>NC_057352.1:3645000-4009700 GCF_016509475.1 Prionailurus bengalensis | reverse complement strand
CCTCAGGGGTCCCGCCTCCGCAAACAGTGGTGCCATGAAAAGGAGGAGTGGTTTGAGGGAGCACGCGCTGGGTTCTGGGGTCGCAGACCAGGCAAGAGAGTGGATGGACATGCTGGGTGCCGAGGGCCGAGATGGTAGGGGGAGGCAAGGTGGGACGCGGGAGCCGCTCCTTTGGCCCGAGGAGAGCAGTCGAGGACAAAGCCAGATCTAGGGGCCCATATTCACAGACTCCAGATTGTGGGGTGTGGGTTCAGGGGGATGCAAACCATGTGTACTTGTTGGCACGTGAAGTACAGGGAACGGAGAGCTGGGTCCGGGGGTGGGGGGCAGTGGGAGGTGCACCAGATTTGGGTGTCTGGCACTGAGCTGTTTAGGAAGCTGGAGCTTAGGGGGGTGACACAGTAGGTCTTTGTGGAGGTGCTGGGGGATAGAGACCAGAAGCCTGAGGAGGAACTGAGCTGCCAACTCTGGATTCCCTTGGGTGTATGCATAGGGTGGGCAGGTGTGATGACAGACCGTTACAAAGGTGATCATGGTCGCATTCGGCAAGTCCCCCCTAATTGGGCATTGTTATTATCCTTAGAGCGAGATGGGGGGTGTGGGGTATGCTGCATTTGAGAGATCTGGGCTGTCAGGGCCGCATTGTAGGGAAGCACAGGCCTGCCTGGTCTTCTAGAGGTTTCCAGGGATGTTTGGGTGGGAGCTGGCGGTCCCTGCGCCTCTCATACGTCAGAGGGTGGGTGGACTTCACACTGCCTGTGTCAGGAGGGGCTGGAGCAGAGCCTCTGGGTCTCTCCGGGGGTCGGGGACTGAGGACAGGTTCTGTGGGGGCAGGAGGGGCCTGGGCAGGAGCCGTGCAGCCCCTGAGCCTGGCCCTGGGCTCGCCAGCAGAAGCAGGACCGGATCGAGGGCCTGAAGCGGCACATCGAGAAACATCGCTACCACGTGCGCATGCTGGAGACCATCCTGCGCATGCTGGACAATGACTCCATCCTCGTGGATGCCATCCGCAAGATCAAGGACGACGTCGAGTACTATGTTGACTCGTCCCAGGACCCCGACTTCGAGGAGAACGAGTTTCTCTATGACGACCTGGACCTCGAGGACATTCGTGAGGCCCGGGGCTGGCCCGTGGGCACAGGGCAGTGAGGGCCGGGTGGGGGGGCGTCCCAGCTTGTTAAGCACGCCCCCCCCTGCCCCCACAGCACAGGCGCTGGTCGCCACCTCCCCCCCCAGCCACAGTCACATGGAGGATGAGATCTTCAACCAGTCCAGCAGCACACCCACCTCCACCACCTCCAGCTCTCCCATCCCACCCAGCCCGGCCAACTGCACCACAGTGAGGACGCGGGAACACGGCGTGCGGGAGGGGGTGGGGTCCAGATGTCCTGGATCCAGGCCGTAGGGCCATAGAGTGTCAGTGGGGTCCCTGGCCAGCGGTGGAGGCCTGGAAGCAGGGCAGCTTAGGCAGGGATCCAGGGCTGGATTCCCTAAGGAGAGGGGCTCCTGGGTCTGGAAGAGGCTCCCAGGAGACTAGGACCCTGGGTTCCCCAGTGAGGTTAAGGGCACAGGTGCTGGAACGGCCCTGGGAGGGTTGGTTGGGGCCTAGAGGTGACACGGGTTTCCAAGGGCGCCTCCCCTCCTTCAGGAAAACTCTGAGGATGACAAGAAGAGGGGGCGCTCCACGGACAGTGAAGTCAGCCAGGTGGGTGTGACTCTGTCATTGGTTCTCAAGCCCTGAGGAGGGCCAGTGTGAATGTGGACTGAGGGGATGGCATGTGGCACCTGCCCTGTGCGTTAGAGGAGGATGTAGGTTTGTCTGGTGTGGGAAGGGGCAGGTGACACGGGTGAGTCAACACCAAAAGCTTGCAGGTGGCTAGAGGTGGTCCAGCTGGGTCAGGCAGAGGGACCCCCACCTTGTAGAGCCAACAGGCTGGAGAGGCGATAGGTCTGAAATCGAACAGGTTTCCGTGGGCCTCGTCACAAGCCTTGGCTGTGCTATTGACGGGATTTTTGTCCTCCCCGAGTGAGCCCCTCCCCACCCCCCCACCCCCCACCCTGCCAGCACAGGGCCAGAGCACACACTGTAGGAAGCACTGCTCTCATCAGGAGGCGGTCAGGCAGGAGCCTGGTGGCTTGTCACTGATGAGGCTTGTGTAGGACTCGGGGGACCAGGAGGGAGTTGGTCTCAAGACCCCTTGATGTGTGGCATGCGAGGTGCCAGGGCGGCCCACCTGAGGACAGGAGTGCTGGTTGGCCAGTAGCACTTGCCTGGCAAATAGCTTGGCTGCGGGGTGTGCCCTGGGCACTTCATTCCTCTACTTTCTGGGGTGGGGGTCAGCGGTGGCCCCTCAAGTTGCTTTTCTGACCCTTTGGGTGACATTCAGAATTACTGGCCAGTTCTAGGCTGTTTTTCCTCCTTCTCTTGGACTTGTAGTTGGGTCCAGCTGGTCCCATACCGAGTGCATTCGTTAGTTTCTCCCCTGTCATCAGACTTAGTCTGTCAGCGGGTTCGTCTCCCTGATGCGCAGGCTGTGGCAGCCCTGTGGGATGTTGTGCAGAGGCGTCCACACGGGGTGTGGGACGCTGGTGTGGGCTAGAATGCCAGTGTTCTCGGCATGAAGGTGGTGATTGCAGCCTGGAGCGTCAGGCCACAGGAGGGGACAGCTGGGGGCAGCAGGCCCAGCGAGGACCGTGGAGCCCAGCTTGGGGGAGGGCTGTGTGCGGGAGGCCTGGGGGACCTGCCAGCCCACTGGGTCCTGATCCTCTTCTCCCCCACCCACAGTCTCCAGCCAAAAATGGCTCCAAGCCCGTCCACAGCAGCCAGCACCCTCAATCCCCAGCTGTGCCGCCCAGCTACCCGTCTGGCCCCCCGCCCGCCGCCTCCGCCCTGAGCACCGCCCCTGGCAACAACGGGGCCTCCACGCCAGCAGCGCCCTCAAGTGCCCTGGGTCCCAAGGCCAGCCCAGCTCCCAGCCACAATTCAGGCACCCCCGCCCCCTATGCCCAGGCTGTGGCCCCACCGGCCCCCAGTGGGTCCAGCACCACTCAGCCCCGGCCCCCCAGCGTCCAGCCCGGTGGGGGAGGGGGCGGCGGAGGCAGCAGCAACAGCAGCGGAGGGGCAGGCACCGGCAAGCAGAACGGTGCCACCAGTAAGCAGGGGGGCTGTGGGGGGTGGGGTGGCCCGGGGGTGGCCCGTTGTCACTCCCCCTTCCTTCCTTCCTTCCCCCAGGTTACAGCTCGGTGGTGGCAGACAGCCCGGCCGAGGTGGCTCTCGGCAGCAGTGGGGGCAACAATGCCAGCAGCCAGGCCCTGGGCCCCCCGTCTGGCCCCCACAACCCCCCTCCCAGTACCACGTGAGTGTCTAGCTTCTATCCTTGCCCTGGCCTGCCGGGACCTCTTCCACCTACTTGGGTGCCGGTCCCCACGTCCCTCCAACATCAGTCCCCGGGCTGTGCCCTATGCAGCGTTCCAGGCACGCCTTGGGTATTTAGGATTGTTCCTGGAGTCCCCACACAATCCCTTCTCTGTGACCCACACCGGGCCTTCCCGACTCCCCTGAGGGAGCTGTGGCTCCAGTTCTCAGGCCAAACCTTTGCTGTGCGTCCCTGTCTCAGAAGATTGCCCCAGAAAGATTCTGATCTTCGAGGGACGCAGGCAAGACCTGCTCCCTGGGTCTGCTTGACTGCCAGGCTCTAGCCGGGCAGCCCCAAGTGGGGGGCATTCTGTTCCGTGGGTGGAACGCTCCCTGCCCACACCCCCCTCTTCCATGGACCACTGCACAAGACTGTGTGTTTGCTGATGAACCCTCAGCCACACGGCCTGTGTTAGGGCCCCCAAGAATCCAGGCTCCCCAGCTCTGTGGCTCTTAGAGGGGAACTGACCCCCAGGACTGGACGCCCTTATGGGTCCCCACCTTCTGGGCTTCCCCCCCCCCCTTTTTTTTTTTTTGACTCCCTCCCCTGACCATCAGTCTCTCCTATGCCCTGAGTCCTCTCCCCTTCTCCCCTTCCCAGGAAGGAACCCAGTGCGGCAGCCCCAACAGGGGCTGGGGGTGTGGCCCCAGGCTCAGGGAACAACACAGGGGGTCCCAGCCTCCTGGTGCCGCTTCCTGTGAACCCCCCCAGTTCTCCGACACCCAGCTTCAGCGAGGCCAAGGCAGCTGGCGCCCTGCTCAACGGACCCCCACAGTTCAGCACCGCCCCGGAGATCAAGGTGGGCCCCAAGCTTCTGTGTCCTGACGCCGTTGTCTTCCCTGTAGGTGTTCACTGTCCCCTTCCTGCAGGTCTCCCTACCCTGTCCCTCACTCTGTGTAGCTCTGGCTTTCTTTCCCCTTCGCCTGCTTGCTTTTTCTCCGGGTCTTTCCCTGCCCCCTGCACCTTCCCCTTTTCTCGGGGCTCTTCCACCGTCCTGCCCTCAGGGCCTGCCAACTCTCTCTTCTGCTCCTGGTTGTACTTGCGCTTGTGCTCTCTGGCTTCCCCCCAACCATCTCTGTCCCCAGTCCTCCCTCCTTCACACACCCCACCATCTAGCTCACTACCCTCCTTTACTGACATCCGCTCTGGGCCATGCTTCATGCTGGGTGAATGCACCCAGGTCCCACCTTCTGTGCCGGAAGCCTCATGTGACTGTAAGGGGGTGGGGGGGCAGAGGGTGCTGTGGCCCCACATAGGTGTCTCTGACTTGACCTGGGGAAGATACCCCAGCAAGGCCTCGGGGGGCACATCTCTAAGGGGGACAGATCTCCAGGGACCCAGAATGGGAAAGGTTAATGGAGGAAGGAGGGGTTCTCCTGTGCCAGAGTTCTAGGAGGGGCTGACATCAGCACAAAGGCTCCGCAGTAGTGGGGAAAGGAGGCTGGCTGCAAGGCTGTGGTGGCAGGGTGTCCATGGGGAGGGCAGTGGGGTCCTGAGCCCCTAGGTCTGAAATGGGAGCAAGGTACAGAAGTGACTTCCTGGGCTGGTGCATTTAATTAATCTCAGTTCCACAAAGAGTCTAAGTCCCACACTGCCTTGTGCACTTTCATCTGGAGAAACCCCCAACTACGAGGGGGCTCTGAAAGGCTTGGTATCCTACTGAAGCTCTTGGAATGGCTTGTGGCCCAGAGCAAGCACTCTCGCTTCAGACGTACTCTGGCTGGGAAATTCACGGAGTGAGCATCTTTTTGGAGAGAAGGGATCAGTAGCTTTTAGGGTGTTGAAAAAATACACTGGGTTCTGACGAGAGAAGGGACAAAAAGGATGTGGCTAGGAAGGTCCCTCTGGGGCTACTGAGAACAGGATGGAGGGAGGAGGGGGTGGGAGAGGACAGGGACATTCAGGGCCCGCACCCCAGGCCTGGTGACCGGGCAGTGGGGAGGAACAGGCGGACTGCGGGTCAGAACCTGCCCCAGTGTGGCATTGGGCCAGCCTCTTAACCAGCGAGTGAGGAGTGGAGTTTCCAGAGGCAGCAGGAGACTGACCCTGGTCCTACACTGGCCAGAGGCAGGGTGGGTGGGTACAGACCCCGCCCCTCAGCAGCGCCACTTGGGAGTGGGCACACTTGGAGAAGGGCGTGCTGCCGGGTGTCCCTGTGCACAGCAGAGGCCACACTCACTGGGCACTTCTGTTGGTGGATCCCCACCTCAGGGCTAGGGCCGGCGGGGGGCCTTTGCTCGGTGAGCGATCCTCCTGCAGAGTCGGCAAGTGGCGTACCAGCTCTCCCCTCTCCCCAGGCTCCTGAGCCTCTGAGCTCTCTCAAGTCCATGGCAGAGCGGGCAGCCATCAGCTCCGGCATCGAGGACCCTGTGCCAACACTGCACCTAACCGAGCGAGGTGAGGGTCTGGGCGAGGTAGGGGTGGTGTGGTGAGGAAGGGCAGGCCCCACACCGGCCTCACCCTGCCCTCCCCTCCCCTCCCCTCCCCTCCCCACAGACATCATCTTGAGCAGCACGTCCGCGCCTCCAGCCTCAGCCCAACCACCCCTCCAGCTGTCGGAAGTGAACATCCCACTGTCACTGGGGGTGTGTCCACTGGGGCCCGTACCCCTCACCAAGGAGCAGCTGTACCAGCAGGCCATGGAGGAGGCCGCCTGGCATCACATGCCCCACCCCTCAGACTCCGAGCGTATCCGGTGAGGGGCTGGCACCCAGCGCCGAGTGTGAGGGCGGCGGCCATGGTGGGGATCAGGTTCCCCGGTCCTGAGAGGTCAAGTAAAGCTTGCTGGTGGTCCTCCTCACTACTGGGCACCCAACTTGGGGCTGTCCACTGTGGGGGGCAGGGCTGAGGAGTTCACTGTTGGGGTGACCAGGTGCCCAAGAAGCTCCCATTCACCTGAGGTGGGGGGGGGGTCTGGGTTTGCACCCACCCCTGAGACGGCAGGGACTGCTGGGCCCTGCAACTAGTCCTCCTGCTCCTCCACAGGCAGTACCTCCCTCGGAACCCCTGCCCGACGCCCCCCTACCACCACCAGATGCCACCCCCACATTCGGACACCGTGGAGTTCTACCAGCGCCTGTCCACCGAGACCCTCTTCTTCATCTTCTACTATCTGGAGGTACAGCAGGGCCCCCGGGGCAGCCTCGGGCCCCCCGGCTTCGCCGCCACCGCCGCCGTCCCCCCTCGGGCTGGAGGGGTGAGGTGGGTGCCCCTCTGCGGCCCCTGGGACCGCACCCCCTCCCCATCCCTAAGTCCTGTCCCTCCCCGAGGCAAACCTGTCCCCGCTCCCACTGCAGCACAGATATGTCCGCCTTGGGGTGGGGGGCTAGGTTGGGCCACTGCAGGGGGGCCCCCAGTTCAGTCTCCCGGCCTCACACTGCTCCCTGGAGGCCACTTTGCATGACCCCAGGGAGTTGCCATAACCCCCCCTGCATCCCTCCTGGGGGACCTTTCCAGAATGCCTCCTCTCAGCTCTTCACGCATTAGTTTCTCTTCCTTCTCAAAGCCTCTCTGAAAGCCATTTCCTCCTCCTGACCAGCATTGGTATGTTCCGTGCCCCAGCCCATCCCCGTCCGCCCCATCCAGCCCAACTTCGGTCTTCGGCGGGGCCCGGGGTCAGCCCCGATGCTCTGTGCCCCTCGCCCCCACCGGCTTGGGGGCCCCCTGATCCCCGGCTGCACCCTTCCTCCCCCAGGGCACGAAGGCACAGTACCTGGCAGCCAAGGCCCTGAAGAAGCAGTCCTGGCGATTCCACACCAAGTACATGATGTGGTTCCAGAGGCACGAGGAGCCCAAGACCATCACTGATGAGTTTGAGCAGGTGAGGGCCCCTCCCTGTGCCCCACCCTGCCTGCGGGCCGGCCCCCCTCCCACACCCTCACCTGCAGCCAGCTCTGTCCCAGGGGCCCTCACCTCCACCTGGACCACTGTCCTCTTCATCCTGCCTGCCAGTGGCTCGTCACCCCTCAGGGCCCAGCCTAACCGTCTGCCCGGAGGGGAGCCTTTCCCAGCCCCAAGGTCCATGCCTCTGCCGGGCACCTGCTCAGGCACGGTGGCACGTGTGGCTTCTCCCACCTCCGAGCACAGGTCGCTTCACACAGGGCGCTCGACGGTCGGTCTCCTTCCCCTCCTGTCCCCCCACACCGGGCAGAGCGGGGGGCTCACTAGCAAACACGGATGGGGAAACCGTTTTATTTAATGACTTTCCTATGTTCTGATAACTGGAAACCCCCCACTTGCACACCACTGGGGCCAGACTACATGGCTCTAGCTAGGTGACCTTGGGCAAGTCATTTGAACCAGTCTCCATTTCCTTACGTGTAAAAATGGGGTTAACACACCCACGTTACACAGTTGTTACAAGGATTAAATGAGTTAATGACCTGTAAGTACCTAATGGCGCCTGCTCCCTAGTAAGTATCACTGGTGTACTTTGTTTCAAATAACTTAAAGGCCATGTTCCAGTGCTTTCTTCCAAATCTTTGCCTGATGCCAAGTATTGACAGGGTCCTTGTCCTCAGAACTCGGTTCCCCTCCCCCCCTCCCCCCCTCCCCCGGTTCTTTCAGGTTCTTTGAGCAGTTCAGACCTTCATTCAGAACCAGTCCCCTGCTTCCCCCCCCACCCCCAACTGCGTCTCTGACACTGACCAGACTTACTGTCCCATCCTGGTTTGGTCCCAAGTAACCTTCCAAGTACCTTTCAAGGCATCGATCCTTCAGCAATACCCACCCCAGCACTGTCACCAATAAAACGTCTGTCCCGACGGCGTGCCTGGATATGGACTCAGCCTGTTCCATTCTCTAGGACGGGGGAACGGTCGCAGGGTTTTGCGAAGACTAGAGGCTAGGCCAGACTTCGAGCACCAAGCACCAGCTCAGTGCTCAAGCTGCAGCCGTCGTGAGAAGTCCTAGTTCACTTTGTAAACGAGGCCAAGCCTCTAGCGCACGTCCTCTCTGTGCCTCCATTTCTTCTAAAGTGGGCAGGATGACCTTTCCTGCCCAAGAAGAGGTTGGTGAGGGTGGAGGGAGTCAGCTGGTGCATGCAGGGCCCTGGGCCCCGCGCCTGGCCCCTCCTTGGCCCTGAGATCTGTCCCCTAGGTCTGTCGGTCCAGCCCAGGTCCCCAGCCACCTCTGCGTCCACTCACTGACCACCTTCTCCCCTGGCCAGGGCACCTACATCTACTTTGACTACGAGAAGTGGGGCCAGCGGAAGAAGGAAGGCTTCACCTTTGAGTACCGCTACCTGGAGGACCGGGACCTCCAGTGACACCGGCCCCCCCCCTCCACCCTCCCCTCCCCCCCGCATGCTGATCCCCCTGCCCAGGTGAGGGCCTTGCCCTGGGAGACTGGGGGAGGCCCCAGGCCACGGGGCAGCCCTCATCCCCAGGAAGCAGCCCCACCCTGGGGGCCCGGGGGCGAGGGCTGCCCCCTCCTCCCCTCCCCAGTGAGGGACATTTTTTGGTAAACCTATTTTCATTTTGGAAAATATTTATGAATAAATAGTTTTATATGACGGCTGGCAGCTGCGGCCTCTCCTATCCCCCCAGGAGTCCGTAAGCGCTGGGGTCTTGTTGGCAGGGCGCCGGGCCCACTGGGGGTTGAACTGGGAGTTGTACCGCCCCCGCCGTTCGTCCATCTCCACAGGCTGTTCCTCCGGGGGGGCCGTGCCCCTCACTCGGGCCAGCAGGGCCTCTGCCCGAGCACGCTCTGTTGCTTCCCGCCGGAGACGTTCAGCTCGAAGCTGGTCCAGGGATGGGCGTCTGGGGGCACAGGAGTCTGGTTAAAAAGCTCATAGGCCCCAGAGTGCCGCCCCCCCGCCCCGCCAAGGAGGAGCTGCCACCTGGACCCCGTGCCTGCGGGCCAGAAGCTGGCTTCATGCAGTGCGTTAAGACCTCAGCCTCCCCCTGTGTGGGCTCCTACCACCCCCATCTTTAAGAGCAGCGCTCTCGCTCTGGAGGGGCACCCAGCAGCAATCAGCTGTGACGATGAGCACAGCTGGGGCCTCAGTTTCCCCTTCTGTAGAAGACAGGAGACTGTATGCCAGTTCTGCTCAGGGCTTTGTCCTCTTAGGGACACAAACCTGCTCTTAGTGACCCCGTAGTTCTCAAACTGGTCTCAAGGACCCCCGAGAGCTTTGTGTGCCTGTGGGTTTTATCTGTTACTATTTAGCATAGAAGGAGCAAAATCTTGAAAACGAGGCAACATCCCTCGATTTACCACAGCAGTGTCCGGAAGCCACTGCACACTCAAGACTGAAAGTTCGCTGCTCTGCAGACCCCCAGACACGGTGCCCAGGCCACCTCTCTGCCCAGCCAGCCCCCGACGCCGCCCGCCCAGCTTCCTTACGCTTCCGGCCGCTGCTTGTCCGGCCCCTCCTTTCCCTTTCTGCTGTGACCACCATCACCACTGTGCTGCCTCTTCTTCTTCAAGTGCTTCTGCATCTCCCGCAGAGGGTCCAGGCGCTGCTTGATCTTTTCATCTGGACCTGGGCCAGGTGGGGGCGCCCCCCGCCCTGGGGGGAGCTGGTACCAAGGCGGTTGAGTCTGGGCTTCTGCAGCACTCTGGCCCAGGTATGTGAGGATCCCCAGAGCTTTCTCCTGCCTCTCCTGAGAGGACAGAAAATAGGGAGGTGCGGATGTCAAGAATGGCTCTCGCAGGGAGGCCTACAGGGGATACCAGGACGCCCAAGCCTCCCGGGCGAGGCAGAACCAGTTTAGCCAACAGGTGCTGGAGAGAGGTCACGAGCCAGCTCTGCTATGTTCTAGGGACACAAAAGACCAGCACAGGTGAGCCTCCAGCCCTGGGCACAAGTGCAGGTTCAGTAACAAAAAGCACAGAAGGGAAGGACAGGTGGTGTTCCTGTAGGGTTCAAAGGCAGGCATCTTTGAGGATATAATTTGAAGACAAAGCAGCAAGCAAGGCGCAAAGGAGGGAGGCAAGTTCAGAGTTGGGTGGGAATCCCCGAGTAGGCAAGTGACAGGATCCGCTTTACGCCGACAAAGCTCCTGGACACTTCCCAAACCCCAACAGGGCCTGGACGCCAGGCCAATGGGTCTGCAACTAGCAGCCACTTCCAAGTGGCTGCAGGCTTAGAAGTGCTGTTTATTGCCATCTGAGTGCTAGGTTCCGGGACCCCTCTGGGTCCTCTTTATCAGCTCACTTAATCCCCCACCCTGTTAGTCACACGGGAGGACAGACGCCCCCCCCAGCCCCACCCATCACTCATGAGGTGGGAGCCCAACTTACTTTCTCCTGTCGCTTTTCTTCCTCGTACTCTTTGTTGCCTCTGGTCACCCCTTTCCCTTCCTCTAGCAGCTCCCGGAATAGGTCCACAGGGCCGGGAGTCGGGGCTCCTGCCTCTGCTGCTTCCAGCTCAGGTAGTGAGTTCTGACGCCTGGCTTTCTTCCGTAGGAATTCTGTGCGGGCCTGGGGAAGAGTCAGTCACAGGCACAACATTGAGAACCTCGATGTGATTCACATAGGTGTGACGCTGGACCACAGAAAACGCGGTCCTTAGTGCTGGGGGTCCAGAAGAGGCACCTGTCCCAGCCCGCGGAGGGCGTGGGGGAATGCGGGACACCTGGTTTGTAAGTTGCCTCCTTCCCCAACAGTCAACCAGCAGGGTTCCCAATCTCGGGTGGAGACAAACAGCCCAAAGTATGCCAACAGGCGATCTGGATTACAGGCAGGGCTCCATCCACCACGGCGTGCAATCTCTACCAATAGGTTAATTTTAAAAGCCCAGCCCATCTCGAGGTGCAGTCAGCTTTGAGGATCAGATTCACTAAAGAACAAAACTACGTATAAGCAGGAGGTTAGGAGTTACACGGAAAGCCCCTGGAGCGGGGAGGGCAGGGAGAGGGCTCGCCCCACAGCTTCAGAGACTGCAGGTCAAATGCTCTGCACCGGGCGAGCATACAGTAGACGCTCAACAGGGAGGTTGTGCAGGCAAACTAGTCCGAGTTTCCTTGAACTGCTCAGGGGTTCACTTTTCACAGGCCGCTACTCTGTACCAGGCACTCTTCAGCCTCGCGAAAGACACAAGTGGGGGACACCAAGACAAAGCGGAGGCCTAGGCGGGCCCCGCACGGTGGACACAGTCACAGGTGGACACGCGCCTCCAGCGGCGCCCAACCCCTCCTACCTCACGGGATGCACCGCGCCTGCGCGCCACCCCCACTTCCGGCCAATCCCAAAGCGCCTGCGCGATCGGCCCGGGACTCCCCTCCGGCCGCGCTCGGGGCTTACCTCCTGCTGAGCGAGCAGCACTCTCCGCTCACGCTCTTTCTCCTCCTCCCGGGCCTGAGCCTCGTCACGCCGCACACGGGCGACATTGTCTTTGTTCCGGACGTGCCAGCTCTTCTTGGGCAAGATATTCATGGCGTCGTAGCCGGTCACCCACTGGCAGGCCCGCCTCCAACCACTTCCTATTGGCGGGAGAGTGCCCCTCCCTATTGTTCCTGTTTTAGCTACGGATTGGGCCTGGGCTGGTTGCCACGCCCCCAAGTCCGTAAGGAGAGCTGACTAGCTGAGATGCCCGAATTTGGGTTGGTGTAGCCTAGCGACCGCCTCCTACCAGGGTTCTGAGCCAATCACGTGTCCCCGCGCTGAAGCTTACCGGACGCGGCCGCTAATTGGCCGGCTCGTCTGTCAAGTCTTGTCGAGGCCAATTCACTTGATTGGCTTGTGCTCGACTCCTCCCCCGCCCCCGCTGCAGGATGCGATTTACAAACAACTCTCTGCAAGCTGGGCGGGCCATCTTTATTGATAAAAGAGAGACGTTCACTGGAGTCCAAGGGTGGGGGAGCTTCAGAGTCCTGGGAATCCCCGAATCCCAAGGCTGTTAAGGGCATGGGTTTTCTCCACTTCCTCCATTTTACAGATGACGTGCCGGAGGCTTACAAAGGGTCTGGGGGGGCAGGTCTGGGTCAGAAAGTGGGACATCGTTCTGAGCAAGGGTAGGGGAGGTCAAAGAGCCCCGCTGGCCGAGCTCAGTGCCACAGCGCGTTGTGCCAGGAAGACCTTATTCTGCGCCTCCTACGTAAAGGGTAAAGGGAGGTAGAGGTGAGACGCCTCTCCCCACTGTTTCTTTCCATATCCAGGACCCATTCCCAGGAACCCGATCTGGCTCACCGTCTCTATCTGGCGTTTGAGCTCAGAGATGAGACGTCCATATGAGTTAGCCAAGACCAAGGTATACACCATCAGGATGCTGGAGGAGACAGCAATGGAAGCCACACCCGAAACGCTCTTAGACTATCTTCAATGCATGGCCCCTTAGAAACCAGAGACCTGGACCCCCAGCCTCCTCCTTCCTCAGACCCAGGAGTCCGGGACCCCAGCCGCCTCCTCCTCCCTCAGACCCACAAGTCCACGCCCCATCCTCTCCTCCTCAGACTCAGGAATTTGGGTCCCCAGCCCCTTCCTCTCTTAGAAACAGGCAGCGGGGGCCCCAGAATACACGAACTCAGACCTAGGAGTCTGGGCCCGCTCACCTGGAGATTAGTAGAAGAGGCACAGCAAAAGCCTGGGTCCCCAGGAAAAAGAGAAAGTTCTGGGTGATCCGAGGGAGACTGGAAATTGACTCAGGGATCTTGGCCCAGATGGACGACTGACCTCGGAAGGGGCCACACAGCTTAGAAGGTGGGATCCTGAAGAAGTCAGAGACAGTGCTCAAGGATGGTCAAGATTCAGAATCCTGGATGACAGCGAAGGGATGGAGGGAGGAAGAGGCAGGCGCCTCTCACACTTACAAGAAGATGCTATAAAGGACGGGAACAGCAGAGATGGTCAGACCCAGAAGAAGGACCAAGGGGAAAAAGAAGTTCACTGTGGAGGCCCGAAAGGTGCGGGAGGCCGGAGAGCAGGTGGAGAAAAGGGTGAACTGGGGGGAGAAGGGGGAAATCTGAGACACAAGAAGCTGAGCCCTAGCCTGTCCTTTCTCACCATCCAGGAGTCTGGGTCCCTGGTGCCCCCATAAGTCCCTAGACCTTTGCTGCTATCAGACCCAGGAGTCCGCGCCCTTCTTTCCTCGGACCGAAAAGACGCCCTAGACCCCTCCTCCCACATCCAGAAGTCTGTCCTCCAGACCCCTCCTCTCTCAGGATCTAGTGGTTGGGGACCCTCGCAACCCGCCTCCCCCAGGACTCAGAAGTCCATCACACTCCTCACCTTCTTGAAATAGAAAAGTAGCAGGAACTTGACCGTGTTGAGCATAGGTAGTAAAGGGCAGAAAAAACTCCCTACCCAGACCACCGTCTGCGCGTAGATGAGTCCCAGCACCTCGTCGGGCACCTGGAACTCCTGGGTTCCCACCGTGCGTCCCAGCGGCCCGGGACAGAGGCCACAGAGCAGCCTGAGGGGCGGGGCCGGGCCGAGTCAGAGGCGCCTCCACCGCCCCACCCACCAATCAGAAGGGAGCAAGTCTGAGGAGGGGAGGAGCTTTCAAAGTCCCGGAGGGGGTGTGCCCAGAGGCGGGGGCCCAGGGCGGGGTAGGGGCGGGGCCAGAAGGAACTAGGTGACAAGGGGGCGGGGTCTGCGTGTCTGGGCGGGATTGTGAAAGGGGCGGAGCTATCGCGAGGGGCGGGGCTCTCACTTCCGAGGAAACTGGATGAGCAGCATGACAGCCAGTCCAGTCAGCAGATCAAAGATCAGGAGTTTGTACATCTCCTGCCCCAGCCGCGTCTCCCAGCACTGAGGAAAGAAGTCACGTGTCAGAAAGACCTCAGGACCCAGGAAGCTAAGGGCCAAGCATCCAAGTCTCCAAATCGCAAGCCTATGAGATCCTTGCAATCCTTTCTCTGGGGATCCTCAGTTTTCTCGAACATCCCTACCCATGTCCTCAAGAGGAGGGGCGTTCTAGCACTTTAAACCTGGAGTCTGGACCCACCCAGCTCCTCCTCTCCTTCAGGGGGGCCCAGGGTTTGGGGCCCCTCTCTTTCCTTCTCACCGGTAGCTCTTTGTACTTGTAGCCACAGGTTTTGCACTCCTCAGCCTCAGCATTGCCCCCGCAAGTGATCTGATTCCAAAGAGAGAAGAGCAACACCAGCAGGGAGGCCAGGCGGAGAAACACGGTCCTGGCGGAGCCGATGGAGGGAAGGGAGAGGAAGGGGAATCAGCCCTGACTAGTGCTCACCATGTGCTGGGCCCCTCCTGTGCGGGACACACTCACCATTCTCCCCATTTCACAGATGAAGAAATTGAGGCTCTGTAAGAGTCAGGATCTGAATACAGAGCTCACTGGGCCCCATATCCTGGGGACTTCCGTGCCTTATGAACTACAGCCAGCGCCCTTCAGACCAGCCCTGCCATCATCCCCCCACCCACCCTGCAAAGGCTAGAACCTGAGCAGGATAAAAACAATCTGGCGGCTCCTAGTATAGCCTTCCAGCGGGGCGATGAGCTTGAACACAGGTGGCAGCAAGAAGTTGACCCCAGAGATGAAGATGGACGGAAGGTAATCCACCCCAAGCTTCACCAGTGGCATCTGCTGGACAAGGGGCATCTCCTGCGAGAGAAGGTGGACCAAGCAGAGAGGCTCTGGGGTTCTGGAGGAGCGCCCTCCCCCAGCCTCTTCTTCCTTCAGCGCCCCGAAGGCCGAGGTCCGAACATACACCCCCCTCTCCAAGATCGCAGGAACTCTAGACTTCAGGCCCTGCAACCTTGGAAAGGTGAGCCCAGGCCCGCAGGACTCCCCTCCCCCAGGACCCTCCGCACCTGCAGCTTCACAGTGGCCCCTGTAGCCCAGTAGACCCCGTAGAAGGCTGCTCCCAGGAGCGCAATCACCAGCAGATTGAGCAGAACCCGCACCGACCACACCTTGGCTTGCTGGCTCAGGGTCCGCACTGCTGCCTGGCGCCGTACCACGGCCTCCTCCAGCTCCACCTGAAGCCGAGAAAGACGGGCATTTGGGCTCAGTCCCCCCCAGGCCCGGCCGGTGGTCCAGAGCCCCTGCTCAACTTGAACTGATACAGCACCGTCCCTCTGAGGACTGCTGTAATCCTTGTCCCAGCCCCTCCATGGTCCTCTAGGTCACCATTTAGAGCTCCCGGCCCCGCCCCCCCAGAGGCCCACCCAGCACCACGGGCCACGCCCCCAGACTCCCACGCCCCGCCCCTCCGAGGCCCCGCCCCGCGCCCAGTTCCCGGTTGCTGGCCTGGATCTTACCCCGAGGAGCTTCAGGCCCCGCGGCCTTCCTGCTGCTGGCTTTTCCCTGTGCCCTTTGACCTCAGGCATTAATCTTGTGGCCTCTTCCCAGCCCCCTCCTTTCCCAAGGCTCGCCTCCTTAGAAGAAAGCTCCAGCCGGCATCTCTGCGAGCCGCATCCCTGGGCGAGGCCCCGCCCCCTCCGGTCCCTGTGCGGGTGTAGACCCCCACGCGCACCTGCAGCTCGTACAGGATGATGCGATGGCGCAGCCGCACGTGGACGTCCCCACGGAGCCCGAAGTCCCAGGCGCTGAACACGCGGTGGCTGTAGCTGGTCAGGGCCCCGGACTCAGCCAACAACGTCTGTTTCAGTCCTGACACGGAGCTAAGGGGGGGAAGGGCCAGGAGACAGGATGTGGAAGGTCAGCCCCCTCCTATGGGACAAACGGAAGACGAACCCTAGGGCCTCGGGCATCTGGCGAGCTGCTACCTAGCAGAGAAGGAGTCAGAGACCAAGAGAGAGATTCAGGGGCAGACTCGGGAACACAGACACCGGAGAGACAGAGAAAGACAGAAACCCAGTAGAGAGGGACAGAGCTCCAGAGAGAAGGGGACAGGACCCAGAGTGAGACAGAAAAAGACCCTGGGGAGAGACAGAAATTTAGAGGGGACAATGAGACCCCAAAGGGGACAGATTCAGAGGAAGGGGGACAAACAGTGAAACAAGGAAGAGGAAATCTAGAGAAAGGAGTCAGAGACTCAGAAGGACAGATGTCCAGAGAAGAGGGTTGGGGGAGAAAGACCCAGAGAAAGGAGGACAGAGACTCGGAGAAGTGGGGCAAAGACCCAGAGGGGGGACAGACACGCAGAGAAAAGCGGTCCAGGGGGCTCCGTCTCCACATTCACCGGCCTGGCGTGCGTGAGCCCCCAGCTCCCCTTCCATGGACACCTATGGAAGGACTGACACCTGGTCTCTGCCTCCACCCGTGCCCTTTTGAATCCATTCTGTTGTTGTGCCCGTGGAGCCCTCTTTTTATGCAGATGAGACATTACTGCCCTTTAAAACCTATCCGACAGCTTCTCCTTGTTCTGACGTTTAGGCCCCTTCATCGCACAGCCAGCCAGCGCGCACCTGACCCAGCCCCCACCTACTTGTTGAAGCTCAAATCCTGCCCCTCCCCCTCCACTCCCCCCCACCCCTGCCTTTCGAGTCTCAGAACACTCCAAACCTCTTCTCACCACAGGGCCTTTGCCCTTGCAGTTTCCAGTGCCCGGAATGCCCAGGTCTTAGCCGCTCACCTGGCCCACTCCTTCTCATCTTTCTGGGCTCTCTGCACGGGTCGCCTCCTCAGATAGTCCTTAACTGACCGCTCCATTTAACGAGGGTCCCCGCCCGTTCTCTATCACGGGGTGGTGGCGAACTACGGGGCCAGTTTTTGTAAATAAAGCTTTATTGGAACACGGCCACGTGCACTCACTTACTTACTGTCGACAGCTGCTTTAGCCGGACAACAGCGGAGTTTAATTCACACGGAGACTGTGTGGCCGGAAAAGATGAAAAGATTTCCTATCTGGCCTTTATCGAGAAAAAATTGCAGCTCCCTGTCCTATCACCTCGATCATAGCATCCCATCTGGTTTCTAGATGGGGCTCCCAAACTGAAATAGCTGATTGGCTTTTTAAAAATTTTTTAAGTATTTATTTTTGAAAGTGAGAGAGACAGAGTGTGAGCAGGAGAGGGGCAGAGAGAGAGGGAGACACAGAATCGGAAGCAGGCTCCAGGCTCTGAGCTGTCAGCACAGAGCCCGACACGGGGCTTGAACTTACCGTGAGATCGTGACCTGAGCCAAAGTCAGACGCTTAACCGACTGAACCACCCAGGTGCCCCTAGCTGATTTGCTTTTCAGCAGAAAATTGGCTTTTTATTTATCTCGCAGTTTACCTCCCCTCGTGAACTGTGAGCCGCACAAAGGTGGGGGACCTTCATCTGGTATCCCTGGGCCCTGGCACAGTGCCTGGAGTTTAGACGGCACTCCACTTTATTTTCTCCTCCCCTGGGAGAACCCCCAGGCTTGCCTGAATGCCAGCGAGTCCCACGTTTGCGTCTCCAGTGCAGACCGGACTCCAGAGCCCACATGTGACTGCCTAGTCATCATTCCCCTCGTGTGTCCAAAGCCATCTCAGAATCAGCCGGCCGAAACCACACCCCCCGCGGGTGCTGCCCTTTCCACAGCTCGCCCCGTCCGACCACAGCGCTGCCCCTTCCAGAGGCTCAACACCTGGAGTCATTCCTAACTTCCCACCTCCCCCCACCCCCCAACCCACCAGTGGTTGGGAATCCTCTGGGCCCTGCTCAACAGGCATGGAGAACCTCCCTCTTCTATGCTGAACAGGTGAAAGCAGTCCACGGTGTTGACACAAACCATGGTGGGGGGGGGTTGGGGGAGAAACGTGGGAGCTTGAAGAGATCTTCAGGGGCTTCTGGAGGCTGGTCAGGTTCCATTTCTTTTCTTTTTTTTTTCAAGTTAAAAAAACTTTTAATGTTTATTTTTGAGAGAAAGAGAGAGAGTGAGCAGGGGAGGGGCAGAGGGAGAAGGAGACACAGAATCCAAAACACGCTCCAGGCTCGAACCCGATGCGGGGCTCGAACCCACGAACCATGAGATTGTGACCTGAGCCAAAGCCGGACGCTCAACCGACTGAGCCACCCGGGCACCCCATGTTCCATTTCTTGATATTCATGGGAACATACCAAGCCCTACCCTCTGGTTTCTGCATGTTTCTGGATATGTGTGGTATTTTTAAAGTGGAAAATATAGAGGGGTGCCTGGGTGGCTCAGTCGTTTGATCCCCCGACTCTTTTTTTTTTTAATTTTTTTTTCAACGTTTATTTATTTTTGGGACAGAGAGAGACAGAGCATGAACGGGGGAGGGGCAGAGAGAGAGGGAGACACAGAATCGGAAACAGGCTCCAGGCTCTGAGCCATCAGCCCAGAGCCCGACGCGGGGCTCGAACTCCCGGACCGCGAGATCGTGACCTGAGCTGAAGTCGGACGCTTAACCGACTGCACCACCCAGACGCCCCAGATCCCCCGACTCTTGATTTTGGCTCAGGTCATGATCTCATGGTCCGTGGGTTCGAGCCCCACGTTTTCTGTGCTGACAGCTCAGAGCCCCCTTCAGATCCTTCGGCCCCCACCGTCTCTCTGCCTCTGGCCCACTGCGGCCTGCGCGCGCGCACTCTCTCTCAAGATAAATAAATAAAGACGTGATAACGTAAAGACGTGCAGGCGTCACCTGATGCCAGGGTGGGAATCACGTTGCAACACATAAATGTATCAAATCAGCACCTTGAACACCTTAAACTTACGCAGTGTGATTTAGGTCAATGATATCTCAAGAAAGCTGAGGGGGGAGGCTAGAAATTCAATAGGAGGGAAGGAGGGAAGGGAGGGAAGGAAGGAAGGAAGGAAGGAAGGAAGGAAGGAGAGAAAGAGATCCGAAATTGACCCCTGCCACCACCCCAGCCCGGAGCAAACCACCACTGTCTCTTGCCTGGATTATCGCCACAGCCCCGTCACTGTTGCACCTGCTGCTTGCGCATCCCCGACTCTCCTCCCTTCTCTCCTTCTTGCCCCCCCTTCTCCCTCCTCCGTCCACCACAGAGCCAGAGAGGAAGCCTTTTGAAACCTAAATCAGATCGGGGTGATCTGCTCAAGAGCCTGCAGTGAGTCCCCTGGCGCTTGGAGAGCAGCCACGTCGTTTACGGAGTGGGGCGCATCCCCCGTGGCTCTCCCCACCTCCCCGTGCACCCTCCGCCACGCATCCCTGCTCCTGCCTTGCTCTGGCTGTGCTCTCTGCCTGCAGTGCTCATTCCCCGGGTATTTCTCTGACCAGACCCCTCACCCCCTCAACGCCTTTATTTAAACATCTCGTCTCATCCAGGCATCCCTGGGGGACCCCTAAATGCAGCAGCCTGGCGCATTCTCACCGACGGCCCGCCTCACCTGCTGCATCTGTGTCCGGAGCCCCCGTCACCTTCTAACACACCGTGTCGTTGACTCATTTACGGCTTATTACTTATCACCTGTCTCCCCCTGGTAAACTGTCAGCTCCCTCAGGACAGGACTCTGTCTGGTTTCTGTTTGTGTCTAGAACCACGGCGGCCGACACGTAGTAGGTGCTTAATAAACAGCTGTTGCCGGAACGAGTGAATCACCCGTTTGTTTCCTACAAAGCATGCTCCCCTCCAGAAAAGATGTCGTTAAATTTGTGTGGTTAAGATCTTACCTTCCCGCTCTAGACTCTGAAGCCACGGGAAGGAGAAGCTTCCCAATTTGTCACTGGTCTTTAGCACGAATGAAACGTTTTTAAGTGTGATTTCAACTCCAACTGAGAGAAAAGGATCACGGAGGGAGACTCCGGATTCTTGGGGAGGGGTCTGCTAGCACCACGACTCCCTCCCCGGGGTCCCAGGTGTCACTGACCGGTGGAGGATGAGCACCAGGTGCAGAAGGCCAATGACAAAGACGGAGCACAGGTAGGCGACCGCTAGGTGTCGGCGGGGTGGGTAGAACCCATAGAAGAGAGGAGACCATTCTAGAAAACCCTGCCGAGGGAAAGGTCACCGTGGGGCTAGGCAATGGGGGGTGGGGCACCCAGGCTCGGGGGGGTGGTGGGGGGGTCTCCCAGGGACCCAGGCACTCACCACTCCTGAGAGCAAGCTGAAGAGGTGGGTGGGGAAGGTGACTAGGCCTTGGGGGTCGGGGTTGTAGAAGCCGCAGGGTGAGGAGGTGTCAGGGCCAGGGGGACCCGGGGGCGTCCCCTCCAGCCAGGTGGGCAGCAGTGTCATGCAGGCCTTCAGCACGGACGCCAGCACGTTGAGAAGCAGCAGGAAGCGGAGTAGCGAGAAGTAGGACTCGGTGCCGGCGCCAAACTGGCCTGCAGGGGGCGCCACAGAGGCGGGGGGCTGCTTTCTGAGTCTGCAGTCCTGGCCCTCCTCCCTCAGAACCGGGAGTCCTGGCCCCCAGCCCCCTCCTCCCTCAGACCCAGGAGTCCAGACCCCACAGCCCCTCCTCCCTCAGACCCAGGAGTCCAGACTCCCAGCGCCCTCCTCCATCAGTCCCAGGAATCAGGCCCCCAGCCCCCTCCTCCTTCAGACCCAGGAGTCCTGGCCCTCAGCGCCTCCTCCCTCAGACCCAGGATCCTGAACCCCAACCCCCTCCTCCCTCAGACCCAGGAGCCCAGGCCCCCAGCCCCTCCTCCCTCAGACCCAGGAGTCCTGGCCCCCAGCCCCCTCCTCCCTCAGACCCAGGAGCCCAGGCCCCCAGCCCCTCCTCCCTCAGACCCAGGAGTCCTGCCCCCAGCCCCCTCCTCCCTCAGACCCAGGAGTCCTGGTCCCCAGCCCCTCCTCCCTCAGACCCAGGAGTCCTGGCCTCCAGCCCCTCCTCCCTCAGACCCAGGAGTCCTGGCCCCCAGCCCCCTCCTCCATCAGACCCAGGAGTCCTGGCCCCCAGCCCCTCCTCCCTCAGACCCAGGAGTCCTGGCCCCCAGCCCCCTCCTCCCTCAGACCCAGGAGTCCAGACCCCACAGCCCCTCCTCCCTCAGACCCAGGAGTCCAGACTCCCAGCCCCCTCCTCCATCAGACCCAGGAGTCCTGGCCCCCAGCCCCTCCTCCCTCAGACCCAGGTTTCCAGACCCCTAGCCCCTCCTCCCTCGGAGACTAGACTCCCAGCCCCTCCTCCCTCAGACCCAGGAGTCCAGACTCCCAGCTCCCTCCTCCATCAGTCCCAGGAATCAGGCCCCCAGCCCCCTCCTCCTTCAGACCCAGGAGTCCTGGCCCTCAGCGCCTCCTCCCTCAGACCCAGGATCCTGAACCCCAGCCCCCTCCTCCCTCAGACCCAGGAGTCCTGGCCCCCAGCCCCCTCCTCCATCAGACCCAGGAGTCCTGGCCCCCAGCCCCTCCTCCCTCAGACCCAGGAGTCCTGCCCCCAGCCCCCTCCTCCCTCAGACCCAGGAGTCCAGACCCCACAGCCCCTCCTCCCTCAGACCCAGGAGTCCAGACTCCCAGCCCCCTCCTCCATCAGACCCAGGAGTCCTGGCCCCCAGCCCCTCCTCCCTCAGACCCGGGAGTCCAGACTCCCAGCCCCCTCCTCCCTCAGACCCAGGAGTCCAGACCCCACAGCCCCTCCTCCCTCAGACCCAGGAGTCCTGGCCCCCAGCCCCCTCCTCCATCAGACCCAGGAGTCCTGGCCCCCAGCCCCCTCCTCCCTCAGACCCAGAAGTCATGGTCCCCCAGAACCTCCTTCCTCAGACCTAGGAGTCCTGGCCCCCGCCACTCCTCCCTGAGATCCAGGAGTCCTGGCCCCCAGCCCCTGCCCCACACCCAGGGGTCCAGGCCCTTAGCCCCCTCCTTCCTCAGACCCAGAAGTCATGGTCCTCTAAGACCTCCTCCCTCAGACCCAGCAGTCCAGACCCCTCAGCCCCTCCTCCCTCAGACCCAGGAGTCCAGACCTCCGGCCCCTCCCCCCTCAGACCCAGGAGTCCAGATCCTCAGCCCCCTCCTCCCTCAGACCCAGGAGTCCTGGTCCCCAGCCCCTCCTCCCTCAGACCCAGGAGTCCTGGCCCCCAGCCCCCTCCTCCCTCAGACCCAGGAGTCCAGACCCCTCAGCCCCTCTTCCCTCAGACCCAGGAGTGGGCCTGCCCCAGCAGCCTCAGCCCTGCCGCACCCCCGATCCTTTTCAGCGTCCACGCCCAGGGCTGCAAGGTGTGCAGGCGTTCCTGGGTCTTCTCCTTGGACCGCCGAAGCCGTAGGGCCCACTGGGCCACCCTGGAACCCGATCCCTGGGCCACTTTGTCCCTGGCATGGCTCTGCCTGGTACAGAAACAGATTCAGAGACAGAAAATGAAGGGCCTGGCAGCCCCGAGTGGACACCCCCAAACGGCGAAGCACCCCGCCAGTGGGACCGGGCTGGGATGCTCTCCAGCGATAGGAGCAGACACGTAGGAAGCCAGGCGGAAATCAGAGGGTGCAGGGGTCTACTGGGAGTTTCAGAACAAGCACGCTCGCGCCGTGCTCTTTAGGGGTGCGCCCCCGGGAGGAAGGCAGGGAAGTGATCGTCACACAGGTCTGGGAGATCATCACACAGGACCTGTGTGGGGAGAGGGGGGTGACAGGGGCACGTGGGGGTGCTCCCCAGGGCGGAGTCTCCTGCCCCAGGTGCAGCCTGCCCGGGCGCTCGCCGTGGGAGTACTCCCGGGCTGCGCAGGGTGCCTCATGCACTTGTCTGGAGGCAGGTATCATAAAGGAAAAGTGAAAAGGAAAGGTTTGGTTGGGCGTTTGTCCCTGTTCCTGGCGCGGAGCGATAAAAACCCTTGGGAGACCAAGTGAAGAGATCCTGGTGTCGTCTGCAGCGGAAACGAGGTGACTTTTGGACTCCAGGTAAGGGCGGGGGGGGGGGGGGCTTGCCAGGGAAACCACCCGCAGGTGTGGAGGGGGAGGGGCTTGGAACCTGCAGCCCCACCCCCGACCTCCCGGGGGAGCAGCGGGGCTGGAGGCGGGGTTCGATGGCCCTTGGCCCAAGATTTAATCAAGCCCGCCCGCGTAGGGGAACCTCCATAAACACCCGAAAGGAAGGGGTTCAGAGAACAATTTCAGGACGCGGGGCCCCGTCCTCAGACGGCCCTGGCACTTGCTTCTGACGTCGTGCAGCTCGGGGCTAGGAATGCACGACGCTCTCGCGCCTTCCGAAAGTTCCAGCGCCGCACTTTGCTTTGAGGAAAGAGCCACATGGTCTGAGCTTTACGCCAAGCGGGCTTAGGAAAGGTTTCCTGGGAAGGCTGTACTCCGGACAGCGCCGGGAGCCCCTTGTTGGCCAGGCATCATCCCCCAGCCCGGCCAGCTCTGTGGCGGCAGGGAAAGGAGGAGCAGTGACAAGCGTCAGTAGGCAGGAGACAGACACAGAGACACACATCAAGCAGAGAGGAACACACAGAGAGAAAGAGCGAGAGCGGAGACAGAGAACGTGAGCCCGGAGGCTAGAGAAGGGAGTCCCAGGGTCGGGGAGGCAGGACTCCCCGGAGTCAGAGAAGCAGGGACACAGGCAGGGGGAGACGGAGGACACCGCGTAGACTCGGCCCACAGCTGGGTAGGAAGCGGGAGGTGAGCTTCACCTGTGGGCCCGGCGGGCCTGCATGGGCCAGGGGAGTTCCCTGGAGGGGATGGGTTCTCCCAGCTCCTTTTGGGCGCCTTCGGCCATGGCCTGGATGTTGCTCTCTCCATCTTCTTCCTCCTCCCCCGATGCCCCCCAGGGGAGAACCCCGGGTCCTCGGTACCGAAGGGTGGCGGCACTGGGGAGCTCATTCAGCACAGAGGAGAGCGAGGGGCCTGGGGCAGGGGAGCGGGGGCTGGGAGGGTGCAGGACTCGCAGCCCCCAGCCCCTCCTTCCTCAGACCCAGGAGTCCTGACTCCCCCCCAGCCTCTCCTCCCTCAGACCCAGGAGTCCTGACCTCCCCCCCCGCCCCTCCTCCCTCAGACCCAGGAGCCCTGAACCCCATCCCCTCCTCCCTCAGACCCAGGAATCCTGAACTCCACACCCTCCTCTCTCAGACCCTGGAGTCCAGGCCCCCAGGCCCTCCTCCCTCAGACCCAGGAGTCTTGAACCACAGGGCCTCCTCCCTCAGGCCTTGGAGTCTGGGCCCCCCAGCCCCTCCTCCCTCAGATCTGGGAGTGCAGGACCCAGGGCCCCTCTGCAAGCACCCAAATGTGGGCCCCCCAGGGCTGAGGAGCCCATTCTTCAACTTCCTTTTCTCTTATTCAGGAGTTTGCAATCCTCACCCCCCCCCTCCCCCCCGCTCCCCCGAGACTGGAATCTGGACCTCCAGACCCCTCCCCAGGACGCAGGAGTCCCACGCCCTGGTTCCCTTCCCCCACCCAGAAAGCCAGGAACCGAAACCATCCCCCTTCTGCCCTCTGGACCCTGGAGTCCAGGCTTCCATTCCCTGCCTCCCTCAGGACGCCCCCCCCCACTCCCCCCACCTGCTCTGGCCCCCCGGGGTGCCGGCCAGCCTCCGGAGGAGCCCCAGGCCTCCGGTTCCCACGTCGGGCCCGCTTCCATGGCCCCAGGTGCGACTGTTTCCGTCTCTAGCGGCCGGCTGGGCGGGGACTGCCCCAGGTAAGGAAGGGACCCCGGGCAGGTCCTCACCTGGCCACCAGGTGGCGGTGGTGGGAGGACGGCAAGCACTTCGGTGTCAGGGCGGCTGCTGGGAAACGTCCTAGGAACAAGCCCACGGACGCCAGCGTGGTCCCTGGAAGTGCGGCGTCACGAGCCCCACGCCCGTCGATCACCCACAGGCACACGTACGGTCGTTGCGAAACACTTTATTGGCGGAGGCTCACACATTCTGACCGTGTCTCAGGCCAGAGAATGACAGGAGGGTGACAGGTGCGCTGGGACCCTGAGGTGGCTCAGATGGAAGCTGCAAGAACCATGTCCGCAGGCCTGCTCCTCGATGCCTCAGTTTCCCCCTTATGAAACGGGAGGGTTATGTTCCCTTCCGGGTCTGAAATCCTGGTACAAATGGGACGAAAGCCCCAGGGAGGATGTTCCCCACTCCCAGAACCTGCCCCGAAGCTCCTACCCCACACCATGTGCCAGGAAAAGGACGTGTGCCCAAGAAGCCGTGTGCCTGGCGGCCCCTGCTGGCAGGGTCGGGGAGTGCGGCTCTCTCCGGAAGCTGGGGCAGGGACACCTGGGTGGTCGAGGGTTGTCCTGAGCCCTCGGGGCAGAGGGCAGAGGGCGGGGAAGCAGCGAGAGCTGCAGCCCGGCTCCGTCGGACGCAGGGTACGGAGCGGAGACGGGAATCCTCGCCAGGTTCCTGGCCGCTCCAGCAATCTTTCTGGGAAAGGAGACGGCGGCCGGGGTCACAGGATTCCCAAGCAAGAAGCTTGGTGGCCGCGCCAACTGGCAAAGGGTGCCGCGGCAGCCTATTCCTCCCGGAGCTTTTCTGGGGCCAGGCTGGCGGCCGAGGGCGCGGTCTTCCTCCGGCCCGGACCGCCCCCGCCCAAAGCCAGCCCCAGCAGCAGGGCGGCCAAGGCCAGGATGTGGACGCAGAAGTAGATGGAGGCCCAGTACCGGACGGTGTCTCCCAGGGACAGCAGCACGAAGCCCATACACATGTAGTCGTAGGCGCGCATCTTCAGGAACCAGTGCACCCAATCCCAGGCCTTCTGGCCCCCGGGACTGAGCCGCCCCCGCAGGGCCGACTCCAGTCGGCCCTCCGCCGCCAGGCACAGCGGGATGGTCAGGAAGCTTAGGTAGTAGCCAGGGTGGAGGCCGTGCCAGTAGGCGCTCAGCAACATGGTCCAGGCGCTCCTGGGGGAGGGGCTCGGATTCAGGACCCCGGCACCCAGACCCCCAGCCGCGCCTCCGTGAGACCCAGGACCACAGATCCCTGAGACCCAAGAGTCCTGACTCCCCAGGCCCCCCTCCCTCAGATCCAGGAGTCCAGACCCCCAGCCCCTCCTCCCTCAGACCCAGGACCACAGACCCCTGAGACCCAAGAGTCCTGACTCCCCAGCCCCCCCTCCCTCAGATCCAGGAGTCCAGACCCCCAGCCCCCTCCTCCCTCAGACCCAGAAGTCCAGACCCCCAGTCCCCTCCTCCCTCAGACCCAGGAGTCCAGACCCCCAGTCCCCTCCTCTGTCAGACCCAGGAGCCCAGGCCCCCAGCCCCTCCTCCCTCAGACCCAGGAGCCCAGACCCCCAGCCCTGCCTCCGTGAGACCCAGGAGTCCAGGCCCCCATTTCCTTCCTCCCTCAGACCCAGGAGCACAGACCCCTGAGACCCAAGAGTCCTGACTCCCCAGGCCCCCCTCCCTCAGATCCAGGAGTCCAGACCCCCAGCCCCTCCTCCCTCAGACCCAGGAGTCCAGACCCCCAGCCCCCTCCTCCCTCAGACCCAGGAGTCCAGGTCCCCAGTCCCTCCTCCCCCAGACCCAGGAGCCCAGACCCCCAGCCCCGCCTCCGTGAGACCCAGGAGTCCAGGCCCCCATCTCCTTCCTCCCTCAGACCCAGGACCACAGACCCCTGAGACCCAACAGTCCTGACTCCCCAGGCCCCCCTCCCTCAGATCCAGGAGTCCAGACCCCCAGTCCCCTCCTCCCTCAGACCCAGGAGCCCAGACCCCCAGCCCTGCCTCCGTGAGACCCAGGAGTCCAGGCCCCCATTTCCTTCCTCCCTCAGACCCAGGAGCACAGACCCCTGAGACCCAGGAGTCCTGACTCCTCAGGCCCTCCTCCCTCAGACCAAGGAGCCCAGAACCCCAGCCCCTCCTCCCTCAGACCAGGAGTCCTGACCCCCCCAGCCTCTCCTCCCTCAGACCCAGGAGTCCTGAACTCCACTCTCCTCCCTCAGGCCCAGGAATCAGGCCCCCGGCCCCCTCCTCCCTCAGACCCAGGAGTCCAGGCCCCCAGCCCCCTCCTCCCTCAGACTCAGGAATCACGATTCTCTTTTCAGGAACCCAGTTAATGCCCTCTTATCACAACTTCCCTCAAGACCCATGAACCTGAGCCCCTAGCCACTTCGTCTTGGGGATCTAAGAGTGGAATTCCTGATTCATGAAGACTCAGTCATCTCTAGCCATGGTCTCCTCTCTCTCTGGACCCCAAAATGCTATAAATTCAGGCTCCGGTCCCTCCTTCCTCAGAGACACAGAAATCACCACAGAGGACTCCGCCTGGAATGGAGATGTGGGTTCTTCCTTGTCTGTGGGCATCAGCCTTTCCCTGGGGCACATCAGGGTGCTTGAACCTAAGGACACAATAATGCTGCCCCCATCCTTGGAGGCATAGAGTCCGTAAAAAGGCTGAATTTTCACTCTTGCCCAAAAGGGAGACCTTTTCCCCTCTCTCTCTTCTTCAGCCACTTCCACGAAAAAAACATAGTGCTTCAGAAACTTTTCTCCATCCTTCGGATATAGATGGAGACGTTTGGAAAGGCTTGGAAAGAAGCCTTAAGAAAACACAGTCCACGAATGTTTTTCTGGAGGGTGGTGGTACCCAGTCTTTGAACTATAAATGTCATGGGAGTTGGAGCCCCTGTCTCCCCGCCACCGTGGGGGTTCATCCTAGGCACCTGGCATCACGCTACTGCCTGCTGGACACCTAGTTGCATTCTTCCTTCAGGTAGAGACGATCAGCACAGGTGGCTACCCCATTACCAACCGAACTCGGGCAGAACAGGAGACCGTGCATCACCGCAAACAGTCGTGGCTCCTCTTACTCGAGGACAGGTTATCGTTTCTCTCGGGAGCATGCTGTGCAGGGGACTGTGACAGGTGGCTCCGACGACAAGGCGAGCTTTCTTTTCGTTTTGGTAATCTCGTTAGCGGGTTACGTGGTGCACAGCCTGGCTCAATGCTAGCTCTTTAATAACAAAACCGTGTTCTTTCTTTTCTGCCAATGGTGGGGACAGAATTCCCGGGTCGGGAGCATTTCAAGAGACGTTCTCCGACAGGGAGAAACAGGGTGGAAGGGACGCACATAAACGGCCCACCAGGCACCTTGAACTCCACACAGGCACCTGAACTCTGAGCTGTGGTCCCTACCTGCTCTCCCCACCTGCACACTCTCCCAAGCACAGTCCGTGCTCCCCCTCAGCCTTTCCCCGCTTCCGTCCTCCCTGGAACCCACTCCAGCTGGCTCTCACTTCCACCCTCCAAACTGCTCCTGTCAAGGTTGCTGGAGACTCCCCCGCACCCTCCCGTCGCACCCAAGCCCGAGCCTTTGTTGTACTGAAGCTCCTGACATCACCCGACACAAATGATCCCTCTCTGCTTTCCTGCTGAGCTTTTCCTGAGCTCATCGGCTCTGTCTAGGCCGGCTCCTCCTCGTCCCTCGTCTACACCGGGGTTTCTCAATCTCAGCACTACTGACATTTGGGGCCAGATCATTCTGTGCTGGAGCGGGGGCCGTCCCGTGCCGCACAGGGTGTTGAAGAGCGTCTGGGGGCTGTAACCACTGGCTGCCAGTAGCATCTCCCAGTTATGGCACAAAGGGCTCCTAGGCGTTGCCGAATGCCCCCGGGGAGTGTGGCACAGTTGCCCCCAGCCGAGAACCTCTAACCGAAACACTGGAGCGCCCGCTGCTTTGACCTGCTGCTCAGCCCGAGTGTTAGGTACTGCTGCCTGAAGGCACCTGAGCGCCCACTTCTCACACCGTCTCCTCCTTCTGCGCCAGAGTCCCGTAACTGACCGCCTATCCAGTAACCCCAACCAAAACCTGACAGTCACCTGGGAGTCCGTGGGACTCCACCCAAGTTTCACTCCCTCACCCGAGCCACTCCGGAAACTTCCTCCTGCCCAGTCTTCCCATCTCAGTCACTCACAGCCATCACCTGGCATCACGCTTCACTTCCTCACGTTCTCATCCCCACATCCAGGCCGTGCCCAGTCCGGACACCCAGGTAGGTTTAGCTCCTAGCTCTGCAGCTGCGTCCTGACCTCATCTGGTGGCTCTGGGAAGGCGGAGTGACACTCGGCAGGTTACCTAACCTCTCTGAGCCTCAGTTCCCTCATCTTTAAAATGAGGGCGGGGAGCCTGGGTGGCTCAGTCGGTTAAGTGTCTGACTTCGGCTCAGGTCATCATCTCACAAGTTCGAGCCCTGCATCGGGCTCTGTGTGGACAGCTCGGAGCCCGGAGCCTGCTTTGGATTCTGTGTCTTCCTCTCTCTCTGCCCCTCCCCCACTCACACACACTCTCTCTCTCTCTCAAAACAAATAAACATTAAAAAAATTTTTTTTGAAACCAGGGTAGTAAGCTCTACGTCCTAAGGTTGTAAACATAACAATGTCTGGCACACTCGAGTTTCCACTCAAGAAGTATCGGATGAATAATGAATAAAAGCTACTATACGGTGACTACTCACCTGGCGGGCCTCACGTTAGGTATGTTCACATCGCTTAAACCTCTCATCAATCTCTGAAGTAAGTTAACAGCATCACCCCCATTTAAGAGTTGAGGAAACACAGGTCAACTAGCTACTTAAGGTTTCTCTGTGTCTGGCTGGGCCAGGATCCCAGAAAGTCTGGCCAGAGTCCACAGGATTCAGTACACTGCTTCTGTCCGAAGATGTTGACTTTACACAAGTAGAAACTGAGGCCCAGAGAAAGGGAACGATTTACCCCAGAGTAATGCAAATCAGGGGCTGGGAACGGGCTCAAGAAACTACAACTCCCATGACCCTCTGGGGCGGAGGCCCGGCCGGGAGCCCGCAAGCAGCCCCAGGCGCTACTGGGAGGTGTAGTTCCGTGTTTTCCCAGGGCAGGCGCGCTCACCTTAGCACATAGGAGCGAGCAGGTGCGCTCTTGTAGACGTACTGCGCCAGCCACCACTGCACCGTCATGTTCCAGTACCGCATGCCATCCCGCACCCGCACGCAGAAGTCAGTGCCGTAGCAGTCGATGTTGCGGATGGTCTCATAGTCGTACTCCAGGGAGGCCGCCTTCTCCGGACTGGGGGGGGTGGAGGATGAGGGTGGGGGACAGACATGCAGCTCAGCCAGGCCCCCTCCTGACGCTGGCTACTGTCCCAGCCCCGGATGCTAAGGAGGGGATCGCGGCCAGGCCAGAGCTCTGGCTGTCACATTTGCTAGGGCAACCGGAGAGGGTAGCCCAGAGGGAGCCTTTTCCCGGACGAAGACTGGGGGCGGGGGCACAACAGTTCACTGACAAGGGGTCCTCCTTCTCTTGGTCTCAGGGCTACAACAGCAACGAAAAGCCTTGAGGGGCTACAGTTGCTAAGCTACGAGTCCTCAGCAACCTGACCCTTCAGGGGTCTCAGATGCTAGGGGAGGGCAAACAAGCTCGCTGTATTCAGAGCAGCCGCCCAGTGTGGTCCTAAGTTGTCAAGACACTGTGGTTGCTAGGGAAGTAGCATCCCTAACAACGCGGTGGTCTATGATTGTTAGGGAGATGTTTGAGGCCCACGTGACACCTGATGGTCTCTGTTGCTAGGGAAAGGGTATTCCTTAGGAACAAGGCCTAGGATGTTTAGAAACACTTCCAGAAAGGGCCCCTCCTGGCCTTTATGATTATTCAGTTAAGTGTCATCTCCAGCACTACAGTGGCTCCTGGATCACTGGTGCCAACAGTCCCAGTGGCGGCGAACATCTTTCACCCACCCCAGGGTAGGTGGCTTCTGAGAATGGGAGGGGAGCCATCTATTACAAAAGCCCTTCAATTCCTGCTTGCCATTTTCTGGCGGACGCCCTCACTAGTAACCGGAGGTCTACGGATGGTTGCTAGGAACCGGGGATGGGGGAGGGGGGAAGTGGGGGGTGGGGTGGGGAGGTGGAGTCCAGTCCCAGTGGTTAGAAGCATCATTTCCCTAGCAACCTGAGAGCAACACTTCCTTAGCAACAAGATAACCCCTAGTTCCAGGCTAGCAATTCAAGAACGAGGAGGGGGGGTGGCACTAGGAACAAGGTCAGTCCACAGTTACTGGGGTACTTCCTCAGCAGTGGTAGGAAAGCCACCCGCGGTTGCTGGGAGCGGTGTCCTCTCTGCCAGAGGACAGCATGGTCAGGGACGCCATGTCCTCAGAAAGTGCAGGCTGTTCCGTGAGGACATCACATGGTTGGGGGCCTGTGCGCTGGCGTCTAGTAACCAAGGGCAGGTTAGGGGGTGCCATTTACATAGCAATGAAAAGCGAGTCTTGTAGCAGGAAGGGGCAGGTCCTGGTTGCTAGGGAAGCGCCCCCCTACCAAAGAGGGGCAGTCCAGTTGCTAGGTAACCATCTCCCTAGCGACAAAGGGTGGGCCCCATCACAGCCCAAAGATGGTATCCCAAGTAACCAGGAACAACCGGGTTATCGGGGTGACACTTCCATGGCAACAGAGGGGAGGCACGTGGTTGCTAAGATACCACCTTTTCCTAGCAACAGAGAGCAATTCACCATCCCACAAGGTGACAAGCGTTAGCAACAGGGGGCAGTGGCAGGTATGAAGAGTACTGCTCCCTAGGGCAGGGGTAGGTGGGCGGTGGTGGCCAAGGGGCGACATTCCACTGACAGCAGGGGGCGAAGCTGCACCCCCTGCTCCCCCGCTCTCCTCCCTGCTAGGGGCAGGGCCAGCCTGTGCTGACGGGGCCTGCCGGGTCTTGGGAAGCCTCCCTCCCGCCGCCTGACCTGCTGGGGGGTGGGCATTGGAGGGTGGGGCCGCCCCCGGCCCGGGCTTTGGCGGCCACGGGGTAGGCCCCGAAGCCGGCAGCAATGCAGCCGCACTCGGCGGCAATCCAGGCCACGTAGAAGCGCATGCGGAAGGCGAAGAAGACGGGGATCATGTAGAAGAGGCGGGCAGGCAGCGGGCGGGCGTAGAAGGCGTCCTCACGCACGGCCTCCAGCGGGAAGAGGTGTGAGGACAGCAGGAAGAGCAGGCCAAAGAGCGGGGCCGGCCAGGCTCGGCGCAGGAGGGGCCGCAGGCTGGGCACGGCCCCCGGGAAGGGCTGCTCCAGCCAGTCCAGGTACGTGCGGTAGCGGAAGAACGGGCCTGTGGCGGGAGGGAGGGGCAGCCGTCAGAGACTGGTCTGGAGGTGGGGGGGGGGGGCTGAGACTGGGCGCTGAGGAGTGGGGGAGGGGGTGGGGCTAGGTAACCGGGAACAAGAGGAGGGAGACTCTGAGAGAAAGGGACAAGAAACCAGCGAGTCTTAGACTCTTGATCTTGGGGGTCGTGGTTCAAGCCCCACGTGGGGCTTTGGGTGTAGAGATTACTTAAAAATAAAGTAGGGGCGCCTGGGTGGTTCAGTCCTGAAAGTGTTCGACTTCGGCTCAGGTCACGATCCCACAGTTTGTGAGTTCAAGCCCCTCTGTGCTGACAGCTCAGAGCCTGGAGCCTGCTTTGGATTCTGTGTCTCCCTTTCCCTCTGCCCCTCCTCCGCTTGCGGTCTCTTTCTCAAAAATAAATAAACATTAAAAATAAAAGAAAGAAAGAAAGCAAAGAAAGAACCCAGAGAGGGGGAGTTCAAGGGCTCAGAGAAAAAGATAAAGGACAGACCGCTAAGCAGCGAGGAACAAAGAGCTGGAGAGTGGGGGGTATGGAGACAAGTCCCCAAGAAACACAGGGGCAGACAGGCGGGACCCGAGGGGTGGGGGTGGGGGGTGACCTCTGCATGAAGGAGGAAGTAGGGCAGTGCAACTGGAGAGGAACAGAGTGGTTTGAGAAAAGGTCAGAGGGTTGCAGGCAGGGAGGACTCAGGGTTTTGTTCTAAGAGCCAGGAAACCGCTGAAGGCTCTTCCAACAGAGAGGTGCTGGGATGCCATTTACCCTGGCCCCTGAGCAGGGCGGGGGCTGCAGAGGGTCACCGGTGGAAAACAGGAGACAGTGGTAGCGCTGGAGATAAACTGGCGGCCTGGCCCAGGGAGGGAGCAGGTGCGGATTAACGGAAGTGACAGCCTTACGTGTCACAAAGAACAGAGAGAAGAGAGTAGGATTCCATTCATAAGTGACCAGCACCGGGATATCTATAGAGACAGAGAGTCAGTCAGTGGTTCCCAGGGATTGGGGGCAGATGCGGTTTGAGGGACGATGGCTACAGGGTCCAGAGTTTCCTTCGGGGCGATGCAATGTCTACAATGACATGGTGGTGATGGCCGCACAAGTCTGTAACTATGCTAACAACTACTGAGCTGCATGTAGCTTTAAGTGGGTGAACATATCAGTTCCGGTTCCATAAAGCTGTCATAAAAACCTCCTAGGGGCACCCGGGTGGCTCAGTCGGTTGAGCATCCGACTCTTCATTTCAGCGCAGGTCACAATCTCACTTTGTGAGTTTGAGCCCCGCATCAGGCTCTGCGCTGACTACTTGGGATTCTTTCTCTCTCTCTCTGCCTTTCCTCTGCTTGTGCTCTTTTTCTCTCTCAAAGTAAATAAATAAACTTAAAAAAAATCTTAGAAAAAAAGACAGAAAACCTCCTAGGACATCAACATTAATGGAAAATATTTTCGGACGCTAAAAATGGGAGCATAATGTGAATGTATTTGTTCCTTGGGTGATAGAAACATCAGGGTTGCATAGACCTTGCTCCTTTGTCTCCTGATTGCTCCCAAGAAGCCACAAGGAACCACTGAGGCCAAGAACAGTCTGTCTCTGCTCTGGAGGGCCAGCGGGAGAGTCTGATGTAGACCCAGGCAGAGATGCTCGCCCTCAAGAGGAGCACATGCTGGGGCACCTGCATGGCATCTGACTTTGGCTCAGGTCATGATCTCACAGTTTGTGAGTTTGAGCCCCACCTCGAGCTCTGTGCTGACAGCTCGGAGCCCGGAGCCTGCTTCAGATTCTGTGCCTCCCTCTCTCTCTGCCCCTCTCCCACTGGCACTCAGTCTCTCTCTCTCAAAAATAAATAAATATTTAAAAAAAAAAAAAAAAAAAAAGGAGATGTTGGAACAGAGGCAGGATCACAGAACAGGCACCAAAGTCCGGGTGGAGAATGGGGACAGGCAGTGGTGACGAGATGCAGGGAGGCAGGGCTGGGTACGCAGCCACACTCACCTGTCATGATTCCCACGTAGCAGTAGCTGTAGCTGAGCGTCTCCATCAGAGAGGGGACATCAGGCAGAAGCCCCAGGCTGGGCCCCTTGCTGAAGCCCGTGGCCATTTCCTTCCTCTGGGCCAAGTGCAGGTCCTGAACTTCACTGGCGAGACTCACCAGCTGGGAGGAAGGGGCACGGGTGGGGGACAGATCAGACCCCGGGCCTTCCTCACCCTCGCCTTCCTGCAGCCAAGGGAAGCCACCGGGAGGGAGCTGAGGTTCTAGTCCATGGGCGGCTCTCGGCATCCAGAGTCATGAGTCGCAGGGTGGCGGCTTCTGGCCACAGGTGCTCCCTAGCACTGCCTCCTGGGCCTTTCTGTCTCTTCGTTCCCCCTTCTGTGTTCTCCCGCGGGCCGTGGCTTCATACCACACACGCTCTCATGATCTCCAAGCTGTACCCTGTCTGGGCTCCTTCCTCCATCCCCAAAACCATTCAAAGTGCCTCTTGTCAGTAATACAAGCCTACCGCGTTCCTCAAACTCATGGCCTCGAGAGCGGAACACGTTACCGTTCCCCAGAGGTGGTGCTCTCCCCTCCGCAAATGCCACCATCAGGCAATTAACTGCTCAGGCGGGGAACCTTCCTTACTCCCCAAATCTACTGTAGGTCTCTGAGTCTGTAGCTTTTGGCCTCCGTTCTGCTGCCCAGCCCCCAGGCTAAACGTGACGGGCCTGCCCCTGCAGGCCTGTTCTCCACCTTCTCCACAGGCCCAAGGCTGACACGGCAGCCACAGGCCTCAGCCGGCCTTCCGGCTTCCCCCTGGGTTCTGCCAGAAGGGAGCCCCAGGACCAGAGGGGAGAAGGCAGGTGTGAGGGCTGGGCCATGTCCCTTGGTCCATCCTCTCAAGGCAGAGGGAGGACTCCACACAACACTCTCCTTTCTGTTCGACTACCGGCCCCGCTCTCGTCCCCAGGGTTGGTACCGGCTCCCCGTGGCTGGCCCAGGATCCTCACTGTCCCTTCTGGCTCCTCCGCCCCCCGCCCACCCACACTGTTGTCAAGAAGGACTCCTCAAAGTATCCCCAACGCGGCACTTGCTCCTGGGGCTCTGACTGGCCTACCGATGGCCTGGGTCAGGCCACCACTGCTGGTCAGCGGGACTCTGATCAAGGAGGCTGCCCTCATCCCTTCTTGCGCTCCCCGCGGCAACTCTGTGGGCATCCAGGGCGCAGTTCCAAACACGTCAATGTGGTCACCTTACCTCTTCTGGCGACAAACCCCAAAACCGCTTCCGGTGGATCCTGGGCCCCCTGGGAAGCCTAAACCCCTCACCTTGGCCCCACTCCCCTTCCCCTTCCGTCTCTCGATGAACACTCACTGTGGCTGGCGCCCAGTCACCGGGCTCAGCCTGCTCCCTTCCACGTGCTGTTCCTACAGGCCAAAAGGCTCTTCCTCCAACTCTCAGCCAACCAACTCCGGCCTGCCCTTGCATCCCGGGCCACCGAGAACACAAGATGCTCGGGAGACCTGGTTCGCTACCTCACGTGACTGTCCTGTGTCCTGTGTGACATGTCGCTGGAGCCCAGCACACAGGAACTCAGGACTTTTCGGTCTGGGGTGGGGCCTGGGAACCTGCTTTCACCCATCTCCCCAGGTGGTTTCGAGCCAGACACGGGTGTCCTGTTTTTGTGCCCTCAGAGAAGCGCCTTCTCTCCAAAGCTGTTTCCCCCTCCTTCGCTAAATGGCTTGCTACCAAGATGCACTCCTCGAGAACTGGTCTGTAAAGCACTTAGCTCAACCTTTGGCACACGGCAAAGACCAAATGACACCTGCACTACTTGGCCGCGGTTACCTACTTGGCGCGGGGAAAGGAGGGACTACTTCTTCCCCCCCCTCCCCCCCGGGGAACAGTTGAGAGGTGAAGTCCTGCCCCTGGGGGTGCTCCGAGATAAAAATCCCACCTCCCCTACTGCCCCCGAGAGTGGGTGTGGAGGAGGACGAGAAGATGGGCCGTTCCCTGGCACCAAGAGAGGGGTGGAGGGGCGTCTGACCTTCAGTGTCAGCAGCAGCTGGACGGCATTGGTGAAGGGCGTGGGAGTGGGCAGGCCCAGCAGGCTGAGTGCGCGGAAGAACAGGAGGTAGGAGAAGGTCCAGGCGAGGGCCAGGGCGTGGCAGGAGCTGGGGCAGAGCAGGAGGACGAGCGTGCTGGGTACAGGGACCTCGACTCCGCCTCCCCCAGATTCTAGCTACAAGCCCTCCCTCACCCCCCCCAACAGACAAGGGGGGGAAGGACGGGAGGAGCCAGACTGAACCAGTGCAAGAGGGGGCTCAGCCCCACAGAAATGCGCCACAACGGAGAAGAGAATGAGGAGGGGTTACGATAAGCTTTAGGGTGAAAACCCTTCAGGCCTCCATTTTTTCCGAGGGAGGCGAGAAACACGGAGAAAGAAAGGGAGACGTAGTACAAATATGAATGGTGGCAGGGCCGGCCCACCGGTCCCCGTTCTCCCGAATACATGATACGGATATGAAGAACCAGGACAAACACGCAGGGACAAGACCCAGAAAAAAGGGCCGGACAGGAAGAAACACAGACCAAACCACACGGAGAATCCAGAGATAAAAAGAGACACCCAGAGACAAAGGCAGAAAGGGAGATAGACCCAAAAAGGAAACAGGTTGCTTCCTCCCCCTCTGTTCTCCCTCCACACCGCCCCCCCCCCCCAATCCTCACCAGGGCTGCGCCTGAATGAGGGCCCAGGTCCCAAGGATGGTGATCAGAGAATGCAAAGTGTGGGGGCCACAGGTGAACAAGGTGAGCCCCAGGCCCACAGCTGCTGCCCCCCATCTCTTCAGCCCAGGTCCTGCGGGGAGAAGGGACAGCATAAGCCTGGACCCTTCCAGGGAGTCCCCTGCCAGGTGCCCCCCACCCCCCAATTTTCCACTAGGGAGGGAACCTGACTCACCAGCTTTCTTAAAGAGGAAGCCGATGGGGATGGAGATAAGAAGAACCACTAGATAAGTCCATTCTTCAGGCGACATGGTCTGGGGGAGGGGCAGAGGGTTTGTGAGAACCCAGGGATCCTGGCCATCAGCCCCTCACCCTTACAGGATTCAGGAACCCACCCCCTCTAGTCCCCAGTGTGGAGGATCGTGGAGCCCTACCCTCAGCCCCTCTCCTCTGAGAACAGAGGAATCCGGACCTCCAGGACCTTCCTCCTTCAAGGATGAAGCAATACACCCCCAGCCCCGCTTTTTGGAGAACCCAGGAATCCAGACCTCTCAGCCCCTCCTCCGAGGATTCAGGAATCCGGCCCCTCCCCCTGCGATCGCAGAAATCGAAGCTAATCCCCCAACCCCCATTGGGGACCCACGGATTCAGTCATCGCTCGGTGAGAACCCAGCAACAACCCTTGTCCCAGGCCTTTCCCTTGCAGAGCCCAGGATTCCAGAGCTCCCAGCCCCTTCCTCCTGGAAGGATCCAGGGACTCGGGCCCTCCCTCTCTGAGAACCCAGACTCCAGCCTCCACCTCCATCCAAGGTGCAGACGTTTCTTCCACCTAAAGCCTGGAGGGCGCCCCCCACCCCGTACGTCCCCACTCCCCCAGCGCAGGTCAGACCGGCTCCGGCAGAGCCACAGGCGGTTACACCACCCCCTGCTCGGCCGCGCTCCCGGCGCCGAGTCCGCCCCCGTCCGCCGGCCGGTCCGCAGCCCCCGCCTCACCCCAGGTCGCCCGTGCCCCCGCCCACCTGGGCCTGGCTCCGCGCCGCCCGCCGGGCGGGAGGCGGCCAAGCGGTCCGGGCCCACGGGCGCCCCGGCTGTGGCCACGCCTCCCCGGCCCAGCGCGCGCTGCTCTGTCGTGGTCCCGGGCCGGATGTGCTGCCCCGTCAGGCTGCGGGCCGGGCAGGGAAGCGGCCGGCAACCGGCACCCGACAGCTCCAGCCCGTGGCTGCACCTTTACGCCTCGGCAGCCGAGCCCAGTGCACGTAAAGAGGCGGGGCCCGGAGCTTCGGGCTCGGACGGGAGCCCGGGGAGAAGCCGGGGTCTCCGCTTCGGGTTCCTTCGGGCAGAATCGGCGGCAGTTTGGAGGCGGGGCCACAAGCTTCGGTCCCCGTTCGGAGGTCTCCGTTCGGATGTAGGCGGGGCCAAGAGCCTCGGCCGGATGTGGGCGGGGTCATATCGTTGGTTTCCTTCGAGCATAGTTGGGTACCAGTGACCCAGGTTAGGAGATAGGCGAAGTCTCGTTCTTTGAGAAGGAGGCGGGGCCACAGACTTAGGCAACACGAAGGAGGCAGCGATCTGGAACATTTCAAGGGGCGGAACGAACAGCATCCCGGCTGGAGGGGGCGGGGCCTGTGGATGACGTCACCAAAGGGCGGGGCCAGGGTAATAAGCCACACTTTCTCTAGTGGCGGAACCCTAGCGGCGGGGACGTTCCCCTCGCGAGGGCGGGGCCAAGGTGTTCCACTCTACGAGGAAGGCGGGGCTACGGCGCCGCTGGGGGCGGATCCTAGACTTCCCGCTTCGCTGAGGTGGCGGTGTGACGAAATTGACGCAGGGGGTCGGGATGCGGAGGGGTGGAGGAAGCAGCGCGTGGCGCGCTACGTAGGGGGTGGCTCCGCCGGGACTGCGAGTTGGTGTTTACGAGGTGACTAACTGGTTCTGTCAGAGGACGGTGCCGCATTCTGAGGGGAGCGCTCACGAGGGGGTGAGCCCGCCCGGACGGAGAACGGACCGTGGTGCCCAGGGGGAGGGGCTTCCGGCCGCGGGGTTCGCTCAGTGGGGCGGGTACTCCCCAACTGGGAGTGCTTGAGGCCGGAGGGGGCGGGGCCTGGCCGCGGGGTTGACGGGAGCCGAGGATGCCCGATCGCGGGACCGCTGCGTTCGGGAGGGGGCGGGGCTGCGAGTTCGGCCGCGTCGAGGCGGTCCGAATGCCCGAAATCTGGCGCCGGGCGGGGGCGGGCCTTCTGTCGTGGGCGTCCGACCCAGTGCGAGGGGGCCCGGAGGCCGCGCCTCGGGGCTTCGGAAGGGGGCGGGCCCGAGTTCCGAGCCACCCGAAGGGGGCGTGGCCCTGCACTAGCGGAGGCTTGTCTCGGAGCCAGAAGGCGAGATGGCCGGGACGCCGACCGCGGGGTCCTGGGGGCCCCAGCGATTCGGCGGAGGGCGGGGTCTTGTCTCGGCGGCCCCGGGGCCTGGCGGGATCGCTGAGGGGGCGGGGCTCGGCCTGGAGACTCAGCAGGTGGCAAAGGCTGCCTTGACGAGGCCCCACCCCCGGGGCTCAGGGGCGGGGCCCCGCTGAACCCCCGCCCCCTCACTCCCCACCCCTAAGCGGTGGGAGCGCTAAGTCGGTGACCTTTGTGTCCCCCTGGCTCCCGCAGGAGGATGCTGGTGGTGGAGGTGGCGAACGGCCGCTCCCTGGTATGGGGGGCCGAAGCGGTGCAGGCACTGCGGGAGCGTCTGGGAGTGGGGGGCCGCACGGTGGGCGCCCTGCCCCGCGGGCCCCGCCAGAACTCGCGCCTGGGCCTCCCGCTGCTGCTGATGCCCGAGGAGGCGCGGCTCCTGGCCGAGATCGGTGCCGTGACCCTGGTCAGCGCCCCGCGCCCGGATCCACGCCAACACAGCCTGGTAAGGGGCGGGCCGGGGGCGCGAACGCCCTGGACCTGCGGAAGTACAGGCAGGACACCTGGACTGCGCGGGTTCGGTCCCTAAGGTGGGAGGGATCAGGGCGTCCTCGATTCTGGAAGAATGTGGGTGCAGGAGATTGGCATCTCCGAGTTCGGGCTTTGAGGTTGGGAGGGGTCAGGGGGTCAGGATACCTGGCTTTCTAAAGCGGGATATACTTGGATCCTGGGATTCTCGCCGATTTACTTGTCAGGCTCTGGCATCCTTCAAACGCCAGCAAGAGCAAGACTTCCAGGAGCAAAGCGCCCTGGCAGCCGAGGCCCGTGAGACTCGTCGTCAGGAGCTCCTAGAGAAGATTGCGGAGGGCCAGGCTGCGAAGAAGCAGAGGCTGGAACAGGAATCAGGGAGCAGCGGGAGCCAGGAGGCCGGTGGGAGCCAGGAGCCGGGTGGGAACCAGGCTCCCCCGGAGAATGAGGCCAGTGCCAGCCAGGCTTCTGGAGAGCACGAGGAAGCAGGTGAGGCTGAGACTTGGAGTCCAGGGACCAGGGGAAGGGAGGGAGAGGTCTTTTGGGAATCCTGGCTGGAATCCCGGCCTGGGACTCCCTGGAGGATGAAAAGACGTCGTCCTTGAATTCACCCCGTTCTCTTGGATTCACCTCCCCCAGGTTCCTCTTCTCCCCAGCCAGGGCCTTCAGATGGGGTGGCCCCCTTGCCCAGGTCCGCCCTGCTGGTCCAGTTGGCCACTGCTAGGCCCCGACCCATCAAGGCTAGACCCCTGGATTGGCGCGTCCAGTCCAAAGACTGGCCCCATGCTGGCCGTCCTCTCCATGAACTTCGCTACAGCATCTACAGAGACCTGTGGGAGCGAGGCTTCTTCCTCAGTGCTGCTGGCAAGTTTGGGGGTGACTTCCTGGTCTATCCTGGTGAGTTTGGGTGGGGACCTCCAGTTGTGGCCCCTTTTTTCACAACCCCTCCACAGTCCGCATGTTTCCTTTTTCCTTTTCTCAGCGTCTGAAACCCGTGGAAGGACAGGAGACACTTGGGAACCCAAGCTCATTTGGAGGGCAGTTTAGTAAATTTCATTAAGCACTTACTTTGACCCCCAAATTTCACTTAGAGACACTTAGATATGTGCACAGAACATACAAGAAATCATCATCACAGGATCCTTTAAAGTAGTGAAATATTAGAAAACAAGCAGAATTAAAAAAAATTGTTTTTAATGTTCATTTTTGAGAGACTGTGAGCAAGCAGGGGCGGGGCAGAGAGGGAGACACGGAGTCTGAAGCAGGCTCCAGGCTCTGAGCTGTCAGTACAGAGCTCAACGTGGGGCTGGAACCCACGAACCTCGAGATCATGACCTGAGCTGAAGTTGGACGCGTAACCGACTGAGCCACCCAGGTGCCCCCAGAATGATTATGAATGGGTTAGCAGTTAAACACTGGTGCTAGTCGTCAGAGTAACGTAGGTCCATGTACATTTATGAAAAGATGACCAAAGGGGGAGAAAAAGAACCACTTGTCAAAAACGTGTATGGTAAAATACTCTATAGTTTATGTTACTGTGCAGTCTTATGCACGTTATTTAAGTAGCATTAAAAATTACGGCTCCAGTGAAAGAATGTGGACAGAACTTAAGATAAAACGGTGTGAGTAGATGAAGAGAATCCTATCAAACAAGTGGAAAAAGGTGTGAAAACACGGACTCCAGCCCAAGTACAGTGGTTTCCTCTGGGAGGGAATTTGCATCAGGTGTAGGAACACGAGCCTTTTGCTGTATCAGTTAATTTTTGAATTTGTAGTAAGAGTGCCTTTATTGTGTAACTGAAAGGTTAAGAAAAATAAGTCTGCAGGAAAATCAACCTCTTTGTTCCTCCTGAGAATGTAGAAAGATAGGAGCACCTGATAAGTAGTCAGGTCTTAGCTGTTCACTGGAGACCGACTGGGGTGTCTGAGGTGAGGCGAGGGCCTGCGTCTCTTCTGAGACTGAACACGTAACTAAGGGACTGGCTTAGGAACCCAGGACAGTGTGCCTGCCCTGTGCTCTGCAGATAACCACACTTTGATTACTTTGCTGCTGCTGCTGCTGCTGCTGCTGCTGCTGTGTGTGTGTGTGTGTGTGTGTGTGTGTGTGTGTGTGAGACTCCCGTATGTAAGAGATTATTTTGGTTTTGAAAATGAATAGTCAGTTTACTAATCATATGAATGCTAATATCCAGTTCTTTTTGAAGCTTCCAGTTCAATTTATAAATCTTTTCAGTCTAGCAGATTTTAAGGGGACTCTTAGTCTAAGTTTGATCCCACTTGCAAAAGGAGTTAAGTAATTTTCAATGTGATAAGCTGCATTTTAAATTTTAATATATTTTCCTTTTTAAGGAAGATGGTTTTCCTGGTTATAGAACCTGCCGCTAACTCAGATCTAAAAAACTACAAATGGGGTGCTTTTTAAGTTTATATGTTCTAATGCTGTTAATACACTTACAAAATTTCAGGTTAAAAAAAGTTTGACTCCACCAATAACTCGATCACACATTTGAAACTGAATCACAAGACTGGCCTGTTAGCTCTAGTGGATCAATATTTCTAAAACGATACATACTCAGTATATGAAATATACGTGGAATCCTTGTCCCCTGAAGATTAATAGTCAAGGTCTGGATCCCTTAAATATATTTAAACATTTATTTATCTTGAGAAAGACAGAGCGCGAGCAGATGAGGGGTAGAGAGAGACACACACAGAATCTGAAGCAGGCTCCAGGCTCTGAGCACAGAGCCTGATGTGGGGCTCAAACCCACGAACCGCGAGATTGTGACCTGAGGCGAAGTTGGACGTTTGCCCATCTGAGCCACCGAGGTGCCCCTTAAATATTTCTAACAGTAAATCCTCCTGAACTTTAAAGACAGTAAGCCTCTAAGAACAGTTTTGGGGTAACTTCTCAAGTCTTTGATGCTTCCTTCTCAGCAGGTGTCATACCAGCCAGAGAGATGCCTGGCTCCTGGCCGGGTTCTTGCTGGAGGCCCAGCTGCCAGCCTGGGCCTTGTTTTCCTGTTGCCATGACACTCCCCTGTCAGATGGGATGTCTCATAGCCTTGCTCTTGGAGACTTCCATTACCTACCACTTAATCTTCTGTGTCGTGCCCCACTGGTTCCTACTCTGCTCGATCACATTTATCTAATCCAGGGGCACACTGCAGCCCCCATCAAATGCGGCCCACCAGTTTTTAAAGAGAAAGTTACTGGGACGCAGGCCGATGCACTTATTTACGTATGGTCTGTGGCTTCTGCTGTGCTATAGGAGCGAGGTGTGTACCTGTAACATGACCCACAAAACAATATTTACTGTGTGGCCCTTTGCTGTATTAACTCCGTTATCCCATCTATTCATTACTCCGTCCCGTTGTAAATTCTTTTTTCTTCTAGTCTCTTGGAGTCACTTCTTCCTGGACATTGACGTGATGTCCTATGTGTTCCTCACGGCTTTCCCTGACTTTGTGATCCTGGTTCTTACGTCACGACAGTGACATATTCAGTTACTTGTTCGGTTTGTCGTTTAAGGACGATTATGCTGTTGGTGTGTGGCAGCTTCCTGCCCCTGTCCCACTGTATCATTGGCTTTTCCAAGTTGGTACACCGTTTCGATTTTAAAGGCTGTATGCTATCCAGTCTTACTGAGAGACCCTGAATTTAACAAGTCTGTGGCTTGGTTATTTCTGTTTCTTAGCGGTTGTAAATGATAACAGGGTGAAGAGCTTTATTCTGCATTTTAGGGGTGCTATCCTTGTAAGAAAAAAATTCCACGAGTGGAATTGCTGGGTCCAAGAATAGCTATTTTTAAATATTCATAGCGATTACGAAGATGGTTCCCATGTCCTACCTATGGACATTCCAGCATCTTCCGGCCCTCTGCCCCTGGAAATTGCCACATGTCTCTTCTCTCACCCAGGTGACCCACTTCGTTTCCACGCCCATTACATTGCTCAGTGCTGGGCTCCTGGGGACCCCATTCCACTCCAGGACCTGGTTTCTGCCGGCCGCCTGGGAACCAGCGTCAAAAAGACGCTGCTCCTGTGTTCTCCTCAGCCTGACGGTAAGGTGGTCTACACCTCCCTGCAGTGGGCCAGCCTGCAGTGAACTCCAGAGACCTAGGGGGACGTGGCTGCATCTGTGGAAAGAGCCTTTCTAGATGGTCCCATGCTCACATCTGCGCGGGAGGCCTCAACACCCTCCTCCCTCTCTCTGCGGTTAAGTTTTGAGTCCGGATTTATAAACACTACACCTTCTTACTTCCCTCCCTGTTTCAGAGCACTTATTGGCTGCAATGTTTTTGTAGTTACCTGTTTCCAAACTGTGAGCTTCTTGAGGGTGAAGACTGGGTTTGATTCATGTCTGTTTTCTACCGGGCACAGGTCCCAACAGGTCCCAGTAAACTTGTTGAATAAACATGGAGTCTGTGATTTCAATCCCGACGGCAATCCTGGGAAGCGTGGGCCTTTGCATTTGTGTAAGCCGGCGAGGGAAAGGCCTGAAGGAGGTCACACATCTAGGAGGTATCCAGCAGGCTGACATTTAAAACTTGGTCCTGCTGATTGCAGAGTCTGAACTCTGTCCACCGCACTGAACCTCCTTTTGAAAAGATTGTCACGGAACATTTCAGATGCATACAAAGGCATAAATGAAATAATGCCTATACACCTGCAGAAAAGAAGGACGTGAGTTCGCAATTTCATGACAGGAGTTAGGGGAGGGAAGGGGAGTGTCCAGAAGGGCACTTGAGGCTTGGGGAATGCTGGAGGTGGTCTTTTTCTTGACCTGGGTGGTGTTTATTCAGGTGTATAGAATTATTTTTAGAATTATTTTTACCCTACACCTATACTTTTTTTTTTAATTTAAAAAAAAAATTTTTTTAAATACTTATTTTTAAGAGAGACAAACAGATCGCGAGCCAGGGAGGGGCAGAGAGAGAGGGAGACACAGAATCCGAAACAGCTCCAGGTTCTGAGCTGTCAGTACAGAGCCCAAGGTGGGGTTCACACCCAGAAGCCATGAGATCATGGTCTGAGCTGAAGTTGGATGCTTAACCCACTGAGCCACTCAGGGACTCCCCCCTCTTTTTTTCCCCTAATTTTAACGTTTATTTATTATTGAGAAACAGAGACAGAGCATGAGCATGGGAGGGACAGAGAGAAGGGGAGACGTAGAATCTGAAGCAGGCTCCGAGTCGTCAGCACAGAGCCGGACATGGGGCTTGAACTCACAAACCGCGAGATCGTGACCTGAGTGGAAGCTGGACACTTAACCAACTGAGCCACCCAGGTGCCTGTTTTCTTCTAATTTTAGAGAGAGTGTGTGTGCAATTGTTGGGGGAGGAGAAGCAGAGAGAGACAGAGAATCCTAAGCAGGCTCCACACTCGGCGCAGAGCCTGACGTGGGGCTTGACTCCATGACCCTGGGACCATGAGTTGAGCCAAATTCAAGAGTCAGATGCCCAACTGACTAAGCCACCCAGGTGCTCCCAAATTCTTTTTTATTTTTTTTATTAAAAAAAATTTTGTTTTTAATCTTCATTTTTGAGAGAGACAGAGACAGAATGTAAGTGGGTTGGGGCAGAGAGAGAGGGAGGCACAGAATTTGAAGCAGGCTCCAGGCTCTGAGCTGTCAGCACAGAGCCTGACACGGGGCTTGAACTCACAGACCGTGAGATCATGACCTGAGCTGAAGTCGGTTACTCAGCCAACTGAGCCACCCCAGGTGCCCCTACGTATATTTTAAATGTATAGGTTTGTCAAATAGATTTCGTTACTGAAGTCTAGTCACATGGTTAATGATTCTGGGGCTGAAAGTCTGTTTCTCTAGTTTCTCAGTCTGTGCCCCCAGTTTCTTCTTTCTCTCCTACCCTTCACAGTAAACACATTTGCTAGAACCACAACTGCCAGTAATCTCAGATTAATTTAAACCAGGACACTAACCCCAGCCTGGTTAACGCTTTGTTCTTTGTGCCTCTTTGGTAACTGGCTTGTAAATATCTTCTCCAGGCTCTCTCTTCTCTCCAACAAAGTACTTAGTTGACTCAGTACTCAGTACCTATGTCTTCTCTCAAAAATTCCTCACTAAAAAACATGTGGATGCCTGGCTGGCCCATTCGGTAGACTCTTGATCTCAGGGTCGTGAGTTTGAGCCCCATGTTGGGCCTAGAGCTTGCTTAAACAAAATTTGTAAGGACATCCACATGCAAAAACCAAACAAAAAATCCAGATACGGACCTCATACCCTTTACAGACATTAACTCAAAATAGATCATAGACCTCAATATAAAATGCAGAGCTAGACCACTTGTGGGAGGTAATGAGAAAACGTAGATGACCGTGGGTGTGGCAGTGATATTCCAGACACAACACCAAAGGTGTGCCCGATGAAAGAATTGGTAAGCTGGACTTCATTACAATGAAAAACGGAGAAAGTCCTGTCCAAGACAGCTGATAAAGGACTGTCGTCCAAAATATTTTGTAGCTCTTAGAAGTCAACAATGAGAAACAATCTGCCCAAAAAACAAATCGATCGGAGGCCCTGACGGACACCTCGCTGAAGGCGTCCTGCAGCTGGCAAGCAAGCGCGTGAGAAGGTGCCCCACGCCCTGTGCCATCAGAGCCGTGCAGAGTCAAGCAACAATGAGACACCGCTATATGCCTGCGTGAAGGGTGGAAATCCAGAACAGCGACACCACCGAGTGCTGACGAGGCGTGGAGCGCCAGGACCTCTGGTTCACGGCTGGCTGGTAGGGAACAGGGTGGCACAGCCACTTGGGAGGATGGTGTGGAGAGTTTTCACAAAACTTGAGTGTACCCTCACCATCCGCAGTGGGTGCCACTGTCCCCAGCAGTGATGCTCCTTGGATTTACGTAGAGGAGTCCGACATTTATGACCCCACAAAACCTTCACGTGCATGTTTTTAGTGCGGCGTTATTCACAATTGCCGACACTCGGGCGCAACCAAGGTCCTTTGTAGATGAATGAAAAATACACTGTGGTCCCTCCAGATGATGGAATGCTATTCAGTGCTAAAGAGAGCCGAAATGTCAAGCCACAAAAATACATAGAGGATCCTTTTTTTTTTTTTTTAAGTTTATTTATTTTGGGAGAGGGAGAGAGAGACGGAAAGAGACCCAAAGCAGGCTCTGTGCTCTCAGCGAGCTCACAAACTGTGAGATCACGACCTGAGCTGAAATCAAGAGTCGGAGGCTTAAGTGACTGAGCCCCCCAAGGCGCTCCCATGGAGGACCCTTAAATGCACACTCCTAAGTGAGAGAAGCCAGCCTGAAAAGGCTGCATGCCATACGATTCCAACTGTATGACTTTGTGGAGAAGACAAAACGAGACTGAAAAGATGAGTGGCTGATGGGTTGGGGAGGAGGGATGAACAGGGGAAGCAAAGAGAAGTTTTAGGCCCGTGAAACTACTCTGTGAGACCAAAATGTTGGGTATATATCATTATCTGTCCAAACCCACAGAAGGCACAGCACCACGAGTGACCCCTGATGTTTACGGCCTCGGTGCTGATGACGTGTTGTGTGGGCTCATCGGTGGTAACAAATGTACCCTCTGGCAGGGGATGTTGAGGATGGGAGAGGCAGGCTGTGCATGAGTGGGGGCAGGGGGCACACTCCTCTGTACCTTTGCTTCGAACCTAAAACTGGTCTAAGAAAAACCTATAGGTGCTACCTTCCAAACACTGTAGACCCGATCTGACCACTTCACTCCACCTTCACGGTCAACACGTTGGCAAAGGCAACGACATTACGCACGTGGATGATTGTAGTGGCTTCCTGACTCCTCTCCCTGGACTCCACCCTTGCAACTCTGTCATGGGTTTTCTTTTCTTTTTTTTTTTTTTTTTTTTTTAACATTTATTTATTTTTGAGACAGAGAGAGACAGAGCATGAACGGGGGAGGGGCAGAGAGAGAGGGAGACACAGAATCGGAAGCAGGCTCCAGGCTCTGAGCCATCAGCCCAGAGCCCGACGTGGGGCTCAAACTCACGGACCGCGAGATCGTGACCTGAGCTGAAGTCAGATGCTCAACCGACTGAGCCACCCAAGCGCCCCTGTCATCGGTTTTCAACAGCATGGCTGGCGGCTGGTGTAATTGGGTAAATAGGTGGGTCTGATGTGTCCCTCCCCTTTAGAACTCTCCAGTAATTTCCATCGCAAAGTCAAAGCAAAAGCCCTACGGTGCACGTTCTCCGTCCCCATCCGTGCCCCCCTCCTTGCTTATGCTGCTCCCTCCACGCAGGCTCCCATGACTCTACCGGGAATGCTCTTCTTCTGGTAGCCACATGGTCTTGTCCGCCACTGCCCGCTGGCCTTTCCTTCCATGTCACCTTCTCAGGCCTTCCATGGTAACCTGACCCGAAAATTGAACACCCCTCCTGTATGCCCCTTCTTTCTTGATTTATTTGCCTCACCATGATCACTGGTGTGATTTATAATGAGAAATACACATTTGGTCTTCAGCCCCATTCCTGGCACAGTCCCCCTAAAACCCTTGCAGTTTCTTAAGAGCAACAAAGGTGTCTTGATATTTCTAACACAGCCCTTTCAACCACACCTGGGTTTATATTGATGAAGTGGCCTCCAGGGAAGAGAGAGTGGCTGAAAGTTGGGTTGCTCACAAACTGCCAGCGATTTAATTAATCGTGCCCATGTAATGAAGCCACCATAAAAATGCCAAAGGATGGGATCGGAGAGGTTCCGGGAGAGCGGCGTACCCGGAGGGTGCACGGAGGCCCCACGTCCTGTCCCCACACCTAGCCGACGCGTCTCCATTACATTACATTCTTCTGTAATGAAACAGTGATCGGGTAAGTAACATGTTCCTCTGAGTTCTGTGAGCCGCTCTAGCAAATTAATCAACTGGAGGAGGGGGTTGTGAGAAACGTCAATCATTGATGACGCATACATAGAGTTATTCATATATTTAACTTTTTTTAAGTTAACGTTTTTAAATTATTTATTTAACTTTATTTATTTTGAGAGAGAGAGAGAGAGAGAGAGAGAGAGAGAGCACACGTGCAAGCAGGGGACGGACAGAGAGAGAGGGAAAGGGAGAATTTCAAATCCCAAGCCGGCTTCTCACTGCCAGTGGGAAGCCCAATGTGCGGCCCGATCCCACGAACCACAAGGTCATGACCTGAGCCAAGAGTCAGACGCTGGACCTCTGAACCACCCAGGCACCCCCGTTATTCATACATTTAACAATTTAGTGACTATTAACTATAGTTGAGCCTCTCCTAAGACACTGATCACTAGGAAAGATGAGGCTTCTGCCCTCCTACAGCTTTTTCGTCTGGGAGCTACTCTTTAAACAAGAAAGTAAAAATGAACAAGGGAGCCTGAAAGACAGCAATACATGGTGAGGGTAACAACAATGATGCTGACAGTGCTTTCCTGCGCGGCCATTGCCCTCAGCAGTCTGTGTGGACTGTCTCATCAGTCCTCACCGCGACCCCATGAGGTAGGCCTCTCCAACACCCCCATTTCACAGGGGAGGAAGCTGAGGCAGGGAACGGTTGCAAAACTTGTCCAGGGGATTTTAGCGAGCAAGGGGTTGCAGGACTTCCATCCACGGGTCTGGCTAGAGAGGAGCCGCCTCTCCGCCTCTCAGAGGAGGGGGCACTGCCCGCTAGGAGCATAGGGCCGGACCGTCTCAGCTCCAGCCTTGGCCTGACCTCCTTTGTTGAGAGACTGCACGACAAACGGATGGCCAGACCATACACAAGATAGAATTCTGACCCACAGCCTGTGGCCACCTGCCCAGAAGGCCTGCCTGCAAGCTCTAGTAGCCGTGCAGGAAGCCAGACAATAACCCTGTAACAATTGCTCCAAAATGGCCAGGGCCTGAGGAGTGACCACCAGCTCCCCTAATCTGTGTCCCTGACTCTAATTTAGGACCGACAAGAGACAGGCAAATATGCTCCCATAGCCACTAAGGTAAGACAGCGACTTGCAGTGAGCCTGCCTCAGCTCCCCTGGTCCCACAGGCTCCGGGCAGGGGGCACCTGCTTTCCTCGGTCTGCACTTTGAGATTTCCCACTCCTCTGCCTGCCTTTGTGTTTTGGCCACAGTGGCCGTTGTTTCTTCTCCTTTGCCTGGTCTTCGCTGGTTTCCATATCGTGTAATCTTGGGCAAGCTTGGTGCCTCAGATCTGCCTCCGCACAACAGGTCTGATGACCGTATTAGTGACTCCTTGTCATGAGGGAGGGCAGCGTCCCTGGCGGGGCTCCTGAAGCAGTGCTGGAGACTACGTGAACACCTGTGGGGACTAAGTACGTGAATGTATGTGGGGACTAAATACGTCAACGCATGTGGGGACCAAGTACGTCAACGCATGTGGAGACTAAGTACGTCAATGCATGCATACTTCTAATGGTGATCAGTGCACCGCTGGCATGAATGGTGTTTCTACAGACGGGAAGGGGCTGGAGGAAAGACTGGCACTCTCCCTTCATGGCGCTCCACACAAGGCGCTCTGAGTTTTCTACAGACTGAAGGTTTGGGCAACCCTGCGTCAAGCAAATATACTGGTGCCATTTTCCCAACAGCATTTGCTCACTTCGTGTCTCTGGGTCACATTTTGGTAATTATCCCAGTACTTCAAGACTTATCATGATTATTATATTCGTGATGGTGATGGGTGAGCAGTGATCTTTGACGTTCCCATTGTCATTGGTTTGGGGCGCCACGAATCACACCCTAATAAGAGGGAAAACTTAATAAATGTTGTGTGTGTTCCAACTGCTCCACTGGCCGGCTATTCCCCATCTCTCTCCCTCTCCGTGGGCCTCCCTGTTCCCAAAGACACAACAGTGGTGAGATTGGGCCCATTAATACCCCTACAGTGGCTCCAAGTGTTCAAGTGAGAGGAGGAGTCATACGTCTCTCCCTTTAAATCAGAAGAAACGAGAAGTGCTTAAGCTCAATGGGGAAGGCAGGTCGAAGGCCAAGATGGCCAGAAGCTAGGCCTGTGGTGCCAGACATCCCCGCTGTAAACGCAAAGGAGAAATTCGTGAAGGATGTTGGAAGTGCTACTCCAGAGCAAGGCCCTGACTCCCTTCAATGCTGTGAATGCTGAGAGAGGCGGGGAGGCGGCAGAAGACCAGTCTGAAGCTGGCAGAGGTGCTTCAGGAGGCTGAAGGAAAGAAGGCATCTCCATAACATCAGGTGCAAGGTGAGGCAGCAAGTGCTGATGGAGAAGCTGCAACAGGTTCTCCAGAGCTCGCTGAGATCACTTGTGAAGGTGGTTACACCAAACAACAGATTTCCAGTGTAGACGAAACAGCCTCCTACTGGAAGAAGATGCCACATAGGACTCTCATCGCCAGACAGGGCAAGTCAAGGCCTGGCTTCAAAGCTTCAGAGGACAGCCCAACTCCTGTTAGGGGCTAACGCAGCTGCTGACTTTAAGTGGAAGTCAGAGCTCAGTGACCACTCTGAAAATCCCAGGGCCCTTAAGAATGTTGCTCCATAAACAGAGCAGCAAAGCCTGGATGACAGCACATCTCTTTACCACGGGGTTACTGAATATTTTAAGCCCACTGTGGAGACCTACCGCTCAGGGAAAAAAAAATCCTTTAAAATATGACTGTTCCCTGACAGTGTACCCGGTCACCCAAGAGCTCTGATGGGGATGCACAATGAGAGGAACGCTGTTTTCATGCCTGCAGACACAGCACGCATCCTGCCGCCCGTGGATCAAGGAGGAATTTCAACTTTCAAGTCTTAGCAATAAAGACATACATTTCGTAAGCATATAGCTGCCATAGACAGTGATTCGTCTGATGGATCTGGGCGAAGTCAGTTGAAAACCTTCTGGAAAAGACTCAGCATTCTAGATGCCACGAGGGACATTCGTGATTCATGGGAAGAGGTCAACATATCCACATCAATAGGAGTTTGGAAGAAGTTGATTACAACGTTGAGGGGTTCAAGACTTCGGTGGAGGACATAACTGCAGATGTGGTGGAAACAGCAAGAGAAGCTCAATTAGAAGTGGAGCCTGAAGAAGAGATTACATCGCTCTGCTCTCATGACAAAACTTTAATGGATGAGGACTCACTCCTGAAGGATGAGCAAAGAAAGCGGTTTCCTCAGATGGAACTGACTCCTGGAGAAGATGCTGTGAATACTGTAGAAATGACAACAAAGGATTTAGAACCTCACGCGAACTTAGTAAAGCAGCGGGATTTGAAAGAATGGACTCCCATTTAGGAAGAAGTCTACTGTGGGTAAAATGGTATGAAACCTGCTACAGAGAAACTGTGACAGGAAGAGTCAACTGTTGTGAAAAACTTCCCTGTTGTCATCTTGAAGAGATTGGCGCAGCCACCCTGTCTCCAGCAACCACCACCCTGACCAGTCAGCAGCCACCAACATGGAGGCAAGACCCTCCGTCAGCAGAAGGGTTATGACTCGCTATAAGTTCAGCTGATGGTTAACATTTGTTAGCAACAAAGCATTTTTATTTTTTTAATGTTTATTATTTTTGAGAGAGAGAGAGACAGACAGACAGAGCACGACTGGGGGAGGGGTAGAGAGAGAGGGAGAGACAGTATCCAAAGCAGGCTCCAGGCTCTGAGCTGTCAGCACGGAGCCTGATGTGGGGCTTGAACTCACGAACCGCGAGATCATGACCTGAGCCGAAGTCAGATGCTTAACCGACTGAGCCACCCAGGTGCCCCAGCAATAAAGTATTTTTAAATTAAGGTATGTACATTGGTTTTTTTAGACATAATGCACACCTGATAGGCTAGAGTCTATCATAAGCACAACTTTTTCATATCCACCAGGACCCCCGTGGCCTGTCCATGACCTGCCCAATCTTGCTGCTGGGAGTAGGCGTGTGTGTCAGGATGCTGTGTGACCCTTCTGCCGAGCCCAAATGGGCTTTGGGCTCATGTCAACACATCACCCACACAAGGCAGCTAGGCACCATTTAAAAAGCTGCTTCTGGTGTCCACCACACAGTTTTGTACAAGAAAAATAAAGTGAATTAAAGCTTCTTAAAAAAATAATAAAAAAATACAAAAATAAAAAGATGCCCCTGATCCCAATAGAAACTGTATGACTGACGAGAGACACGTGTGTGTACACAACTGGAAGTGTCCACGATGAGCTAGCTGTGGCCATTTCCACCCTTTGGTAAGTTTGCAACCCACTGTTGGGTGAGTGGTAGGCCTGTGGCCATGAAAAGGTCCAGAGGACACACCTAGGCTCTCACAATGACGCCTCTCTTCGGGGGTCATCAACAGCTGCGTGGCCTGGCTTGTGTTGGGGCGGTGTCAGGTTTTGGAGTAGTGTTGCTCTACAGCTACACTGATGGGACTCTGAAAAATGTCAGTGAGGGAAAATGCCCTTAGTGAGCAGGTATATGAGTAATAAGCAGGATGAAACAATAATACACTTTTTGTGGAAAGAGATCTGGCTAGATGTGATGTACACAGACTCCTGGATAGTAGCAAATGCCTCACCTCCATGGTCAGGGGACTGGAAGGAGCAGAATCAGGTAGGGAGGAGATAGGGATATCCAGGAAGGAGGCATGTGTATGCATAGATGTGTAGGGGTGGGCACAAAGCACTTGGGTCTTTGAATCAGATATAAATGTCCCCAAGAGAGCCCCCTGTACATATGGTCCTTAATGGCCAAGAGGGCAACGTGGCTTATTGGGCAGATGTCAGCCAGCCTCTGTTTTTCCTTTCCCAGTGTTTATGCAGGGGCCTATGGACAGGTGGCAGAAGACAGAGGGCACTTGGGAGTCTCATATTATGGTATGCCTTTCACCAAGAGTGACTGAACTACACACACTGCTCAACGTCCATCGCTTCAGCAGCGGAGACCGACACCAAGTCCTTAGTAGTGTTTCATTCCTATGGAAGCAAATCAGACAAGTGGTTGCAAGAGGATTTCATCCCCGGTGGAATGGACACTGATGGAGCCTAACTAGTGTGTGTGTGTGTGTGTGTGTGTGCACTGAGTTGTAAGATGTACCCCTTTAGGTGTGCAGTGTGTTCACCTTTGGCAAATGCAGAACTCATTTAAAAACCACCACCACAATCAATACTAAAACATTGCCATCACTCCTTAAAATTCCATGCTGAGTTTGTCGGTCAACCTGATGGAAGTAAACAGCAACCAGCTTTCCTTCTCTACGGGTTAGTCCTGCTCATTGTAGAACTTCACAGGAATGAAATCATAAACATGTGCTCTGTCACATCTGCACTCTTTTGTGCAATATGTTCTGAAAAACTCATCCATTTTATTGATATCTTTTAAATTTTCATTCCTCTAATAATTATAGATGTTGAGCATTTTTCATGTCTTCATTGTTATTTATATATCTTCTTTGAGAAATGTCTGTTCAAATTGTTTTGCTCATATGGGGGGGTTTGTTATTATTTGTAAAAGTCCTTATTTGTTCTATATATAATCCTTTATCAGACATGCACAGATACACACAGACTTTTCTTAGTCTTGGCTTGCTGTTTCCATTATCAATTCCGTCTTTTGAAGAGCATACGTCTTTAGTTTTATGCAGTCCAAGAATCTTTTTTGGTTATTGTTTGTGCTTTTTGTTCCTCACTAAGAAATTTTTGTCTAATCCAAAGTTGTAAAGATTTTTTAAAATGTTTTCTTTTTTTCATTCTGATAACTTTCTTTTTTTAATTGTATTTATTTATATATTTTTAAAATTTACATCCAAATTAGTTAGCATATAGTGAAACAATGATTTCAGTAGATTCCTTAATGCCCCTTGTCCATTTAGCCCACCCCCCCCCACACAACCCCTCCAGCAACCCTTAGTTTGTTCTCCATATTTATGAGTCTCCTCTGTTTTGTCCCCCTCCCTGTTTTTATATTATTTTTGTTTCCCTTCCCTTATGTTCATCTGTTTTGTTTCTTAAAGTCCTCATATGAGTGAACTCATATGATTTTTGTCTTTCTCTGACTAATTTCACTTAGCATAATACCCTCCAGTTCCATCCACATAGTTGCAAATGGCAAGATTTCATTCTTTTTGATTGCCGAGTAATACTCCACTGTATATATCTATATCTATATCTATATCTATATCTAATCTATATCTATATCTATATCTATATCTATATCTATATCTATCTATATCTATCTATCTATATATCACATCTTCTTTATCCATTCATCCATCGATGGACATTTGGGCTCTTTCCATACTTTGGCTATTGTTGATAGTGCTGCTATAAACATTGGGGTGACGTGTCCCTTCGAAACAGCACACCTGTATCCCGTGGATGAATACCTAGTAGTGCAATTGCTGGGTCGTAGGGTAGTTCTATTTTTAGTTTTTTGAGGAACCTCCATACTGTTTTCCACAGTAGCTGCACCAGCTTGCATTCCCAAAAATATTTTCTTTTAGATGCTTTATGGTTTTGACTTTTGCTATTAGGTCTTAGATCCACTTCATGTGAATTATTGTGTATGATGTGAGGTAAAGGTCTAGGTTCATTTTTTTTTTTCCAAAAAGGTATCTGGTTGTTCCAGCAACATTTGTTGAAGCTATTATCTTTTCCTCAATTTCCTCCTTTTTGTCCCTTTGTTAAAAGTCAACCAATCATACATGTTTACCTCTGGCATCTCTATTGTTTCTTTTTTCCACCTTCCTATCTCTATGCAAATACCACACCATCCATTACATTTGTTCCTTTCACAGAAAATCTTGGAGTAAGAAGATGTCCAATTTTATTCCTTTTCGGAATTGTTGTGCTATTATTGCTCTTTTTTTTTTTAAGTTTATTTGTTTTGAGAGAGAGAAAGAGTGCATGAATGGGGGAGGGGCAGAGAGAGGGAGAGAGAGAGAAACCCAAGCAGGCTCCAAACCGTCAGCACAAAGCCCGATGAGGGGCTTGATCCCACGACCCTGGGATCACAATATGAGCCAAAATCAAGTTGGACACTCAACCAACTGAGCCACCCAGGTGCCCCTATTATTGCTTTCATATTTCCACATACATGTTAGTATCAGCCTGTCAGCTGCTAAAACAGCTAGTTGGGATTTTTAAAAAATTATTTATTTAATTAAGTAATCCAACATGGGGTTGTAGTACATGACCCCGAGATCAAGAGTCATTTGCTCTTCCGACTGAGTCAGCCAGGTGCCCCAGCTAGTTGGGGTTTTGATTTGGCTTGCATATCAGTTTAGAGAGACCTGATATCTTGACTATGTTGAGTCTTTTTTTTTTAAATTTTAATTCCAGTTAGTTAACATACAGTGTAATATTAGTTTGTGTACAACATAGTGATTCAACAATTCCATACATCACCCAGTGCTCATCACAATAAATGCACTCTTTAATCCCCATCCCTTATTTAACCCGTCCCCCCCCCCACCTCCCCTCTGGTGACCATCAGTGTGTTCTCTATAGTTGAGTCTGTTTCTTGGTTTTCTTTTTTTTTCTCTTTGCTCTTTCATTTTGCTTCCTAAATTCCACATGAGTGAAATCAATTCTGACTTATTTTGCTTACCATTATACTCTGACTTATTTTGCTTAGCATTATACTCTTTAGTTCCATCTATGTCATTGCAAATGACAAGATTTCATTCTTTTTATGACAATGTTGAGTCTTTTGTTTGTTTATTTATATTTTGAGTAGGCTCCATACCCAACATGGGACTTGAACTCACAACCCCAAGATCAAGAGTTGTGTGCTCCACCAACTGAGCCAGCCAGGTACCCCCAATGTTGAGTCTTTCAATCAATAAATGTGGTATCTGTCTTTTTTTAGTTCTTTATTTTTTTAAAAAAATTTTTTTCAACTTTTTTTATTTATTTTTGGGACAGAGAGAGACAGAGCATGAACGGGGGAGGGGCAGAGAGAGAGGGAGACACAGAATCGGAAACAGGCTCCAGGCTCTGAGCCATCAGCCCAGAGCCCAACGCGGGGCTCAAACCCACGGACCGCGAGATCGTGACCTGGCTGAAGTCGGACGCTTAACCGACTGCGCCACCCAGACGCCCCAGTTCTTTAATTTCTTTTAGCCAAGTATTATAGTTTTCAGTCTTCATATCTTACACATCTATACTTATGCCTACATGTGTATGCTTTTTGGAGCTATTATAATATTTTAATTTTGATTTCCAATTGTTCCTTGTTGATTTACAGAATAAAATTCAATTGATATTCTTCCCCTTTAATCTGTATGCCTTTATTTCTTTCAGTTGTCTTACTGCTAGCCAGTTCTGAATAGAAGTTGTGAGACTATCAGTAATTTGTTTCACAGGGTAAAAGCATTCAGAATATTAGTTAAAGGCTTTTCATAGAACTTCTTCTTCTTTTTTTTTAAGTTTACTTATTTATTTTGAGAGAGAGTGAGTGGGTGCGAGCAGGGGAAGGGCAGAAAGAGAGGGAGAGAGAATCCCAAGCAGGCTCCGTGCTGTTAGTACAGAGCCTGATGTGGGGCTCAAACTCACAAACTGTGAGATCATGACCTGAGCCTAAACCAAGAGTTGGGCACTTAACCAACTGAGCCACCCAGGCATCCTGATTCTCTTCTTTAAAAAAAAAAAAAAAACAAAAAAACTTTTATTTACTTGTTTTGAAAGAGAAAGAGAGAGCACCAGCGGGGGAGCGACAGAGAGAGAGGAAGAGAAAGAATCCCAAGCAGGCCCCATGATGTCAGTGCAGAGCCCAATGTGGGGCTCTATCTCACTGTGAGATCAGGTCTGGGCCAAAATCAAGAGTTGGACGCTAACCAACTGAGCCACCCAGGTGCCCCCGTTGATGCTCTTTATCTGATTAAGGAAGTTCCCTCATAAGTGCATACAGCTGAGCGTTTTATTTATCAAATCTTTGTGCATGCATTTATCATGATGTTGTTGTTTTTGTTGTTAGTCTATTAATGCGATGGATTACCTTTATTGATTTTCAGATGTTCAACTAGCCTGTCATCTGAGAATACATCACACTTCGTTGTGATGCTAGGGTCCTTTTCATATACTGTTGGCTTTTATTTATCAATATTTTGGTGAGGGTTTTAGCACTTATGTTTTTGAGGACTCCTGTTCTGCAGCTTTATTTCCTTGTACTGTCTTTTTCTAATTTGAGTTTGGAATAATGCTTGCTCACAATATTGTTCAAAGTTTTCCTTTCTCTTCTACTTCCTGGAAGAGATTGTGTAGAATTGTATTTTCCCCCCAAATGTTTGGTGGTACATGCCAGTGAGAACATTGTGGCTGAGAGTTTTCCTTGTTGGAAAGTTGTTTTAACTACATATGCAATTTAATATTTTAAAGAATATTAAGGTTATCTCTTCTTGAACGAGTCTTGGTAGTTTCTGTCTTTCAGGAGTTGGTCCATTCAAGGACCTAGAGGTTGTTATGCCAAGTGAAATAAGTCAGACTGAGAGAGACAAATACCATATGACTCCACTCATAAGTAGAATCTAATAAACAAACAAACAAAAAGGAGAATTAGACCTACAAATACAGAGAACAAACTCATGGTTGCCAGAGGGAAGAAGGGTGGAGGAATGAGCAAAATGGGTGAAGGGGAGTGGGAGATACAGGATTCCAGTTGTGGAGTGAGTCACAGGAATAAAATGCACAGCACAAGGACTATGGCCAACGATACTGTAATAGCAATGTGATGGGACAGAGGGTAGCTATAATTTGGTGAACATAGCATAATGTATAAAGCTGTCAAATCACTAAGTTGTAAACCTAAAATTAATGTAACATTGTATGTCAACTATACTGAAAAAAAGAAAAGAGAGAGTTGAGCCATTCAAGTTGCCAAATTTTGGGGCACAGAGTTTGCAGTGTTCTCTTATATTCTATTAATGTCAGTGTGGTTTGTAGTGATGTCCTGTCATTCATTCCAGATTTTGGCAAGTTGTGTCTTCCATTTTTCATGATTAGCCTGGCCAGGCATTGTCAATTTATTGGTCTTTTTAAAGAATCAGCAGTGGGTTTCACTGGCTTTTGTTACTGTTTTTCTATTTTTGGTTTCACCAACTTCTGCCCTTTATCATGCTCACTTTGGGGTGAGTTGTTCTTTTCTTGTGTCTTAATATGGAAGCTTAGGTTAGTGACTAGAAACTACCCTTTTTAAAATATGAACACTCATTGCTCATACTTTCCTCTTAAACGCGTGTTAGCTGCATCCCACAACGTTTAGTATGCTGATTTCATTTTCATTCAGTTCAAAATATTTTCCAATTTTCCTTGAGCTCCTCTTTGCCCCATGAATTATTTAAAAGTGTGTTGTTTAATTTCCAAATAGCTGAAGATTTTCCAGATTATCTTTTTTTTATTTAAAATTTTTTTTTATTTTAGAGAGAGAGAGCATGAGTGGGGAAGAGGGGCAGAGAGAGAGAGAGAGAGACAGAGAGACAGAGAGAGAGAGAGGGAGAGAGAGAGAGAGAGAGAGAGAGAGGGAGAGAGAGAGAGAGAGAGAGAGAGAGAGTGAATCTCAAGCAGGCTCCACACTCAGCACTGAGCCCAACATGGGGCTCGATCCCACAACCCTGGGATCACACGGTGAGCTGAATCAAAGAGTCAGGAATTTGACCGACTGAGCCACTCTGGTGCCCTGAGATTATCTTTATAGTAATAGATTTTAACTTAAATTCCATTAGAGTCTGAAAAGAAGTGATGTAAGATATTGCTTCTTTTAAATCAGTTGAGCTTTGTTTTGTATCCAAGGATATGAACTATCTTGGCCAATACTCCATGTGCACTTGAAAGGACTGTGTATTGTGCTGTTGAGTGCTGTGTCAATTAGGTCAAGTTGGTTGATAGTGTAGCTAAGGTTTTCTATATCCTTGCTGATTTGCTCTTTGCTCTATCAATTACCAAGGGAATCCCTGACCATAACTGTTGAGTAACCATACTTACTGACAAGTAACTATTACTTACTTGTCCTCTCATTTCTGACAGTTTTTGCTTTCTGTGTTTGAAGCTCTGTGGTTTTGTGCATACATGATTAGGATTACTACGTCTTCTTGGTGAACTGACCTTTTTATCCCTGATAACTTTCTTGTTCCAAAGCCTACTTCACCTGGTATCTTTTACTGTACTGTCCTGGAGAGTATGGCCACTTTGGTGGATAGAAAGTTGCTGCTTCCTCCCAATTCCCTAAGACATCCATGCCCTAGTCCCTGAAACCTGTGAGGATGTTACCTTACAGGCCAAAGAGACTTTGGAAATGTGACTAAATAAAGTACCTGATTATCTGGACGACCCCAATGTATTCACAGGCTTTTTATTAGAGGGAGGCGAAAGGTCAGAGCCAATGGTGGGGGATGTGAGGACAGAATCAAGAGGCTGCAGTGATGGAAGGAAGGGGTCAGGAGCCACATGCTGCAGGCTGCCTCTGGAAGCTGAAAAGGCATGGGGACAGATTCTCACTGCAGAGCTACCAAAAGCAAGTGGCAATGTTGACGCCTTGGCATTAGCCCAGTGATTTTGTACCTGTGACCTGCAGAACTGTAAGACAAATCTTTGTTGTTGGAAGTCACTAAGTGTGTGGCTATTTGTTATAGCAATCATAGGAAACTAATAAATCTACTTAAGCTTAACTTCTGATTAATGTTTGCAAAATGTATTCTTTCTCCTTTTACCTCCTGTAGACTGCACATAGTTGGGTCATGGTGGTGTTAATCCAGTCCTACAGTCTCTGCCATTTAATTGTGCTTTCACCGTTTACATTTAATGTAATTATTGATAAGGTTGATTTTAGGTTTATCATTTTACTCTTTGCTTTCTGTCCCCCTCTTATTGTTTGTTCTTCAGTTTTCCCTCTCCTGCTTTCTTTTGGCTTTTTGGTATATTTTTAAGTATTCCACTTTTTAAATTAATTACTTTTTAAGGAGGCTCCACACCCAAGGTGGAGCCCAATGTGGGGCTTGAACTCAAGACCTGAGCTGAGATTGAGTCAGATGCTTAACCAACTGAGCCACCCAGGTGCCCCTAAGCATTCCATTTTACCTATTGGTAACTATAACTCTGTATCTCCATATGTTTTTTTTTTAATGAAATTTATTGACAAATTGGTTTCCATACAACACCCAGTGCTCATCCCAAAAGGTGCCCTCCTCAATACCCATTACCCACCCTCTCCTCCCTCCCACCCCCCATCAACCCTCAGTTTGTTCTCAGCTTTTAACAGTCTCTTATGCTTTGGCTCTCTCCCATTCTAACCTCTTTTTTTTTTTTTTTCCTTCCCCTCCCCCATGGGTTCCTGTTAAGTTTCTCAGGATCCACATAAGAGTGAAACCATATGGTATCTGTCTTTCTCTGTATGGCTTATTTCACTTAGCATCACACTTTCCAGTTCCATCCACGTTGCTACAAAAGGACATATTTCATTTTTTCTCATTGCCACGTAATATTCCATTGTGTATATAAACCACAATTTCTTTATCCATTCATCAGTTGGTGGACATTTAGGCTCTTACCATAATTTGGCTATTGTTGAGAGTGCTGCTATGAACATTGGGGTACAAGTGGCCCTATGCATCAGTGCTCCTGTATCCCTTGGATAAATTCCTAGCAGTGCTATTGCTGGGTCATAGGGTAGGTCTATTTTTAATTTTCTGAGGAACCTCCACACTGCTTTCCAGAGCGGCTGCACCAATTTGCATTCCCACCAACAGTGCAAGAGGGTTCCCGTTTCTCCACATCCTCTCCAGCATCTATAGTCTCCTGATTTGTTCATTTTGGCCACTCTGACTGGGGTGAGGTGATACCTGAGTGTGGTTTTGATTTGTATTTCCCTGATAAGGAGCGACGCTGAACATCTTTTCATGTGCCTGTTGGCCATCCGGATGTCTTCTTTAGAAAAGTGTCTATTCATGTTTTCTGCCCATTTCTTCACTGGGTTATTTGTTTTTCGGGTGTGGAGTTTGGTGAGCTCTTTATAGATTTTGGATACTAGCCCTTTGTCCGATATGTCATTTGCGAATATCTTTTCCCATTCCGTTGGTTGCCTTTTAGTTTTGTTGGTTGTTTCCTTTGCTGTGCAGAAGCTTTTTATCTTCATAAGGTCCCAGTAATTCACTTTTGCTTTTAATTCCCTTGCCTTTGGGGATGTGTCGAGTAAGAGATTGCTATGGCTGAGTCGGAGAGGTCTTTTCCTGCTTTCTCCTCTAAGGTTTTGATGGTTTCCTGTCTCACATTTAGGTCCTTTATCCATTTTGAGTTTATTTTTGTGAATGGTGTGAGAAAGTGGTCTAGTTTCAACCTTCTGCATGTTGCTGTCCAGTTCTCCCAGCACCATTTGTTAAAGAGACTGTCTTTTTTCCATTGGATGTTCTTTCCTGCTTTGTCAAAGATGAGTTGGCCGTACGTTTGTGGGTCTAGTTCTGGGGTTTCTATTCTATTCCATTGGTCTATGTGTCTGTTTTTGTGCCAATACCATGCTGTCTTGATGATGACAGCTTTGTAGTAGAGGCTAAAGTCTGGGATTGTGATGCCTCCTGCTTTGGTCTTCTTCTTCAAAATTCCTTTGGCTATTCGGGGCCTTTTGTGGTTCCATATGAATTTTAGGATTGCTTGTTCTAGTTTCGAGAAGAATGCTGGTGCAATTTTGATTGGGATTGCATTGAATGTGTAGATAGCTTTGGGTAGTATTGACATTTTGACAATATTTATTTTTCCAATCCATGAGCAGGGAATGTCTTTCCATTTCTTTAAATCTTCTTCAATTTCCTTCATAAGCTTTCTATAGTTTTCAGCATACAGATCCTTTACATCTTTGGTTAGATTTATTCCTAGGTATTTTATGCTTCTTGGTGCAATTGTGAATGGGATCAGTTTCTTTATTTGTCTTTCTGTTGCTTCATTGTTAGTGTATAAGAATGCAACTGATTTCTGTACATTGATTTTGTATCCTGCAACTTTGCTGAATTCATGTATCAGTTCTAGCAGACTTTTGGTGGAGTCTATTGGATTTTCCATGTATAATATCATGTCATCTGCAAAAAGCGAAAGCTTGACTTCATCTTTGCCAATTTTGATGCCTTTGATTTCCTTTTGTTGTCTGATTGCTGATGCTAGAACTTCCAGCACTATGTTAAACAGCAGCGGTGAGAGTGGGCATCCTTGTCGTGTTCCTGATCTCAGGGAAAAAGCTCTCAGTTTTTCCCCGTTGAGGATGATGTTAGCTGTGGGCTTTTCATAAATGGCTTTTATGATCTTTAAGTATGTTCCTTCTATCCCGACTTTCTCAAGGGTTTTTATTAAGAAAGGGTGCTGGATTTTGTCGAAGGCCTTTTCTGCATCGATTGACAGGATCATATGGTTCTTCTCTTTTTTTTTTTTTTTTTGTTAATGTGATGTATCACGTTGATTGATTTGCGAATGTTGAACCAGCCCTGCTGCCCAGGAATGAATCCCACTTGATCATGGTGAATAATTCTTTTTATATGCCGTTGAATTCGATTTGCTAGTACCTTATTGAGAATTTTTGCATCCATATTCATCAGGGATATTGGCCTGTAGTTCTCTTTTTTTACTGGGTCTCTGTCTGGTTTAGGAATCAAAGTAATACTGGCTTCATAGAATGAGTCTGGAAGTTTTCCTTCCCTTTCTATTTCTTGGAATAGCTTGAGAAGGATAGGTATTATCTCTGCTTTAAACGTCTGGTAGAACTCCCCTGGGAAGCCATCTGGTCCTGGACTCTTATTTGTTGGGAGATTTTTGATAACCGATTCAATTTCTTCACTGGTTATGGGTCTGTTCAAGCTTTCTATTTCCTCCTGATTGAGTTTTGGAAGAGTGTGGGTGTTCAGGAATTTGTCCATTTCTTCCAGGTTGTCCAATTTGTTGGCATATAATTTTTCATAGTATTCCCTGATAATTGTTTGTATCTCTGAGGGATTGGTTGTAATAATTCCATTTTCATTCATGATTTTATCTATTTGGGTCATCTCCCTTTTCTTTTTGAGAAGCCTGGCTAGAGGTTTGTCAATTTTGTTTATTTTTTCAAAAAACCAACTCTTGGTTTCGTTGATCTGCTCTACAGTTTTTTTAGTTTCTATATTGTTTATTTCTGCTCTGATCTTTATTATTTCTCTTCTTCTGCTGGGCTTAGGCTGCCTTTGCTGTTCTGCTTCTAGTTCCTTTAGGTGTGCTGTTAGATTTTGTATTTGGGATTTTTCTTGTTTCTTGAGATAGGCCTGGATTGCAATGTATTTTCCTCTCAGGACTGCCTTTGCTGCGTCCCAAAGCGTTTGGATTGTTGTATTTTCATTTTCGTTTGTTTCCATATATTTTTTAATTTCTTCTCTAATTGTCTGGTTGAACCACTCATTCGTTAGTAGGGTGTTCTTTAACCTCCATGTTTTTGGAGGTTTTCCAGACTTTTTTCTGTGGTTGATTTCAAGCTTCATAGCATTGTGGTCTGAAAGTAAGCATGGTATAATTTCAATTCTTGTAAACTTATGAAGGGCTGTTTTGTGACCCAGTATATGATCTATCTTGGAGAATGTTCCATGTGCACTCGAGAAGAAAGTATATTCTGTTGCTTTGGGATGCAGAGTTCTAAATATATCTGTCAAGTCCATCTGATCCAATGTCTCATTCAGGGCCCTTGTTTCTTTATTGACCGTGCGTCTAGATGATCTATCCATTTCTGTAAGTGGTGTATTAAAGTCCCCTGCAATTACCACATTCTTATCAATAAGGTTGCTTATGTTTATGAGTAATTGTTTTATATATTTGGGGGCTCCGGTATTCGGTGCATAGACATTTATAATTGTTAGCTCTTCCTGATGGATAGACCCTGTAACTATTATATAATGTCCTTCTTCATCTCTTGTTACAGCCTTTAATTTAAAGTCTAGTTTGTCTGATATAAGTATGGCTACTCCAGCTTTCTTTTGGCTTCCAGTTGCATGATAAATAGTTCTCCATCCCCTCACTCTCAATCTAAAGGTGTCCTCAGGTCTAAAATGAGTCTCTTGTAGACAGCAAATAGATGGGTCTTGTTTTTTTATCCATTCTGATACCCTATGTCTTTTGGTTGGCGCATTTAATCCATTTACATTCAGTGTTATTATAGAAAGATACGGGTTTAGAGTCATTGTGATGTCTGTATGTTTTATGCTTATAGTGATGTCTCTGGGACTTTGTCTCACAGGGTCCCCCTTAGGATCTCTTGTAGGGCTGGTTTAGTGGTGACAAATTCCTTCAGTTTTTGTTTGTTTGGGAAGACCTTTATCTCTCCTTCTATTCTAAATGACAGACTTGCTGGATAAAGGATTCTTGGCTGCATATTTTTTCTGTCTAGCACCCTGAAAATCTCGTGCCAATTCTTTCTGGCCTGCCAAGTTTCAAAAGAGAGATCAGTCACGAGTCTTATAGGTCTCCCTTTATATGTGAGGGCACGTTTACCCCTTGCTGCTTTCAGAATTTTCTCTTTATCCTTGTATTTTGCCAGTTTCACTGATATGTCGTGCAGAAGATCGATTCAAGTTACATCTGAAGGGAGTTCTCTGTGCCTCTTGGATTTCAATGCCTTTTTCCTTCCCCAGTTCAGGGAAGTTCTCAGCTATTATTTCTTCAAGTACCCCTTCAGCACCTTTCCCTCTCTCTTCCTCCTCTAGGATACCAATTATGCGTATATTATTTCTTTTTAGTGTATCACTTAATTCTCTAATTTTCCCCTCATACTCCTGGATTTTTTTATCTCTCTTTTTCTCAGCTTCCTCTTTTTCCATAACTTTATCTTCTAGTTCACCTATTCTCTCCTCTGCCTCTTCAAGCCGAGCTGTGGTGGTTTCCATTTTGTTATGCATTTCGTTTAAAGCGTTTTTCAGCTCCTCGTGACTGTTCCTTAGTCCCTTGATCTCTGTAGCAAGAGATTCTCTGCTGTCCTGTATACTGTTTTCAAGCCCAGCGATTAATTTTATGACTATTATTCTAAATTCACTTTCTGTTATGTTATTTAAGTCCTTTTTGATCAGCTCATTAGCTGTTGTTATTTCCTGGAGATTCTTCTGAGGGGAATTCTTCCGCTTGGTCATTTTGGATAGTCCCTGGCGTGGTGAGGACCTGCAGGGCACTTCCCCTGTGCTGTGGTGTATACCTGGAGTTGGTGGGCGGGGCCGCAGTCAGACCTGATGTCTGCCCCCAGCCCACCGCTGGGGCCACAGTCAGACTGGTGTGTGCCTTCTCTTCCCCTCTCCTAGGGGCGGGATTCACTGTGGGGTGGTGTGGCTCGTCTGGGCTACTTGCACCCTGCCAGGCTTGTGATGCTGGGGATCTGGCGTATTAGCTGGGGTGGGTAGGCAAGGTGCTCGGGGGCAGGAGGGGCAGGCTTAGATCGCTTCTCCTTAGGTGATCCACTTCAGGAGGGGCCCTGTGGCAGCGGGAGGGAGTCAGATCCGCTGCCGGAGGTTTGGCTCCGCAGAAGCGCAGAGTTGGGTGTTTGCGCGGAGCGAGCAAGTTCCCTGGCAGGAACCAGTTCCCTTTGGGATTTCGGCTGGGGGATGGGCGGGGGAGATGGCGCTGGCGAGCGCCTTTGTTCCCCACCAAACTGAGCTCTGTCGTCAGGGGGCTCAGCAGCTCTCCCTCCCTTTGTCCTCCAGCCTTCCCGCTTTCCGAGCAGAGCTGTTAACTTATGACCTCCCAGACGCTAAGTCGCGCTTGTTGTGGGAACACAGTCCGTCAGGCCCCTCCGCTTTTGCAAGCCAGACTCGGGGGCTCTGCTTGGCCGGCGAGCCGCCCCTCCGCCCCGGCTCCCTCCCGCCAGTCCGTGGAGCGCGCACCGCCTCGCCGCCCTTCCTACCCTCTTCCGTGGGCCTCTCGTCTGCGTTTGGCTCCGGCGACTCCGTTCTGCTAATCCTCTGGCGGTTTTCTGGGTTATTTAGGCAGGTGTAGATGGAATCTAAGTGATCAGCAGGACGTGCGGTGAGCCCAGCGTCCTCCTAAGCCGCCATCTTGCCGCTCCATATGTTGTTTTTAAAGTAGCTGTTGTAGGTATTATACACACCTAATTTCACAGACTCTACATAGAGTTAATATTTTACTTCTTTCAGAGAAACACAGAAGCCTTACAAGTGTCTAGGGCCTTCACCCTCACATGTTGTATGTGTTGTATGTATTACACCTACATATATTCAAAGCTTCCGAGACAACATTATTGGCTTTGCTTTCAACAGCCATACGTATGGTAATGAATGTAAGAGGAAAGAAGTATGTATTTGCCTAGTTATCTACCTTTTTTTCTCATCTCTTTTTCTTGAACTTCCCGGCTTCCTTCTAGAATTAATTCCTTCTGTCTGAAGAACTTACCATTTCTTGTGGAGCAGACCTGCTGGGCACAAACTCTTCCCATGTTCCTTCCTCTAAGAATGACTTTATTTTGCTCTCATTCCTTTAAAAAAAAATTTCGAGAGAGAGAGAGGGAGAGAGAGAGAATGAGTTGGGGAGGGCCATGTGGGAGAGAATCCCAAGTAGGACCTGCACTGCCAGTGCAGAGACCAACGTGGGGCTTGATCCCATAAACCATGAGATTTTGACCTGAGTCAAAATCAAGGGTCAGACAACTGACTGAGCCACCCAGGAATCCCATTCCTGAAGAATATATCCAGAATTCTAGGTTGGCTCTGTCTCTCAGAACTTTAAAATCTTCTGACTGTGATGGTTTCTGATATGAAATCTGTAATCATTCTAATTGTTTTCCCTCTTTATGTAAAATGGCATCTCTCTTTCTTTCTCTCTCTTTTTTTTTTTTTTGGTTTTGACTAGTTGAATTATGATTATGATGTGCATGGGCACGGTTCTTAAAGCTCATCCTATTTTGCATTTGCTGATCATCTTGGACATTGTACATGTCAATGTATGACTTTCAACAAATCTGTAAAATGGACAGTTAATTATTTCTTCAAACTTTTTTTCTTCATTAGTATCATTCTCCTTTTGCTGGAAGATTGACTATATACATTGACTCACAAATCGCTGAATCTGTGTTCAATTTTAATTTTTTACCTTTATTTTTTAAAGAAAAATCTTTTTTGACAGATTTTTATTTTGTTTATTTTGAGGAAGAGAACACGAGAAAGTGGGGGAGGGAAGAGACAGAGGGAGAGAGAGAGAATCCCAAGCAGGCTAAGCTAAGAGTGGGGTCTGATTTGGCTTCGTACCACAGCAGCAAGACCACCACCTGAGCCGATATCAAGAATCAGGCGCTTAACCCACTGAACCACCCAGGCACCCCACAAATTAAAAAAAAAAAAATTATTTTAGAGAGAGAGAGAGAGTGGCGCCTGGGTGGCTCAGTCGGCTGAGCGTCCGACTTCGGCTCAGGTCATGATCTCACGGTCCGTGAGTTCGAGCCCCGTTGTTGGGCTCTGTGCTGACAGCTCGGAGCCTGGAGCCTGGAGCCTGCTTCGGATTCTGCGTCTCTGTCTCTCTCTGCCCCTCCCCCACTCATGCTCTGTCTGTCTGTGTCTGTCTGTCTCTCTCTCTCTGTCAAAAACAAATAAACATTAGTGAGAGAGAGTGCAAGTGGGAGAGAGAGGCAGAAAGAGAGAGAAATTCCAAGTAGGCTTCACGCTCGGCACAGAGTCCGACTCAGGGCTTGATCCCATGACCCTAGTATCATGACCTGAGCTGAAATCAAGACTTGGACGCTCAATGGACTGAGCCACTCAGGCACCCCGCATTCATTTTTTATATCTTTTTTTCCTCTACTGTTCAGATTGCACTTCCCTTGTTCTGTCTTCAAGTTCACGGACCCCTGCCTCTGTCATCATCCTGCCACTAGACACAATGAATTATTTCAGTTACTTAATTTTTTTCTAAAATTTCCTCTTTCCCCCTTATAATTCCTATGCTGGGAGAAGTCTATTTTTTCCATTTATTGTACAAGTGTTTGCCCTTATTTCATGAAGCTTGATTATAAAACTGGCTTTTGACGGTTGGTCAGCTCAGGGTTGGTGTCTGTTGATTATTTTTTCCTTTGAGTGTTACTGAGACTTGCTTGTTTCTTTGAATTTTACATCAGGAGGCACTGGGTTCTGACAGAATCTTCTGGGCAAGGTGGATGTTTGTTTGAGCAGGTTATCACCCTGCTTGGGTACTGACAGTGTGGCATGCTTTCGAGGATGTAGCTCCCAGTCACAGTTCAGCTTTGACAGCCCGTGCTGCCCACTTTTCTGGTTTCACTTCCAAAATGACACCTGCTTACCGCCACTTCACCATTCTCTTGTTTCCTCCTAAAACGAAGGACAGATGTGTCTTGGGACCTGGTTATTCTGTTCTCCATGTCTCAGATCTTATCCTTTGGGTTTCTATTTTTATGATGTTCCGCTGCATTCTGGAATACCTCCTGAGTTCTGTTTCCCAGTTCCCCAATTTTCTGATCAGCTATCTTCTATCCGTTAGAGAATAGATCTTTTGAGTTCCTTCATTCAATTAATGAGTTTTGACCTATGAAATTTCCTTAGGGAGCACCTCTTTGTTTCCACTGAACAACTCTTCTTATATCACGCATGTCTCATCTTCCTCTGAGGACCTAAAGCATGCTTAGTTTTAAGTCTCCTTCCAGTTTTCAAGTTCTCTCCCTTGCCTTGGTTGGGAATTCCCTCAGTGACCAGGTCTGTGCTCTATTTTTCACGGCACAGTTGATTGTGTACACTCGGTCATTTTGCCACTGAGCTGACCCCTTCCTAGCAGTTATCACCCCCATTTTCCTGCATTGTGAAGGCCTCAACAAGTGACCAGCTTGCAACTGCTTCAGACTTATGATCTGGAGGTGTTCCAAACTCAGTGTTCTGCTTAGGGTTCCAGCAGGTGCGCGGATCACTCAAAACTGAGCTCATGCTACATGTGGGTGTACATTGGTACCTGCCCATCCTGTCGTGTCTGGGCATGACCTCTGATCAGTGAGTGGGGGTACTGCAGCCCCCATTCAGACAGGCAGCAGGCTCAGAGCTCCTGGCCTCACACCAGGAACCCGTATCTCCTTTGGGGCTTTGCCACCTATCACCGCGTGGACACAGCAAACCAGGTCCTGGGGCCCGTCCCTGAGATGCATCACCAAGCCCACTCAGCGTTGGTCTCTGCTTACGTCTAGGGATTCACGCTGCATTTCTGGCTCTGATTTGTTTTCACCGTGGCTACACATCTTACAAATCTTTATCTAGCATTTCGGTGTGTTTGGAGTGTGGCCTTCAAGTGGCCCCACGATATGAACTCTGACACTGCAGTCACCTGAATGCCGACAAGCCACACGTGAAATCGCCCCTGTGTGTCTCAGGCATCACAGCACTCCTGAGGGGAGATGCCCCTATCTCATCACCATGAGTAACAGAAGACTCAGGAAGGGGAAGTATGTGCTGAATACTGACAGTGTTTCAGCTTCAATTAAATCTCTGAATTGCCTCCAGCGCCTGCTCTTACCCAGTGCCTGCAAGAGGGACGCACAGTATGGGACGGAGAGGCTATCCCATGGAGGGGACGGGGCCCTGAGGCGGCAGAGAGGACTCAGATGTTCTGAAGGGAGGTGATGAAAAGAAGATGGTGATGACTTACAGGAAGAAGGAAGTCAGTGAAGGGAAGTGTTGGGGGTAAAGAAAATCCACAATACCAGGGCAGGAGGAAGGGCTGTGCTGCCTTGGGAGAAATGAGCATCTGTCTTCGATGACCTCCCGACACCCTCCTCTCCCTGGATCATCCTCCTGGGGCGGCCTCACTGGCTCCTCCAGGCACGAGACAGAAGGCGAAGAGCCTTCGCCACCGTGCTCTTGCGCTCACGTCCAGTCACCGGATACACGTCACCACACCCCTCGGCACCCTCTTAACAACGGCCAACCCATCGCAAGACTCAAGAAGCGTGTGTGCATCACCACGCCGGCCTCCCTCCTCCTCCTCCCACTGGGCCCCCCTTCCCCTGTTCCTCCCTCCCACCATCTCCAAGGGACCCTTCCAATCACCCTGCCTGGTCCGGTCCCGTGTGAGGCTCCAAACGCTCCCACCCTCTCCTTTACGAAGCTCTACATTGCACCATCTCATCTGCGAGGCTGTGACCAACTGGCCGGAGCTAAACCCACCAGCCCCACAAAGAAAACCCACCCTCCAAACCCAACACCTCCCCGAGTGCACACAAACTGAGCTAACTCAACGATTCTGTGCCTTCTGTCTGGCTGTCCCATCAGCCAGTCTGAACCTGGCCAGCTCCTCTCCCACCTGCCAGACTGGGAGGCCGCCCTGGCTCGTTTCACTCAACTCTAAATGTGTTTTGTGTCGTAGGTTCCTGTAAGGCTTCAATGAAAAAAACCCCATCAACAACTTAAAATGCTGATCAATACGGGATCTCACAGCCAGATGAGTGCTGGGGTTTCACTACTGATTATCAATACAACTAATTCTCAACAGAGCCCTCCCACATTTTATTTCCTACAGTGTCTTTTCCAAACAGAAACCCGTTCATACTGTCTGCTGGCTAAAATCTTCCCACTGCTTTAAAGATGAAATCTCTAAGGCTGGCGTGATTATCAGACTCCTGTGTGACAAGGCCCTGGCCTCCTCCTGATTGCTCTCAATTCTGAGAACAGCTCAAGATCTTTCTAGTTGAGGATGCCCTTCACTCCCATTTCTGCTACCCCTGGTTCCTGCCTTCTGTCCCTCCATACCCCAGAGGGACCACAGGTTGTATGACATCTACCTGTTATCGAATCTCATGGTTCCCTGTTTTTTCTTTTTTCTTTATTTAATGTTTATTTATTTTTGAGGGAGAGAGAAAGACAGAGCACAAGTGGGAGAGGGGCAGAGAGAGAGGGAGACACAAAATCCAAAGCAGGTTCCAGGCTCCAAGCTGTCAGCACAGAGCCCGACGAGGGGCTCAAACTCACGAACTGTGAGATACTGACCTGAGCCGAAGTTGGACGCCCAACTACTACTGAGTCACCCAAACACCCCCACCCCCAAATCTGTTTTCTTTTTAGTTCCAACCTGGAACAGTCCTGTAAGACCGAAAACAGAATTGTTTCTTTCCTACCTGAATATTTGTATTGTCTGTTGTCACTAATCAGAGCCCCATGAGTCCAGGGAAGGAAGGACTCTGTCAGCCTCATCAATGATTCTCCAATGCCTGGTGCCATGACTGGACATGGTAACTACTCAGTAAACACGGAATGATTGACAGACAGGGTGGTGGAAGGAAGGAAGAAAATTTGCATTTACGGAACTCAGGAAAGGGAAGTGTCTCACCCAGATCACACAGCCTCTGTAAGAGACACAGGCAAAACTGGAACTGAAATTTGGCCGGCTCCCAGGTCCGGCCCACCCTCCCCGACCTTGGCTTCTGGGACCAGAGTCACTCTCTGGACTCGGGCTTGGCGGGAAACAGGCAGAGCGGCAGGGCCGCGTGGGGTCTGGGGAGACTCACATCTGGTCTGAAAGGTCGCAGGGCCTCTGCTGTCGGGCGTCCTTCAGGGAGAGCAGAGCAAGGCCCCGGAGGGGGTGTTCCCCTTCCTGTAAGGCCTCTCGTGAGGAACCCATGATGGGGACCACAGAGCCTGGGCCATGTCACACCCTGTGCATGTGTCTGTCCTGTGGACTCTGAGGACTTTTAAGCTGTCTGCACCGCTGGGACCATGGGAGGCAACGTCAGGACCCAGACCCTCACCGCCCTTCTGTGTCTCGGTGAGCTTTCTGGACAAGAGGAGGGATGGGTGGCTCCCGCCCTGCCCCCAGGCCCTGGGCCCTGAGAGACCTCAGGACTTGGGAGGCATGTTGGGGGCAGGACTTCTGGGGGCCAGAGAGTGACCCCCGTGGTCATTGGACCTGACTGGGCCTGGAACAGCTACATGCGGGTGGGGGGACACTCTCACAGGGAACTCTCTTCCAGGGCTGTGTCGGGGTCCGTGGGACCAGGTACAGGCAAGTGAGTGCTCCCCAGACCTCCTGTTTCCACCCAACAACCCGCTGGGCAGCTGGGGGGCACAGAGGGTCTGGGCTGATGGTGACCAGTCCGGGAGGGGCCTTGGGGTGACAGGTGGGAAACAGGGGAGAAGGGCACCCTTGCAACTCCCCATCTGACTCCTTTCCAGGGTACCTTCCCAAACCCTCCATCAGGGCTGACCCCAGCCCCAATGTCACCAGGGGGACCCCTGTGACCATCTGGTGTCAGGCATCTCTGCAGGCTGATGTCTACTATCTGTATAAAGAGAGGGTTTCTGAACCCACGTCCATGGAGATCTCACAGGAGTCCAGCGACAAGGCCAGTCTCTCCCTTGGATTCATGAGTCCGCACAATGCAGGGCGATACCAGTGTCAATATCACAGCAGGAACGGCTGGTCACAGCGGAGTGACCTCCTGCCCCTGGTGGTGACAGGTAAGGCAGAAGCTGGCCCCTCCCCTGGGGCCCTTCCTCCAGGTGGAAGGGAACAGAGTGTGGCCTCAGGGGACTCTCGCTCACTGTCCACACTGGGGTACGTGGGGCGATGGCCCCTTTAACACTGCCCCTCCTTCTCCCTCAGGAGTGTACAACCCACCCTCCCTCTCAGCCATCCCAGGCCCTGTGGTGGCCTCAGGAGGGAACGTGTCCCTCTCCTGTAGCTCACCACATCCATGGCAAACCTTCCGTCTGCTGAAGGAGGGGGGAGCTGACGCGCCCCGACACCTGGAATTGAAGTTCCCTCGTGAGAAGAGGCAGGCACTGTTCCCTGTGGGCCCCGTGAGCACCTCCCATGGGGGGACCTACAGGTGCTACGTTTCTCCAGCTTCCTACCCGTATGCGTGGTCACTCCCCAGTGACCCTCTGCACCTTCAGGTCACAGGTGAGGGGCCCCTGCCCTGCCCCACCTACTTCCTGGGCCCAAATGACTGACCTAAGCCGAGTGCCCAGTGGGGCCTTGGGGGTGATAGAAAGTGGGTGGGGCACTGGCCTCCTGAAGTCAGACGACACACGGAAGCTATGGTGGAGGGGGGGTGCTCATGAGAGCCTCGCCTCAGGCCCTGGGGCCAACGTGGGGTGTGCATCCCCTGGTGCCTCTGTCCCCTCCCGTCCAGGCGCCTACAGGGAGCCCACCCTCTCAGCCCAGCCGGGCTCGCTGGTGCAGCCTGGAGACAACCTGACCCTCCAGTGTCACTCTGAGGCTGGATTTGACACATTCGCTCTGATGAAGGATGAGGGGCTCACACCTCCTGTGCGTTTAGATGGGCAGCCCAGCCCCAACTTCCCCCTCGGCCTTGTGAGCATCACCCACAGGGGCCGGTACAGATGCTACGGTGGACACAACCTCTCCTCCACGTGGTCAGCCCCCAGTGTCCCCTTGGACATCTTCATCACAGGTGAGAGACCCACTCCCCATATTTCTGTCTGCTCAGGGTGTCGGGGCCATGGTCACCGCTAGGGGTGATAGGGTCCAGGATAAGGAGCAGAGGCTGAGATGGAGTCTGGGAACAGGGACAGAGAAAGGGACAGTGAAGGCCAAGGAAACAAAGGACACCCATCAGAGAGACAAGAGGAACTGAGACGGGGCACACAGAGTCCCAGCAGAGAGGACAGTCATCACCCAGCTCAGGGTCAAGGGTGTGTGAAGGGGGAAGCAGATCTATACAGGTCATGAATTTTCCTCCCGCAGGCCTGTACAGGAAACCGTCCCTCTCGGCCCAGCCGGGGCCCTCAGTGTCCTGGGGAGAGAATGTGACCCTGCAGTGTCGCTCAGAAATCTGGCTCGACACCTTCTACCTGTCCAAGGAGGGGTCACCTGCTCCTCCCCAGCACATTCATCTGCAGGACACAACTGCACCTTATCAGGTCAACTTCAACATGAGTCCTGTGACCTCAGACCATGAGGGGACCTACAGGTGCTACGCCTCATCCAGCACCTCCCCCTACCTGTTGTCACACTCCAGTGACCCCCTGGAGCTGCTGGTCTCAGGTGAGGGGCCCCAGTCCTGTCCCCTGTGTGTCGTCGTGGTCAGGGACCTGTCAACGGAGAAATGCTAGGCTGGGACGGGAGTGAGGGGGTCACAGAAGGAGGGGAGCGGCAGACGGGAACCTCAGCTCTCAGAGGGATGGTCACAGCAACCCCCATCCCTGCCTCCTACCCTGCCTGCTGAGGTCCTGACAGAAAGGAGGGAGGTGAGGCCAGAGGCCGACCACCCCCATCCTCCTCCAGTCTCCAGTCGTAAGAGCTCCTCACCGAGAGACACCAACACGAGAGTGGGGGACTAGCAGAGGCGTGGATCCCTGGGGGGACCACGATCACCATCTCTGGCATGGCTCGTGTCAGGGGTGACCACGGGGCTCCGGGGGGCTCTGAGTCTGGGCCAGATGGCGGAGGGAAAGGTGGGCTCCCACCTGGGGGACCAGCACCCTGAAGTGGGGAGCATAGAACACCCCTCCTTACCTCTCTTTCCTGGTCCCCAGGAGGCTCTGAGGATGCACCAGTCACCCCATGGAGGGGTAAGTGGAGTCTCTGTTGGGAGATGTGGGTGGGAGGAGCTCAGTCTAGGCTTGCCTCAGTCTCTTCCTGAGATTATGGCCTGAGAAGCTCCTTCTCACCGAGACAAGTCCTCTGATTGCAAAGGGCAAGAAGGTGGCTGCACTGTGTGTGGGGTGCGGCAGGGTGGGGGGCGTGGGCACACACAGGAGGTGTCTGAGTTCACCCCCACAGACGGCAACGGGGGCTCAGCCCGAGAGTTGCTGTGCAGTCGGGGAGAGAGCAAGGCTTGGAAATCAGGTTCAGGCCCAGATCTGCTTCTCCCCCGCTGTGGGATCCTGGACAAGTCCGTCCCTTTCCGAGACCCATGGCTAACTGTCAGCACAACAGGCCCACTGAGAGATTCTGGTGAACGCCCTCAGCATGGCCCCTTTTAGAGCTCTGGAAGGGGAGAGCCCTCCCTCCTGCCCTTGTGGATGCGTGTCCACACACACACACACACACACACACACACACACACACACACGGCACATCCACACAGGCCCCCAAGGGGTGTTGGGCCTGTGCACAGTGGGAGACAGATCTGGGCTTGGGCAGGGCGCAGATTGGGTTTGGTGAACAGGTCTCCACTCTGGTGTTCTGCCAGTGGGGGAGGGGTAAGGGGACAGCATGGAAAAAACCCAAAATCCCATTAGGAAACCCACAGCCCGGGTTCCAGTCCCAGCCCTGCCGCCTCCACGCTGGGCCACCTGGGACACGTGATCAGCCTCCCTGTGCCTCACTTTCCTGTCTGGGGGGGGGGGGGGGGGGGGCGGCAGTCCCCTGCTGCGTGACCCTTGACAGGGTCAGAGGTGAATGCCCAGAGCCAAGCACGTGCCTGGCACACAGCAGGCACCCAGTTAAATGGCATCACTGGCTCCTTCACGGTGTGGCTCTGCCCAAGGTCCCAACCGGTACCTGTACGTCCTCATCGGGGCCGCGGGGGCCTTCGTCCTGCTGCTCTGCCTCCTCGTCGTCCTCCTCGTCCGTCGCCGGCGTCAGGGCAAAGGCAGGAAGCCGGGTGAGAAGGGACGGGGGTGACCAGCCCCAGGGGGTGGTGCCTCTCCTGTGGGTGGATGGAGAGTGGCTCAGGGCGCCAGCCAGAGGGAAACCAGACGCGGGAAAGGCCAGCGTAGAACTCCAGCATCGCCCAGTGAGAAAGTCTGGAGAGAGGAGTACATGTGAGCATACGTGTAAATATTTTAATTTTTTGCCTTCTCAAATTTATGAAATGCTTGAAAAAACATCCAAGTTTTGTTTTTTGTTTGGAACGTCTTTGTTTTGAATTCTGTACGGTGATGGGAGGGGATTATAATCTTTCCAGTTCTGAGATCCTCAGCTTAAGGCAGGCCCAGGGGAGGGTTCCACGGTGGGGTGCCGGAGGCTGATTTCCAACTCCCTGCAGCAGCAGCAGCCACAATCCCAGCGCCTGAGGATGAAGGCCTGCGTGGGAGGTAAGACCTCTCCGAGACCCCACTCTCACCAGCTGGTGGCCCCCTCACTGCCGCCTAACAGCCCTGTCTTCTCCCCAGCTCTGGTCCCGCTGCCACGGCCGCCCAGGATGAGAACTTGTGTAAGGGGAAGTGTGGGGCCACCCTGAGGAGGAGGCGGGCCCAGAGAATGTGGGTGGGCAGTGGAGGCCGTGGATTGGGAGAGGGTCCTGGGCTCGGGTGTGAGAGAGCATCTGATCACCTTGTGGCCTGGTAACATCACTGATCTTCTCTGGGCTCCTGCCATACAAGATCTCAAGGGATCTTGGCAAGAGATGGGACCGCCTTTTTCTGTCCCTACCAGATGCTGTCATGAAAGACACACAGGCTGAAGAGGACACACAGCTGGACAGCCAGGTGGGCTCCCTGTGGTGCTGACCAGGGCACCCCTGCCTCTCTGTTCATGTGACAAATCCAGCAGAGATACTCCACCTGGCAGCCCGCAGCCTCTCCCTTCTGGAAGCACGCCACTCTCTAGGCGGCTACAACCTCAGGGTCCTTGGTCTCTTCTGTCGAGCTGTTGGGGACACTCAGGTCAAGGGGGCAGGGTTGGAGTTTAGGGCTGCCTGTGCCCTGCACAAAGGGCTGAAATCCAGGCCCTGGGCCAGTAGAGGCCCAGAGGCGGCACCTCCTAAAACCTACACAAAGTGGTCCTGCAGCTTAGCTCAGTCCTCTTTCTGTTCAGTCTTTCCCCATCTGTCCCACCCACAGCCACGGCTGTTCACGCGATTCTCCCTGGCCAACGGGCTGAACCCCCTGTGGGGGCGTGGGGGCCTGTCCATCCACGTTGATGGCCACACTCAATTCCTACCTCCAGCCTTGCCCTCCCCCAGCACCAGATTCCAGGGGCCAACCATCCACGTACCAGCTGTGTCCAGGCAGTAGGCATTTTGGACCCCAACAGCCCTCCTCCCCCAGATACAAACTGAAGGAGGGCAAGGGGGGCTCAAGACCATCCCTCACGGTGTCTAACAGGGCCTTAGACCCCCCCGTGGGTGCATCCTCTCCTCCCCAGGCCTCAGGCTTTCTTCTGCTCCAGCCACATGCCTTTCCTCTCCTTCTGCTCCAGGCTGTAGTCTCTGAAGACTCCCAAGATGGGACTTATACCCAGATCAACAGATTGGTCTCTGAAGACCCTCAGGATGTGACCTATGCCCAGCTCAACTGCCTGACCCTCAGGCGGGTGACAAGTGGACCCGCTTCCTCCCAAGAAGAGCCTCCAGCAGAGCCCAGTGTGTATGCATCTCTGGCCATCCGCTAGCCCAAGCAGGACCCACACCCCACACTCCAGGGGTCTGCAGGGAGCCTGGAGGGAAAAGGAGCTGCCCACAGTGGGTACTACCTGATCCCACCCAGCCTGGAGGCAGGACAAGGACCCAACTACTGGGACCCTGTGGAAACTGCTTCCAGGAATTCCCATCACCATACAGCTGACCTTAGGGTTCCTGTAAAGTGACCCTGACTCCAAAGATTCCCATGCAAATGCCAAGACCACCAAGTGGTAACCCTGGTGGTGGGGGAAGGGCAGGGCCTACCAACCAGCACTAGGATATGACTACTCAGGACTTTCTGTAGGCTTCGTGGCAGCCAGGCAGCCTCCCAGGACCATCACTGCGAAGCTGGGTCTTAAATGTCCTTTCCCACAGGCCCCTAATTAGGACTCACCCACTTCCCAACCCCACCAAAATGAGCTTTGAAATCAGTCTGTTCACCTTCTCAAGGGCTTCCTACCAAAACCCAACTACAGTAGTTCGTCTCTACCAGTGACCCCACGTTCAGCTCTTTGCGCCCACCCCCAACATTTAACCCCTGACCCCCACTCACTACCTCTCTGCCAGGAAAGGACTCCACCCAACCCCAATGCAAACAGCTGGCTCCCAGCAGCAGACATGAGTGGGGTGTACTTCCCCTACCCCAACAAGGACCCCCAGCTGGTAGGCTCCCCAGGCCCCTCTAAGCAAGAGGCAATGCTCCAAGTGTGAACTTGCTAGGATGAGGAAGCCTGAGCTTTTTCCCACCACAGAAGCCTGTGTGTTCAGAGAAGGAAGGAGAACAGACCCATCAATAAACACCAGTTCCAAAGGGTTGATTCTGTTTTATTATCTGACTAGAAAACTAGGCAATCCATAGCCCAGCGGTGGGGCAGGTGGGCTCAATCCTCCTCCTCGTCATCTCCGGCTCCAGCCCCACCCTGGCCCTTCTTGGCATTCTTCCTCTTCACGCGACCAGGGCGGCCACCCCCGTATGGAGAGCGTAGGGAGAAGTCGATGTGCTTCTGGGAGTCCAGGCGGACAATGAAGGATGGGATGTTCACCACCTGCTTTCGGACCCTGGAGGGGGGATGGCAGGTGAGGGGAGGGGGGAAAGGATCCCAGCAGGATGAGACCCTACTCTCTGCTTCGACTCTGCAGCCGGCAGAGTGGGTGCTGCAGCCACACTGACCCCACAGCGCCTGTGCGATCAGGAGGGCGTCAGAGCATCGCAGGAGAGAGTTTTTCCTGTTCGCATCTTACAGAAATGGAAACATTCACAAGTAGACCCCACATGTGACCACTAAGTAAGAAGGCAACATGGCAGCAATTCCAGGATCTGATTTTTAAAACTCAACTGAGCTTCAGGTGTCGTACCTGAGATGCAGCATCACAGTCCTTCAAGCAGCCACCCGTCCAGGTTCTCTGGAACCCGACAGAGGGCAAACAGAGCACCCAGATACAGAACCCTTCTGCCCTGACAGCTGCCACCTGGAGCCAGCCAGACCCCTGCAGTCCCTGGCACTTGAGCATCAGACCACGGACTGAGGCGAGCTTACCAAATTAACGCCCACATTGTGCAAGAACGTGACGGTCACCAGGTGGGGGGCCCAACAGACAGCCGAACCCACGAACCCACTCAAGCCAGCTGGGCGCACCCAGAGCGGTTACCTGTCCAGCTGCCTGCACGCCTGCAGAAGCCTTCACAAGGTGTACGGCTCAGGCCGCAGTGACCCTTGCGCTGGGCTAGGGGGAGGATGAGGCTGTCCCCCAGCACCCCATGAGCTCTCTGCTTGGGTCAACCTGTACCCTCAAGGTACGTTCACACCCGTCACCTCCGAGGGCTGCACAGGAGGTAAGGACAGCAAACTCAGCGAGGGCAACCACCAGAGGAGAGGATGGGGTGGAAGAGAGACTCCGGGAGCCCAGAGGGAGTACCTGATATGGCGCTGACGGATCAGCACGCGGGCATGGTGGATGGATTTGGCCAAGCCCAGCTTGAAGACCTGGGTCTGCAGGCGCCTCTCCAAGAAATCCTCGATCTTGAGGCCCAGGATGTAATCCAGCTTCATCTTGCCCTCGTCCAGCACCCCAATGCGCACGAGGCGCCGCAGCAGAGCGTTACCTGGTAGGAGGGGAAGGAAGCACACATTCGGGCTTCCGGCTCACTTCAGACTTCTTGGGAGCTCCCTAGCATGGAGGTGGGATGTGAGTGGGAAGCAGGGCCCGTGACTGATGTAAGATCCAACACAGTGGCCACGGTGTGGCTCCTACAATCCTCACAACCACGCAATACCTACCTGTCTTACCAAGGAGGGCAGGTGACCACACCCACCTCTGTTCTCTGAAACAAGGAACAGAACCTTCCGTGAGCTGTCAGGAGAGTAACGAGACAATCCTGCCAGAGGACTTAACCACTCCCCACCGCCCCCAAAGACTAGGTGCTGCGGCTGCTAACCCATTATTCCCACAATGAAGCGCAGCGGTCAAGACCTAACCTGCTGGAGTCAAGAAACCGCTACTAGTCAGTCAAATCTGAGGCTCAACCGCCTTCCCTGACAACATAGGGCTGTCAGCACTTAGCCTCTAGGCCCTAGAAGCCTCAGACTGGGCACACGTTTAAGGAGTATGTCATATGCTCTACCATTCTATCTGTGGTTTCCTGCTGAGAAATTATGGTGTGTTCATGCCAACAATGGCATGAAGTCATGCCCTTCTGCCAGTAACCCCCAGGCGCAGGAGGCCTTGCAATTTGCCCATAGCCCCTGACCACTCCACAGCGGCCAGGACTTGGGATCCCGGAGGCAAACCCTGTCCCCAGAGTTCATACTCACACAGGCTCATAGCCTAACACCGTGACACCGGGGTAAAAGCCCAACTTTGCTTTTCCTTAAAAAGGGTTAGTTTCACTTCTCGTCAAGTGACCTTATCATTAATTACAGCAAGACAATTCAAGGAAGCTCTCTGTACTATCCCGGATTCTTGGCATCATGACCCCTTGCCCCTGGAAAACTGTAGTCTTTCTAGCACAGCTAATGGAGAAAGACGATCAAAATGGAGAAACACACTCTACCTTTCCCAACATCCCAAGTCCTAGTATGGCTTCGTTCTTCACTCTAACGAATACTCAACCTAAGATAGGATATTTTCCCATTTACAAAAACATCAACAGGGGTGCCTGGGTGGCTCAATTCGCTGAGCATCTGACTTTGGCTCAGGTCATAATCTCATGGCTCATGGATTTGAGTCCCACATTGGTCTCTGCTGTCAGTGCAGAGTCAGCTTCAGATCCTGTGCTCCCCCCACCATCAAAAAAACAAAAACAGGGGCGCCTGGGTGGCGCAGTCGGTTAAGCGTCCGACTTCAGCCAGGTCACGATCTCGCGGTCCGGGAGTTCGAGCCCCGCGTCAGGCTCTGGGCTGATGGCTCAGAGCCTGGAGCCTGTTTCCGATTCTGTGTCTTCCTCTCTCTCTGCCCCTCCCCCGTTCATGCTCTGTCTCTCTCTGTCCCAAAATTAAATAAACGTTGAAAAAAAAAAATTAAAAAAAAAACAAAAACAAAAACAAAAAAACCCCTAAAACATTAAAATAGAAAGGTATTCCATGCCTATGGTTTGGAAGTATTGTTACAATATCCATGATACCAGGGTGCCTGGGTGGCTCAATTGATTCAGCCTCTGACTCTTGATTTTGGCTTAGGTCATGATCTCACGATTTGTGGGACTGAGCCCTGCAGCCAGCTGCGTGCTGATAACAGAACCTGCTTGGGATTCTCTCCCTCTCTGCCCCTCCCCTGGCTTGTGCTCTCTCAGGATAAAGGGAAATGCAAATCAAAACGACAGTGATGTCACCTCACACCTGCCAAAAACAGTATCAAAGACAAAAAAACAGTCTGTGAAAATGTAAAGAAAGGGAACCCTCCCCTCGTGCACTGTTGGTGAGAATGTGTAGGGGCGCCTGGGTGACTCAGTTGGTTGGGCACCCGACTTTGGCTCAGGTCAGGATCTCGCAGTTCGTGAGTTCGAGCCCTGCGTTGGGCTCTGTGCTGACAGCTCAGAGCCTGAAGCCTGTTTCGGATTCTGTGTCTCCCTCTCTCTGCCCCTTCCCTGCTCATGCTCTGTCTCTCAAAAATGAACAAACGTTAAATTTAAAAGAGAATGTGAGATTAGTGCAGCCAGTCTGGAAAACAGGATGGAGTTTCCTCAGAAGTCAAAACCAGAACTATGATGACATAGCAATGTCACTTCTGGATATTTATTCAAAGAAAACGAATGCGCTAACTGGAAAAGGGAAGCTCCCCCCCACGCTTTCTGTAGCATTATTTGCAGTGGCCAAGACATGGAAACAACTTTAAGTGTTCACTGAATGACAGCTGAACGGGTAAAAGATGCGGCACCCACAAAGCGGGCGATTACTCAGCCATAAAAAAATGAAATCTTAGCACCTGCAACAGCACGGACAGACCCCAAGGTCCATGCCAAGTGGAGTCAATCAGAGACAAAGGCCATGATCTCACTTATACATGGAATCCACACAAAGCTACCATCAACAGAAATACCCCAAATTCGCAGACTCAGAGCACATTATGGTGGTTGCCGGAGTCACAGGGGCAGTGGGTGAATGTGGTCAAAAAGTACCACATTCCAGTTAGAATACTCACTGTATACGAGAAAGTTGTCAAGAGAGCACATCTTTAAGACTTTATTTCTAAAGTAATATCTGCACCTCACGTGAGGCTAGAATTCACAACCCTGAGTCAAGAGTTGCTGCACCAATGGAGTACATCTTAAAAGATCTCATTACAAGAAAACTTTTTTTAAGCTACAGATAGTGACAGAAACGAACTACATCACTTATTATGATTATTTCATGGTACACAGAAATATTGAATCATGCCACACATCTAAAAACCACATATAGTCTGTGAATTATACCTTGGTTAAAAAAAGACATTATTCAAATATTAATACAAAAAATGCCCCCACACAAAAACTAGTTTAGGATTATCTACCAGCTAGGATACTTTTTGCCTTTTTTGTCCTCATGCTAGAGAACAGAAACTTGACATCAATTTTAGAATCTTAGAAATTTCTACGTAAAATAAAACCACTATCATTAAAAGGCCTTTCCTCGTCCTAATGGCACGAAGCAAGCATTAAAATGCCTTAGTTTCTGATCTGAAAAATGGATGTTATACCTGTTTCTTTATAGCTGCCATGGGGATGGAGCCACAAACCGCTCCCAGCCAAGTGCTGGCTGCAACTAGTTTAAGAGTCAAAGCCTTTTTAATAAAAATCAGAACACTTTCTCACCCAGTCACTTGCCTTTAGTGGGGAAGGCTAGACCTCAGGCTGGACCAGTGACAAACACCTCCAGGGATAGGCAGAGAGCCTGCAGGCTCCTTCCTGTCCAGTCGGGCTAAACACCTTCGTTTACTAAATGCCTACAAACCTATGGGCTGCCTTCCCCAGTAAAGTCCACTTCTGCCACGGGAAACCACAAATACTCTGGGTTCACCTGCCCGGTCAGCCACAGGACTGCGTATCTGACCATGGGTTCGAGTAGCTTGATCTTCAGAAAGTCCCTCTGCCCTCAATTAACTGGCTGGCTCCACAAAGACTTTTAGATCAAGTCCCACCCAGGCATCCACAGGGTTGGGGATTCCGGAATTTTCATGATCACGTGATCTATCGGTGATGGTTAAACAAGCTCCAGAGCTTTCTCAACCTCTAATATGACTGACCGCCCAACCACAATGGTGAAGGCTCAAATGTAAAAGCAGTTTCCTGCTCAGCTATAGATTGGAAAAGAAATCAAAAATTTAGAAACAAGCAAAACATGATTCCCAGCCCCCCCCTATACACCAAGTGTCCCCGAGCTCAGGCCAAAAGCAGTATCAGGAGAGCTTCCAGGCGGCCCAACTTTAGGAGTTAACACAGAGCAAGTGACCTGTACACTTGTGACAGAAGCTTTCACAAGCCATCGTGGGATGGATACTGACTTCTTTCACATTCAGATACTGTTTCAACTGTTGGTCATGTTCTCTAAGCTTCCTGGAAACTCTTCTCAGTCCACCCCATCACTGAGTTTGTCTGGACCCACTATGAGAGGATCACCTGTAAAATGTATCATAAGCTACCCCTAGGAAGCTGTCCTGCAGATTAAGTAACAAATCTAAAAAACTCAGAAAAATAAAACTCCAGCTACTTTAACATTATTGCCATCTTACAACCCTGAAAAACAAGAAAATCATAAGGTGATTGAAATCAGCTGTTGCTCTGGAAAGGTGGTAAAGTTCCCAAATGATCTGCATTCCCTTCCCAAATCATCACCCTACAGGCTGCCTTCCCGTTCAGGCTTTTGGAAAACACCGCTGACCACCTTATAAAAGCAGGCAATGCTTGGGGAGCCCCGTGTCACACGCTTACAGAAAAGGGGGATTTGGCTCCAGACCCACTTTTCCCACGGATGACTTCCACTCAGGGCCAGAGGTGGGCTCCCCCCGCTCGGCCCAGACCTTTGACCAACGGACGAGCAGAGGCGGGAGGGAGGCCGGCGGCGCCCCGCACCCAGTGTCCCTCCCGTGGGCTCGCGCACACTCCCTCACCTTCAAACAGCCGCCGCGGGTCCTTCTCGTCCAGCGTCAGCAGCTCCCGGGCAGCCTTGCGGATCTTGGCCAGGGTGAACTTGACCCTCCACACCTCACGTTTGTTGCGGAGCCCATACTCGCCTGCGAAGAGAGGGGTCTGGCTGCTGGGCGAGCGAGCTCGGCGCCCCCGCCAAGTGCAAACGCAAGGCTGGACAACCCCGCCAGACCCCAAACCATGCCCACCTCCGGGGCGGGGGGGAGGCGGGACGCTCACGCGAGAACGCCCGCGGCAATGAGCACGTGCGCGGCCTCACCCACGCGCCGGGCCAAGCCCCACCTGGCCCGGAAACAGAAACCCGGGTCACACTACTCACCGATCAGCTTCAACTCTTGATCGAGGCGGGATTTCTCGAAGGGCCTCCGAGGGGTCACGTAGGTTTTGCGGCAAACCCAGCTCCGGGCCACCGGCATGTTGGCCGCGAATATCCGCGTGCGCCTGCGCGGGACGGAAACCCGAGCCTATGAGAGCCGCGCACGGCGCCTGCGCAGTCCCACAACGCCGCCGCAGGCTCGCGAGAACCGCCCGCGACGCCGCCAAAGCCGGCTCGCCCAGCGCCACCGCTCTGCAGTCCCGTCCAACCACCTCCGACCGCCTTAACATACTCATTTCATGTCGGAAGGTCCTTACGCCCCTGCAACCCACACCCTGACCAGAGAGCCGGGCAGCACACTCACCCTCACCGTAGCCTCCGAGAGCTGAGAAAGAGAAACTTCGCGGCCCGGCCTCGCTTTTATAGCAACGCCGCTGCCTGGTGACGTCAGCGCGCACGCCGCCAGCCTGCACCAATCAGAAGAGGTGGTGCCGAGCGGAAAAGTACTCGGAGAGGACAGGTAGGGCCGGGGCGGGGAGCTGAGTGTGCCGCCCGCGTCTGTCCTTGACTGGAGTCACGGCGTCCGCCCCCGGGGAAGTGAGGACCGTCCTGCGCCGCTGGGCGGTCACCTCACAGGACCCGCTAGCGAGCCTCTGAGTGGCGATGTCCACCTTCTCTGGGCTGCAGCCACCCCCGCTCTAGGATTATAGGCACACCCGGGGATATTGGAGAATTAATTCCAGACCACCAATAAGGGAATATGGCAATAAAGCAAATGGAATGAATTTTTTGGTTTTCTAGTGGGTATAAAAATCCTGTTTATACTATACTGTGGTCTGTTACGTGGGCAATAGCATTATGTCTTAAAAAAAAAAAAAAGTACATACCTTAATTTTAAAATGCTGGGGCTCCTGGGTGGCTGAGGTCGATTGAGCATGCCACTCTTTCTGGGTCAGGTCCTGTTCCCAGGATTGAGCCCCGCGTCAGACTCGCGCTGAGCACAGAGTCAGCCTCTGTCTCCTTCTCCCTTGTGCGCGCTCTCTTTCTAAAAATAAAATCTTAACGCAGGTTGCCCAAACCTTCAGTGTGTAAAAACGCGCCATGAAGCGACATGTCCTAAGATGAATCGTGCCTCTCCCAATTCTTTGGGACTCTGGGAATTAACCTAACACCTTAACTTATCCATATTTCTTTATTTTATTTTAAAATTTTATCTAAATCCAAGTTAGTTAACATATAGTGTAATAACAGTTTCAGGAGTAGAATTTAGTGATTCATCACTTACATAGAACACCCAGTGCTCGTCATTTATCTGCATTTCTTACAATCTTAGTAGAGGAACATCACTGTATGATGCATCCAGTAAACATCCCCATGCAGATGGTGGTCATCTGCTTTCGCTGCCTCAGAGTTTGAAATAATGTGCCTGTGGCCAGCGCTCTAAAAGGAGAGGACCCCGCAGTTTGACCCTCTGCCTTTGTACTTGGTGCCCCTAACCTGCTCTCCCCATTCTCTGGGCCCCCAAAGTGGACGTCTGAAATGCAATTGATTTTTATTTTTATTTTTAAAAGGTTATTTATTTAGTGAGAGAGCAAGCATGAGTGGGGGAAAGGGCAGAGAGAGAGAGAGAGAGAGAGAATCCCAAGCAGGCCCTGCACTCTGATGTGGAGTTTGAACCCATGAACCGTGAGATCATGACCTGAGCCGAAACTAAAGAGTCGGACGTTTAATCAACTGAGCCCCCCAGGGGCCCCCCAGAAATGCAGTTGATTTTTGGACATTGATGATATGTCCAGACACATTGCATAAATCCTTTTCAAATTAGAATCATGGATCTTTATATGATTTTGAATAGTCCATGCACACAATTTTGGGATCCATTAATAATCAATACAGCATTATTCTACACATTTAGTGCTTATCACTTTTTTTTTTTTTTGCTTTATTTAATTGGCTGGTTACTTATTGAATACAAGTGGCAGCACCGAACATGGTTGTCTGAGTCTCCTTCACAGCACAAAGGTTTCAAGCTTTTGCCTGTAAAAATTATCCCTATTATAAATTGGCGATCTGTTTTATCAAAAGCTTTGCATCTGTTGCTATTGTCTTGCTTTACTATTTCTTATTTTGATGTTTGAAGTGTATTGATTTTGGATATGAAACTCACCAGGCATTCCTGAAAAAAAAAGATACCTGCATTGTCATGACATGTTAACCTATTTTATAGATCGCTGAACCTTGTCTCTGGATATTTTGTTTAGGGACCTATACCTGAGTCCATGCGACGGAGCTCACCGTGATTTTCCCAGTTTGTAGTTTTCTTGCCTGGTTTTTGTGTTAATTTTTGTTTTTCTGGCCTGATAAAATGTGTCAGGGGAGCATTCCTTCTTTCTCTGTTTTCTGGGGAAGCCTGTGTAAGTTTGGTATGTGTATGTGTGCATGTGTGTTCACATGTGTGCTCACGTGTTTGTGGATGTAGGTGTGTCCATATGCCCACGTGTGCATACGTGTGTTCACAGGTTCTTGTGTGTGTATGTGTGTGTTCATGTGTGTAGGTGTTTCTGTGTCTGTGTGTGCTCAAGTGTGTGTTCACATGTTCACATGTATGTAGGTCTGTCCATGTGTCTATGTGTGCATTCACATATTTGTGTGTGTTCACGTGTTCACATGTGTGTAAGCCTGTCCATGTGTCTCTGCGTGCGTGTGTTCCTGTGTTTGTGCGTATATGTGTCCATGTGTTTACATGTGCGTTCACATATTTGTGTGTGTTCACGTGTTCACATGTATGTAGGCCTGTCCATGTGTCTGTGTACACATGTGTGTTCACGTGTTTGTGTTTATAGGTGTATGTTTGTGCCTGTGTGTCCACATGTGTGTTTGCATGTTCACATGTATGTAGCCGTGTCCATGCATGTGTGTGTGTATTTTTATGAGTACATCGGTGTTTGGAGGCATTCATCAGTGAAACTTTCCAGACTCAGTTCACTTTGTGGAAAAAACTTTAATTGTGTATTCAACATATTTTATACATACGGCATTTAGAGTTTCTATTTATCCCTATTCCATCATTTTGCATTTTTGAGAATTGTCCATTTCCTCTACATTTTCTAATGTATTAGCACAAAATCGTTAATAATATAATAATAAGTAATAAAAATAAACAATAATTCTGTTATGTATTTAAAGTCTATAGGATGTGATGCTGTGCTCATAATGTCCTCTTTGTCTGTCTGTCTGTCTCTCTCTCTCTCTCTGTCTTTCTTGGCATTGTGGCTAGGATTTATGAATATGTTTCATGTTTTCACGAATAAACGTTTTGGGCTTTATTGATTATGCTCTATTTTTTGTTTGTCTTCGTTAGTAGCTACTCTTATCGCTATAATTTCCTTCCTTCTACCTTCATTTGGAATAATTTGCTATTTTTTCTAAATTCTTGGTACAATCGTTTATGCCATTGACTTTTTAGGCTTTTTCTTTTCTAATACGTTCGTTCCTGGTTGCTAATTTTCCTGCGCCATAGGTCTGATGTGTAACATTTACATTATTCAGCGTAAGCATTCTCCCATTTCCATTTTGGTTTTCTCATTTCACTCACGGATTATCGAGAAGTCTGTTGCTTTTTTTCCAAAATGTAGGGGCTCTAGCTATCTTTGATGGCAGAATCCGGTCACTCCCAGAGGGTCCCAGGAGTTCTTACTGGTCTATGTTAGGAGTCCAAGCTGGCTGGGGCCATTAGGCGGCCTCTGTGGGCAGCTCCTGCGCCTCCTGGGGCCCCAGCGGTCCCCTCCCTGGAGTGTGGGCTGTGGGTCCTTCCTGGGCTAGCGGATGGCCAGAGCAGCATACACGCTGGGCTCTGCTGGAGGCTCCCCGGCTTGGGAGGAATGGGGTGCACTCGTCTCCCGTCTGAGCGTCAAGCGGTTCAGCTGGGCGTAGGTCACATCTGGGGTGGCGTCAGATGCGGCAGCCTGCAGTGGGCGGAGGGAGAGGGGAGGTGTGTGGTTGGGGTGGGGCGAGCCTGGGAGCCTGGAGAAGAGAGGACCCACCTGACTGTCCATCTGCCTGTCTTCCTCTGCTTGTTTGTCTTCTGTGTCCGGCAATCCCCCCCACAGGGGGGAAGGAGAAGTGGCCGGTCCCCGACTGAGTCTTGATCTTGAGTGGCTCACCTGGGCATACGTCGTTCCTTGGGGGTCTCCATCCTCCGCATCCTGCTGGAGACAGACAGTGAGGGGGAGATTCGTCTCCTTGATTCCACTCGACAGCCTCGGTGAGTTTTCCACACTGTTGCCAGAGCGATGCTTTCGAACTTTTAGGCAGCTTAGGTCAATCTCCTGGTGGACTCCTCAGGGACTTCCTGAGCCTTGGGGCATCTGGGTGCTTCCTACGGCTCTGAATCTGTTCCTGACACTGTTTCTTGCTCATTTGGCTCCAACCACATGGCCGTCACCCCCACCTTCCTGAAAACGCATGTTGCTGCCTAAGGACCTTGGCGCCAGCTACCCCCACCTCTTGCCTTATTTTCCCCAGCCACACTTTGCACTCTAGGACACTGCCCACTTCCTCGTATACGGTCTGTCGCCCACAAAGTGAGCTCGCCGAGCGTGGGTCAGGTTTGCTCACTGTCGTGCCTGCAGCACTAGGTGGGGCCTGGTAAACGGTGGGCTCTCCGTGCACATTTGCCGGGCAAATGAACGAATGGGGCCTAGAGACCTGCGGGTGATTCCTTTCTTCACGCACCCTCTTGAGACCTGGGCGAGCACCCCAACAACCGGAAGTCCGACGGCGGGTGAGGACCAGTCAAGGGGGGCATGTGGGAGGTCCCGCGAGGTCACGGCAAGAGGCCCCGGGGTGCCCAAGGAGGGAGAGGGCACCCGTGGGACACCGCCACGACCGGGTGGTGTGAGGACACAGGAGTGTCCGTTGGTTTACGTTTGGCACCAGGAGGGCCCTCGGGGTCTACATGGGAGCAGGGGTCTCACCCGCTGGTCCAGCTCCACCCCCTCCTCGGGCTGTGCGTCTTGTACGGAGGCATCTGCTGGGGCAGAAAGGGGGGCGTGTCTCTTGGCAAGGTCGCCTGGGCTCACACCCCACCCCGCGGTCCAGGGGCTCCAGTGGCGGGTGAGGGGCCGAGGCCACACGTGCAGGAATGCCGTCCTCAATCCCAGCCACCAGCCCCTCCCAGCCTCCACCCTCCGGGGCGGCCCCACTCCTCTCACAGAGGGTCTCCTCTTGGGTGGCGGCAGCTGGCCCGGAGCTGGGGAGGAGATGGGGTGTTAGGGGGCATAGACGGGCAGGCGGGTGGGGGCCCGGGGGTCTGCGGGCACGAGTTACCTGTCCTGCAGGCCTCTGTCCTGGGGCTCTGGGTCTGCGGCCCCTGCAGGAAGTTGGGAATCAGCCTCCCCCTGGGCTGGGAGGTTACGACCCCCACCACGTGATCCCAGAGGAAAGGAACCCTTCACACATATTGCCCGTGTTTCAACATCTCCCGAGACGGAAGAGAAGAAAACACCTTCAACTGGCACATGGGTGCCGACCTTCGGTGTTTTCTTTCTAGCCTCTCCGACGTGAGACTCTGCAGAAGTGTCTTTCCACGCTGGCCTTTCCCGCGTCTGGTTTCCCTCTGGCTGGCGCCCTGAGCCACTCTCCATCCACCCGCGGGAGAGGCACCACCCCCTGGGGCTGGTCACCCCCGTCCCTTCTCACCCGGCTTCCTGCCTTTGCCCTGACGCCGGCGACGGACGAGGAGGACGACGAGGAGGCAGAGCAGCAGGACGAAGGCCCCCGCGGCCCCGATGAGGACGTACAGGTACCGGTTGGGACCTTGGGCAGAGCCACACCGTGAAGGAGCCAGTGATGCCATTTAACTGGGCGCCTGCTGTGTGCCAGGCACGTGCTGGGCTCTGGGCATTCACCTCTGACCCTGTCAAGGGTCACGCAGCAGGGGACTGCCGCCCCCCCCCCCCCCCCCACAGACAGGAAAGTGAGGCACAGGGAGGCTGATCACGTGTCCCAGGTGGCCCAGCGTGGAGGCGGCAGGGCTGGGACTGGAACCCGGGCTGTGGGTTCCCTGCGCTCTCCTCATGCTGCCCCCCCAGGCCGGCACCAGCTTGGGGCTCTGGGCTCCTCATCTGCAGGCGGGTCTGTCCCAGCGTCTTCGTCTGGGGCCGAGGGTCCTTCCAGATTCCCCTCACTACCTGAAGGCCCCCAGCCATTGTCCCCCCGCCCCTCCCCCTCCAGGGTCATCCTCACCGCTGCAGAGGGCCAGGTCCCCATAGAATCCCGACCCGGAGGGGCTTCCCTGTGAGCCCTCCTCTCCCCCCGGAGGGGGCCGGAGCCACGGCCAGAACTGAGGGGAAATCTAATCTGGGCCACGACTCTCTCCTTTACACCTGGGGAAACTGAGGCCCAGGCAGGGGAGGGGCGTGTCCAAGCCAGTGTCTCCAGAGGTGCCTGAACTGACGGTGTAACCAACCCCTGCTCCCATGGACCCACCCGCCTCCTCCTGACAGAGACCTTCACTTGCCCGCAGAGGCTCCTGGGGTCAGGGAGGGTGGGGGGTGGGCAGAGGGGGCTGCCTCTTCCCCAGCTGGGCCCCCACCCTCTCCCTCTGCCATGACCACCCCAGCCCTCCTCCCCCTGGCCTCAGAGCCCCTGGAGCCTGGTGGCCGCCCTGGCATCTCTGAAACACGGGAAGGAAAGCCCTGGGCAGAAGCCACTGTGACTCACCAGCTGTTGAGCTGGGATCTGTGGCTGGGGGGCTGGACTCTCCAGAGGATCCTGGGGGGAAAGACAGTAGTAGAGGAGGGGGCTGGAGTTTCCCTTCAAGACCCTGTCTCTGCTTACAGTCTTCTCCCTCATGTGCCCTGCGGCCCCCAGGGCCCTCCTCCTCCACCTGGAGAATTGTGGTGACGGGGACAAGGAAAAGGGCAGGGAGGGAGGGGCGTGTTTCCCTCCTGTGCTCTGAGGGGCGGACCCCTCGGGTGACACTTCCCCTGAGCCCCTTCCATTCTGTCTCAGCCCAGGGCTCTCTTGGGCGCAGGGCCCTGAAGACAACATTGGGACACAGAGGGGACAGGGCTGGGGCCCCTCACCTGAGACCTGGAGCTCCAGGGGGTCACTGGGGTGTGACAACAGGTAGGGGAAGTTGCTGTATGAGCCGTAGCACCTGTAGGTCCCCCCCTGGGCTGAGGTCACAGGACTCATGGAGAATTTGGCCCGGTAATGCCCAGCTCGGTACTTTGATCTAAGACGCAGGGGAGGGTCGGCTGCCCCCTCCTTGGACAGAAGGAAAGTGTCCACAAAGCTCCAGGACTGACACAGCAGGGTCACGTTCTCTCCTGAGGACACCGTGGGTCCTGGCTGCACTGAGAGGGAGGGTGTGTAGGAGAGCTGTCCTAGAGAGAGGAAGGCAGGTGAGGGGCTGTCCATCCTTGCTCTGAACTGAGTCTGCCTGTCTGTCCTCTGAGTCTCTCCCCTTCCCTGTCCCGTCTGTCTCTCTGTCTCTCTTCCTCCCTGGGGACCCCACACCCCTGATCCCAGCCTCCACCACCTGGGACACCCCCAGCAGGGCCTGTGCAGAGTCGGGGGCCCTGACTGAACCCGTGTCCCCTCACCTGTGACCAGGATGTCCAGGGGTTCACTGGGGGCCGACCACTCGGAGGAGAGGTTGTGTCCACCATAGCATGTGTACCGGCCCCCGTGGGAGCCGCTCACTGGGCCCAGGGGGAAGTCGGCCCCCGAGAGCCCAGCCTGGGGCTGCAGGCTAAGGTGCTGGGGAAGGTCACGTGCCGCCTCCTTGTACAGAGCAAATCTGTCATAGCCGACGTCAGAGCGACACTGGAGGGTCAGCCTCTGTCCAGGGGTCACGACGGGGCTCTGCTGGGTCAGGAGGGAGGGCTTCCTGGACATACCTGGGAGACAACCAGTCGTGGATTGAGGAGCAGATTCTCCCCAAAACTCTCTTCTCCTGTCCTGACCCCCAGGTCTCAGTGTCTCTCACATTCTGTGTCTCTGACCTGTGAGTTCCCGTGTCCCCCTCACCCCACCCTCTGATCTGGGGCTCCCCTGGGAGCAGAGCCTCCATAACCTGTCTGGTGGTCAAAAGACGGATGCAGCAAAAATCAGCTTCCCTCACCTGAGACCAGGAGCTCCAGGGGGTCACTGGAGAGTGACCACATGTGGGGGGTGTTGCTGTAATAGCCATAGCATCTGAAGGTCCACCTGAGCCTGGGGGTCACAGGGCCCACAGGAAACAGGGCCTGGAACTGCCCACTGGTGTGTCGCTGGGAGCCAAGGGTCCAGGCAGGTCTGGGTTCTCCTTCCCTCATCAGGACGAACCTATGGAATCCCGTCCATGAGGTGCACTGGAGGGTCACCTTCCCTCCTGAGGTCGTGACGGGTCTGGGCAGGGCTGAGAGAGTGGGTTTGCTATGGAATCCTAGGAGAGGAGGAGGGGGCGTGTTAAATGGGGCTCAGATTCCACCCCCCACAACACCCCCAGGGCTGGATTGTGAGGGGAGACACGCTGGGAGGAGACCCCCTCCCTGAGGGCAGAGCCTGGGGCGGGGACCCTGAGGGGGCTCGCACCTGTCACCACCAGCTCCAGGGGGTCACTGCGCTCTGACAAGCCAGTGGGGCTTCGATAGGAACAGTGATACCGTCCTGCATGTCCATCTGTCATGTATGTGATGGAGAACTTGGCCTTGTTCCCAGGCTCTAGTGTGGGCTGTCTGTCCAGGTACACTGAGCCTTCCTCTTTATACACATGGAGCTTCTGGGCCTCCAGGGTCCCCTGACACCAGATGTTCACAGCGCTACCCCAAGGGACCACAGAGCCTGGCTCAGCCCAGATGGAGGGTGTGGGGAGGGTCCCTGGAAGGAAACAGAGGCTGTATCACAAGACCTTCCCCACCCTCAGTTCTTAGCTCAGCCCCAAACCCCCAGACGTCCCCTCTCCATCTGCCCAGAACTGCTGTCCTCCATTCCCAGCTGCCTGGTGGGTGACCCCCGTCCCCAGTGAGGAGGTGGGATGGGACACCTGGGGGCACACTCACCTGCCTGCGCTTGGGTCCTGGGTTCCACACTCAGACCTGGAAGAGAGAGTCCCTGTGAGAGGATGGCCCCGAGTCCTGAGCAATACCCCTCCTCCCGATGACCCTCCTGTGCCTGAGGTCTTTGACTGCCCAGGGCCTGGTTGTGGGGTGGGTCCCTCCCAGACTAGGGCATCCTCTCCCCTCCTGAGATCTCACCGAGGAGGAGCAGGGCCGTGAGGATGGGGGTCATGGCGTCTCTGCCTCTGGCCCCGGCTGTGCAGAGGGAGGGACCTTGGTGCTTGGAGGACAGACAGAAGCACAGGGTGTGGCCACTTGGGGGCTGGCCTGCCTGGTCATGGGGTTGTCACGTCAGCAGCCCCACAGGAAGGGGAACAGCCTGTTTCCAGGGGCCCAACTCTGGTGTCCATGATGGTGCAGCAAGTGGACCCAAGGCTTCCTGAGATGTCCCATCCGGGTGAGGAGATCAGGGCACATCCTTCCCTCCCAGAGCCTCCCTTACGGGTTCTCCTTCATTCTCAGCACATCCCCGGGGGTCCTCACCTCCCATGGGGTCCCCAGGCCCCGGAGATGCTGCAGGGGGTGTGGGTTCCGGCTCCTCTGTGGCCTCATGTCAGTGCAGACACAGCTGTGACATTTCTGCATGGCTCAGGTCAAGGTCACCAGGGTCATGCACACAGAGGAGAAATACAGGGAAACAGGGAAGGAAACAAAAACCCTCTCTTCACCTGGGGCCGGGGGCTTTCTTTCTGTCCCAGCCTTCAGGGTCTTCTCTATCTTCCTGTGTCATCGTCCACCCCCCATCCTGGGAACACAGCTGTGAGTCCCTCCCGCCTCCCCAGTGCCCCTCATTCCTGGGGCAAAGCTGTCTTAGCCATTCTGGGGTCCTGCCTGTAAACTTTAGGAGACATTTATTTGGGGTAGAGGTTACATTTTGAAGGAAAACATCTTCAGCAAAATATTCCCGGAGCATCCACTGTCAACATGGCCTTGGGTGGTAATGTTCTCTCTCTGAGCCTCAGTTTCCTCATCTGATGCATTTTGTCTTGAACTGCAAACCCCGGGGTGGTTGTGGGGATTTGGTGCCAGGTGCACAGGAGTGAAGAGTCACTGTGAGTTTCCAGACCAGGCAAGATGAGCCTGGGCTGGGTCCTGATGACGTGATGGGATCTGGGGGTCCGATGCTGCAGTCAGCTGTTTGGTTGATGCACCCACTGGAGACCTGGTCTGTTCTGAAACCCAATATTGCCACTCACAGTAATTCTGAAATACGCAGCCACGGACAAATGCAGAGAAACGGGAAATGAAATTTCCAAAAATGGAGTTGGAACCGCAGCAGGGAAGAGAGAACAGAGTTGAGTTCCCACTGGTGCCTGGGACCATGGAGGGATCATAGAGAGGGATTTTCCATCCTTGTGGACCCTAGAGGGACCCCAGTGTCTTTTCACAGGGGAAATATCTGGGCTCCAGGCAAAGGTTGGAAGCTGAGGCTCCCCTTCCCCATGTTTTTGGATGGAAGTCTGTAATACGTGCCCCTGGTCCAGATTGAGTAACCCCGCCCTGTGTGGGCTCAAACAGACGAAATCTTGTGCTGTTAGCTATGGGCATCTCTCCCATGTGCGTATGCATGTGTCTGAAACTGACTCTCATGTTTGGATCAAACAGTCTCAAGGTACTCTCAAGTTGGGAGAAGTGTGAAGGTTAATACAGAGAAACCCCACAAAAAAAGGATCTTGAAGCCAGAAGGGGGAGCTTGCTCGCTACACCTCGTGGTCAAGAATCACCAATCGCTGACCCCACAGAGGAATCATCAACAGTACAGGATCCTCAAATACAGGCCCCAACAGAGAATGCTGGGAGGAGGCAAGAGCAGGTGGAAGAAGCCTTCGCTCACACTGGAGAATTCCTTTCAACATTCCTGTCCTGAAATGAGTCTGCTTTTTGGAGTCCTGTGTAAACAGTGGTGGCATCATCCTACTTCCCTCATTCACAATGAGGTAAATACAAATGTTGATTTGTGTTTATTTTTTATCTGTATGGAATCATACTTTTACGTTGTAGAAGTTGTCCTTTATCAAAACATATTTCAGGAAAGGAGTGTGGGATGGAAGCTGTGCAGACTGTGTCTCAGCTGGCTCCCCCACCAGCAGGAAATCCCAAGGACGCATGTGCAGCCTGTGACTTCGCTTGTTCCCCCCACCAGCAGGAAATCACAAAGAGGCATGTGCAGTGTGTTGCATCGCGGCCAGCCAGCTTTGCAGGCCTCACGGCAGTGCATGCATTAAACAGCTAACTGTGCCGGCCGAGTTCAGCTTCACTGTGACGATGAGCTCAAGGAGGAAAATGGGGGAATATGGTGAGAAAACATGACTCTTCTCCTGGTCCCTGATTGTGGGTTTTCTCCCTGCCAAGAGCCCTCATCATGGATTTCCCTTTTCTTGCAACAGCGCCCACACATCTTGCTAGAAACGTAGCCCCCTGGTGCCCCTTGTTTCTGTTCTCAGGTATCCCCGCATTGCTCTGGTCCTGCCTTCAGCTTCGGGCTCAGTCGGTTGGGTTTGTGCTCTGAATATGAAGGGAAAACTGACCTTTGTGTAAAGATTCAACTATCAAAAAAAAAAAAAAAGATTCAACTATCATCTAGTGACTGTGTGACTTTGAGAAATATCATCCAGTCTCTGAACCTGAGTTTCCTCCTTGGGAGAGGTCTGTCATGAACCCTAGTGCTCAGAGCAGGTGTGGGGCCCGTGCTGTCATGTTCATGAGGTGGCTCAGTCATCACTAATTTCAGGCCAGATGAAGAGTCTTGGAAGAGGTGCATGAGAGGATGCGTTGTCTGACTCCACTGTCTAGGTAGACAATGGATGGGCTCACTCAAGAGCCCTGGTTCGTTCCTAACACCGAGAGATGCTATTTATCATATTTCTGAAAAATGTAGCCACAGCCAAGTGCAGAAGAGGAGAAAAGAAAGTTCCCAAATTGAGGAACCTCAACAGATAACAAGAGGTCAAAGCTGAGTGGCCACCGGTGTCTGGGACCAACAAGGGGTCATCAGTGTGGATGTTTCCCCTCTGTGTGGACATGAGAGGAACCCCAGGTCTTCACAGGCAAGGATGGGATCAGATCTCTGGTGAGTTTGGAGGCTGTGTTGCTCCCTTCTCCATTTTTGTGGTTGGGCACTGGGATATTTTTGCCAACAGAACCAGCCGTGGTCAGCACTGAGCCATGGCCCCATGTATGCAGAAGAGAATTCACTGTAGTGCAGGAAGACGTGGACCTCTGTGAGTGTGAGCCCTACACTGGACCCAACTATATGTGCAAGACACAACTATGCGTGGACACTAAGTTTGTGGGAGTGGATGTCACAGGGCAAAACAACTGCAGGCATGCCTGCCTAATCGTGAATGACTCCCAGTGCAGCTGTAGGAGGAAACCTTTGTGGAAGATAAGGTGTGTGGAAATTCAGCCCTCCCAACAGGAGTATACTACAAAGAGGAGTCCTGATAAGAAGAAACAGTGCTACAAAGTCAATCTTAATGCTCATTGAGAATTCTGTTAATATATCCACGGACGTACAGTGCCAGGAATATGTAGACTTATCTTAAATTAGGTATGTGTTTCATATCATAAAGATGATGGAGGAACTTGAATTTTAAAGAAAAATCTTTATTTTTGAGAGAGAGAGAACAGGAAAGAGTGGGGGATGGGCAGAGAGAGGGGGACAGAGAATCGGAAGTGGGCTGTGGGCTGACAGCAGTGAACCAAGTGCGGGGCTCAGATTCACAAACCACGAGCTCATGACCAGAGCCGAAGTGGAACGCTCAACCTATTGTGCCACCCAGGTGCCCCCGGAACTTGCATTTTTGAGAAAAGAATATGATTGATACTTGAAGAGGCAATGATAGAAATGAGTTAGAAATTTTAATGGTGAAGAATCCAGTTGAATGAATACGTTCTAAGCTTTCGTTCTGTCAAGGGGAAGACCTGCCTGAAGAGTTTGTCAGGAAGCTGGAACACAATATTGAGGAAACTTTCCAGACTGCGGAATAGGCCAGAAATGGAGATTTCAGGTACTTGGGAGTAGAATGAGGAGGGTCAAGGTCACATCTACTGTGTCAGGAAGAAAGGACGGAGAATGCTGTCTCCCAACTGCCCAAGAGGCAAGTAATTTGAGTATTTTCCAAAGATGAGGAAAGACCATTTAAATGGTAGTGGATGCACATTTAAAAATAAAACCCGTATGTTGACACTTCATAGTAAAATGAAGAAATCCAGGGTAAATTAGATTTTAAAAATCGTACATTGAATTGTACCTGTAAAAATGGTTAATGTTATTCTTTGTGAATTTCACCTCAGTTGAAAAATATGCAACAGAGGCTTGTTGCGTCTGCAGAAACGTCCTAAAATTACTTCCTGGGGAAAGTGCAAAGGCCACCTCCAGGCCACATTTCCCAAAGGTAAAAATGGGTGCCAGAAGCTACTGACAAATATCCCCAAGGAATGAAGTGTTGGTAGGGAATTGTATACTGAGCCAAATTACTACTGAGGCCAATAGTGAAAGCATCTGCAGAGACAACTTCGTAAATTCTGTGGAATCATGTCACCCCATCTGCCCTGTTAGGACTCGTGTCCCACATGTTAAAGTCACCAGGTCAGGGTGTGCCTTCAAGAGAGATGAGGAGGGTTGTGGGTTCTTTCCTTAACCACCAGATTGATTTCCCCTCCAAGCATGTGCATTTTGTCCTCTCCTTGAAAAGAAAAAAAATTATGAAGTATCTGGATAAAGAGAGAGAACACTATCTGCCAAAGGAAATCTTTGTGGTGGCTTCCAAAGTCTCCCATACTATCCAATCTTTCCCCAACCTCATATAATTAAAAAGTTTATAAGTGTAATGCCTATTTTGAAAGCTTGTTTGTACTAATAGAAAGTCATTGCTTTAAAATCTTGTTGGCCATTTTGTTCTGGTATTTAGATAGAATTTAAGGTACTACTGAAATATGGTTATAAAAAATAAAATAAGGCATTTCAGAGCTGCAAAGTCTCATCTGTTTTACTGATTTCACACTCAGTGAAAGCAACACTACATGGTGTAATTCAGTTAGAAGAACAAAAAATCTGAAATGAAGGAAATAATATGAGATAGGGAAAATGGCAAAGATATAAACATTGGAAAATTACATGTATATATCCTTACACATATACATTTGTACTTAAGGAAGCTGAATCAAAATATTAGCTGAATCCAAATACCGAAATGTGTAGGTGAGAGAGAGACAGAATGACACAGCTTTTGAGAAATGTAAGTACTAAGAGTTGAGCCAAAGTTTGGGTCCTTTTACTAAAAGAGAGGAGGAATTAAAAAATTGTTCAAAATTATAAATGAGAATTCCTGTAATAACATGTAACTACCTAAAATTAGAAGTACAATGTATATGGTACAAAAACAGACACATAGACCAATGGAATAGAATAGAAACCCCAGAACTAGACCCACAAACGTACGGCCAACTCATCTTTGACAAAGCAGGAAAGAACATCCAAAGGAAAAAAGACAGTCTCTTTAACAAATGGTGCTGGGAGAACTGGACAGCAACATGCAGAAGGTTGAAACTAGACCACTTTCTCACACCATTCACAAAAATAAACTCAAAATGGATAAAGGACCTGAATGTGAGACAGGAAACCATCAAAACTCTAGAGGAGAAAGCAGGAAAAGACTTCTCTGACCTCAGCCGTAGCAATCTCTTACTCGACACATCCCCAAAGGCAAGAGAATTAAAAGCAAAAATGAATTACTGGGACCTCATGAAGATAAAAAGCTTCTGCACAGCAAAGGAAACAACCAACAAAACTAAAAGGCAACCAACGGAATGGGAAAAGATATTTGCAAATGACATATCAGACAAAGGGCTAGTATCCAAAATCTATAAAGAGCTCACCAAACTCCACACCCGAAAAACAAATAACCCAGTGAAGAAATGGGCAGAAAACATGAATAGACACTTCTCTAAAGAAGACATCCGGATGGCCAACAGGCACATGAAAAGATGCTCAACGTCACTCCTCATCAGGGAAATACAAATCAAAACCACTCAGATATCACTTCACCCCAGTCAGAGTGGCCAAAATGAACAAATCAGGAGACTATAGATGCTGGAGAGGATGTGGAGAAACGGGAACCCTCTTGCACTGTTGGTGGGAATGCAAATTGGTGCAGCCACTCTGGAAAACAGTGTGGAGGTTCCTCAGAAAATTAAAAATAGACCTACCCTATGACCCAGCAATAGCACTGCTAGGAATTTACCCAAGGGATACAGGAATACTGATGCATAGGGGCACTTGTACCCCAATGTTTATAGCAGCACTCTCAACAATAGCCAAATTATGGAAAGAGCCTAAATGTCCATCAACTGATGAATGGATAAAGAAATTGTGGTTTATATACACAATGGAGTACTACGTGGCAATGAGAAAGAACGAAATATGGCCCTTTGTAGCAACGTGGATGGAACTGGAGAGTGTGATGCTAAGTGAAATAAGCCATACAGAGAAAGACAGATACCATATGGTTTCACTCTTATGTGGATCCTGAGAAACTTAACAGAAACCCATGGGGGAGGGGAAGGAAAAAAAAAAAAAGGTTAGAGTGGGAGAGAGCCAAAGCATAAGAGACTCTTAAAAACTGAGAACAAACTGAGGGTTGATGGGGGGGTGGGAGGGAGGGGAGGGTGGGGGATGGGTATTGAGGAGGGCACCTTTTGGGATGAGCACTGGGTGTTGTATGGAAACCAATTTGACAATAAATTTCATATATTGAAAAAAAAGTACAGTGTATAGCTTTCAAACTGTAATTGTAGAAAACAAAACAAAAAAATCTTCTTTTCAGCTAATTGTTTATTTTTTAATTTAAATTTGTATTTTAAAATTCAGGTAGAATTTGGGGCGCCTGGGTGGCGCAGTCGGTTAAGCGTCCGACTTCAGCCAGGTCACGATCTCGCGGTCCGGGAGTTCGAGCCCCGCGTCGGGCTCTGGGCTGATGGCTCGGAGCCTGGAGCCTGTTTCCGATTCTGTGTCTCCCTCTCCCTCTGCCCCTCCCCCGTTCATGCTCTGTCTCTCTCTGTCCCAAAAATAAATAAACATTGAAAAAAAAATTAAAAAAAAAAATAAATTCAGGTAGAATTAACATATGGAGTTACTTTAGTGTCAAGTGTCCAGTATAATGATTCAACAATTCTGTCCATTACTCAGTGTTCATCAGGGTGTGTTCTTAATCCCTTCACCACCTCCCTTTCAGCAACCACCAGTTTGTGTCTGTATTTAGGAGTCTGGGGGTTTCTTGTTTCTCTCCTTTTTATCTTTGCTTGTTTGGAAAACATGTAAATCTTCATCTAACAAAAAGAAGGCTGGACAGTCAAAAGTAAGCTATGAGAGGGGGCGCCTGGGTGGCGCAGTCAGTTAAGCGTCTGACTTCAGCCAGGTCACGATCTCGCGGTCCGTGAGTTTGAGCCCCGTGTCAGGCTCCGGGCTGATGGCTCAGAGCCTGGAGCCTGTTTCCGATTCTGTGTCTCCCTCTCTCTCTGCCCCTCCCCCGTTCATGCTATGTCTCTCTCTGTCCCAAAAATAAATAAACGTTGAAAAAAAAAAAAAGTAAGCTATGAGAGGCAGGGTATCTTAATACATAATAAACCAGTCCTTCAGTAAATGGCAGTGATAATTCAAAAGTGTTAACATATTACCACACATCCACAGGTTAACTCATCTCCTCAAGGATTAGATCAAATCACCATCTCCATAAGAAGACTCAAATGTACTCACAATAAATCTCATCTAAAACAAAATCATTAAACATGTTCTAAATCAATAAAGTGTGTCGGTCTGTGGTGTTATTATTATTATTTAGTGAAATTAGCTGCTAGCTATAACCAAAATTGAATATAAAACAAAAATGCTTTTATAAAGAAGTTATTTTTTTCTGTTTAAATAATTTGTTCACATATAAGATGCAGCACTTATGAACTACAATTGATCTAATCACATCTCCTTGAACTATGTAAGGCATAAGTCAATACATAATTGGAAACTTAATGCAACATTTGTAAGATCGAATCTGTGGATGCAAAGGAAATTTATGAATAGACAGTACATGGGTGCCTGGGTGGCTCAGTGGTTTAAGCATCTAACCGTTGATTTTGGTTCAGGTCATGATCTCACGTGTTTGAGGCCCACATGGGGCTCTGTGCTGACAGTGTGGGGTCTCCTTGGGATTCTCTCTCTCCTCTCTCTCTCTGCTCCTTCCATATTTGGGCTTTCTGTCTCTCTCAAAGTAAATAAATAAACATTTTTTTGACGTTTATTTATTTTTGAGAGACAGAGAGAGAAAGAGCATGAGCAGGGGAGGGGCAGAGAGGGAGACACAGAATCTGAAGCAGGTTCCAGGCTCCGAGTTGTCGGCACAGCTCAAACCTGTCAGCTCAAACCCAAGAACTGTGAGATCATGACCCTAGCTGAAGTTGAAGACTTAACTGACTGAGCCACCCAGGCGCCCCAATAAATAAACATTTTTTTAAAAAAGGAGAAATCATACATGATCAGAGTGATGTCACAGAAATGGTGACGTGGAGACCACAGACTCTGTCCCCCTGCAAAGATCAACAACTGGACAGGTACCCATGAACATAAACAGCGCTGGGAGAGTTCTGGAGTCTACTTGAGAAACGTCAGTCAGTAACACATTGGGTGTTGCTAATCACCAAAGAAATGCAAATCAAACCTGCCATGAGATATCACCTCACACCAGTATGGCCATTATCAAAGAGAGAAGAGACAACAATGCTGGTGAAGATGTGGAGAAAAGAAGATCCCGTACACTGTTGGTGAGAATATACCTTGGAGCCAAGTATGGAAAGCAATAGGGAGTTTTCCAAAAAAAAATTAAAAATGGAACTTCTAGATATTCTGTTAATCTCACTTTGGGTATGTATCCAAAGGAAATGAAAACAGGATCTTGAAGAGGTGTCTACACTCCCATGAACATATAGCCGAGACCTGGAAACAACAATATCCATTAATGCCCATCAATGGATGAATGGATAAAAATATGTGGTACATTATTTATCTATCTATCTATCTATCTATCTATCTATCTATCTATCTATCTATCTTATTCAGTCATGAGAAAGAAAGAATTCCTGCCATGTGCAGGAACAAGGGTGGACCTTGAGGGCATTATACTAAGTGAAACAGATCAGACAGAGAAAGACAAATAAATAATGTATGATTTCATACATGGAATTTTAAAAAGTTAAGCTCCTAGAAGCAGAAACAAAGAAGAGTAAAGTGGTGTTTAGCAGGGGCAGTGTGGCTGGGGGAAATGGGGAGATGATGGTCAAAGGGTACAAGGCTCCGGTTATAAGATGAATGAATTCTGGAGATGTAATGCAGAGCATAGTGATTATAGGGAATAATACTGTATTAAATCCTTGTAAGCTGCTTAGAGAATAGATCTTCAATATTCTCACCACAAATAAAGAGATGGTAATTATGTGATGTGAGGGAGGAGTTTGCTAAAGCCATGGTGGAGTCAATCAACACTTGTACACCTTACATTCTCACAACGTTTATTATCTGTGCTTTCACTCCACTGCACCTCCTTTCCCTTTCAGTCATCCTGTGACTTGAAGCTGAAGTGAGTCTTCCGTAGGCAGCCTATAGTTGGATGTTATTTCTTTCTATCCCTCAGTCATGCTGTCTTTTGATAATCCATTTACGTTGGAAGTGGTTGCTGATATGTGAAGACTTACTACTGCCATTTAATTAGTTGTTCTGGTTGTTTTGTAGCTTCTTTCATCCTTTCTTACTCACATGAGGGGATAACAGGATCAGAAAGAACACATTCACAGAATGTCATATATGAGGAATTTTGATGTAGAAATTCCACAGGAAAGGGGAGTTACTTTTTCATCATGAACTTTCTCAAAATCCCCTCACTGGGGGCCAAGAGGAGGCCAGGCATGCTAGTTACAGTTCAATCTTGGACCAAGACCCATAGGATGCCCATACTACCGTTGAATGGGAAGTGGTTGGATCCTATCTCTGAAGTAACCCTCATGTCCGTATTGAGGACCTCCATCTCAGTTAAAAATTGTAGGGCAGAGGCCCTGTGACCTTTCAAACCAGATGTGAGTCTCACAAGACCTCAATTCTGCCTGCTCCCCACCAAGCCCAAGTCCAGACAGTGAATTTGGTCCTGGAGCACGACATGGGGGAGGGAGAACCGGGCCTGGGAGTCGGTCCAATTTCAGTTCTAGTTCTGCCTGTGCCTCTTGTAGAGGCTGTGTGATCTGGGTAAGACACTTCCCTTTCCTGAGTTCTGTAAATGGAAAGTTTCTTCCTTCTTTCCACCATCCTGGAAAACAAACAACGTTTAGTGAGTAGTTACCACATCTGGTCATGTCACCAAGCACTGGAGATTCATGTTCTGTAGGAGGATGGTGTTGATAGCCAGCAGTGTTAACCCTCTGACCTTAATCTAACCACTGCGTGATGAGCCGATCTGCATTCCACGTGGTGTTGTGGGTTCTTGGGATCCATTCACATACTCCCTGTAACAAATACATTCATAGCTGAGTGGGAAGAGGCAGCGAGAGTTCTTTGTTGTTTTCAGGGCCTCAGAGGTTTGGGAAGTAGTCTGCTCAGTGATTACATCCCAGGAGGACACATGTGTAATTATAACGTAGTGTGTGTGGTGTCTGGGGAAGGAGGAGGTGAACTGGGGTGAGTTTGCCTGTGGGGAGAAGCAGGCCCTGCCTGGTCATCAGCATGTGGAGTATCAGGTATAGACACGTGGGTCTCATGGGAGGAAGGTGGAGACAAGTGGGTGGGTTTTGTGCAGAGGAGGGTCTAGACAGGCGTGTTTGGGATCATGAGAATAAAACAGTTCATCAAGGGGTGAAGTCTGGAGTGGGGACCAGAAGGAAGCTGATATGGTAACTCCAACATGATGTCTTGAGTCTTTGTGCTTTACTGTGGTGCTGCACAGGGTCATGGAAAGAGGGTTCCAGGGCAGAGCTGTCTGGACTGTCATCATGTGAAATGTGGGAGTGAGGAATTGAGAGGTGTCCCACACCTGCCTCGGTTGACAGGAGGACCCAATGGGGCTGTCACAGGCTGGGTGACCCCAAGAGAAGAAGGATAGGGAACACTTTTATAATACTGTTCACTGACTTGCAGAGGGAACCACCCCTGGATCTGAGCTTGGGTTTGTAGGTTTGTTTCTCTTTCACACTTTCTCTCTCTGACCTTGTCTTCCTGTAACAGCAGCACCTTCTCTCCATCAAAACCTGAGTCATTCCTGCCTCCTCACTGCCTCTTGTCCCCCAGACAATTAGCTCTTTGTCCAGACCGTGAATCCTGTCTTTCACTTGGTGCAAAGCACAAATTGGAGGCAATTAATGCATATTTTCGTTTTGATTGTTTGTTCATCCATATATCTGCTGGTGGACATTTGGATTATTGACACTTTTTGTCTCTTGTGAGTCGTTTGTGAGCATATATGCATAACTGTGTGCTTGATGACTTGTATGCAATTCTTTTTTATTTCTGTTTTTCATTGTGGTAAGAGCACTTATCATGAGATCTACTCTCTTTGCAGGTTTCTGTTCCACTAACATATTGTTCGCTACCGGCATGTGGTTACACAGGGATTTCTAGAATTATCTATGTTGCAGAGCTAAAACTTATGCCTAGAAGTGAAATTTCCTGGTTATATGGTAATTCTGGGTTTAACTTTTTAATGACCTGCCAAAGGGTTTTCCACAGTGGCCGATCCATTTCACATTTCCAAAAGCAAAATGTGAGGGTTCAGATTCCTCCACATCCTCAATGACACTTGTATTTTTTTCCAAATTATAGCCAATATAGTGGAAGCGAAGTCGTATCTTATTGTGCTTTTATTTGAATTTCCTAATGATGAATCAGCTGAGACTCTTTTCATATGCTTGCTGCCCATTTGTGTATCCTGTTTGTGAAAATGTCTGTTCAAGCCACTTGACTAATTTTTTAAGTTGATTTTTTGTTTGTTTTTGCTGTTGAGTTAAAGGTGTTCTTTATATATTGTGAATACTACTCTCTGGTTAGATATTTGGTTTGTAAATATTTCTTACTATTTTATAGGCTGTCTTTTCCACTTTCTTTAATTTTTTTAGTGTTTATTCATTTTTGAGAGAAAGACAGAATGTGAGTGGGGGAGGGGCAGAGAGAGAGGGAGACACAGAACTCGAAGCCGACTTAAGGCTCCTAGCTGTCTGCACAGAGCCAGATGCGGGGCTCGAACTCATGAACTGTGAGATCATGACCTGAGCCAAAGTCGAACGCTCAACCAACTGAGCCACCCAGGCACCCCTGTCTTCTCCACTTTCGACTGCACACATATATTTAATTTTGATGGAATTCAATTGATCTGTTTTGTTTCTTTTACTACTTATCTTTTTGGTGTGATATCGAAGGAACTGTTGCCAAGTCAAAGTTATGAAAGTTTAGTCTATGTTCTTCTGTCGGACTGTAGAACTTGAGCTCTTATATCAATCCATTTACAGCTAATTTTTGTGTGTAATGTGTAAGGATCCAGCTTCATTCTCTTGTAGGTGGATATCCAGTTTTCCCAACAAATTTGTGGAAGAGATTATTCTTTATTCACTGACTGGTCTTGGTACCCTTGTCAAAAGTCAACTTATCAACTTATCATATGTATAGGTTTATATCTCATACTCCAAAAATGTTCCATGCATCAGTGTATCTGTGTTGATGCCAATAGCACCCTGTTTGATTACACTGTTTTTAGTAAGTTTGAAATCAAGAAGTGTGTTCTCCAACTTCACCCTTTTCTAGATTTTGGGCATTGTGAGTCTTTTGCAAAGTTTTTTAAACATGTTTGTTTATTTTTGAGAGAGAGCAAGCAGGGTAGGGGCAGAGAGAGAGGGAGACAGAATCTGAAGCAGGCTCTACGCTGACAGCAGTGAGCCCAATGTGGTGCTCCAACTCATGAACTGTGAGATATTGACCTGAGCCAAAGTCATACACTGAACCGACCGAGCCACTGAGGTGCCCCCTTTTGCAAACTTTGCATTAAAGATTTGTCTTTTTAATTTCTGCTGAAACAGCTTTTGGGACTTTGATAGGGATTGAATTGATCTGGTAGATTGCCTGGGAGAGTAGGTATCATCACTTTTACCACATCACTTCTTCCAAGCTGTGATCCTGGGATGCCATTCCATTGACTTAGGTCTTTTCAAATTTCTTTCAGCATATTAAAAAAAAAAAAACCCTAACATGTAAATATTGCACCTTCTCTGCTTAATTCATCCCTGTGTATATTGGGTTGCTTTTGTGATTGAATTATGTCACCCAAATGATACATTCAAGTCTTCATCCCAGGTACCTGTGAATACATGTTTTTTGGAAATAAGGTCTTCATAGATGTCATCAATAAGATAAGATCATATTAAATGAGGATAGAATAATCCTGGTTTTCATAATCTTACATTTTCACTCTCATGTTTGAACATAAAAATACATGATCATTTGCAATCTATTGGTGTATTTTTACAGATATAGAATGTACAATTTTGTACATCCTACATAGATCATAAGTTTTCTGTGTTTCCTCTTTTCTTGCCTGTGCATATAATCTGATGATGATTTTTGGTTAATATGAGTATCTCTTGTCAGTGTTCTTGTGAAAGAATTCTGGTATGTATGTATAATATTCTCTAAAGTTTGTAGTTCACAGCTACAAGAGCAGTAGTACACAGCTACTAAAGTTTGTAGTTCAAGCTACAAGAGATCACAGCTATGTGTCTCTCACTGTAAGCAGAGAAGTATAATCCCGTCTCTCAATTTCATGTAACTTACATCCTACAAGTAATGTATTAGGTAGTGTGCTCACGTCCCTCTCCCATGATTGATATTATACTTTTTCTCTTTGCATCTCATGTGGATGTGCTGGAGCTTCGGTCTTGGGATTTCACTGAAACTGTGCCATAAACAGAAGTAGAAACAATTGTTACATTACACATCAAATACTGGGAAACACCAGTGCACTTTGGGGCCAGCAGAGTGGCATTAAAGGGATCCTATGTTGCCTTGTACTGTTTTGTGACATCAGTTCTGCACATGGCTCCCCATCGGGACCTCACAGTGGCACTTTGTTATTGCTTATGAAGGGAGAAGATACACCAGAGACACTGGTCAATGCCACAAATTAGCATTTTGCACAGTGGGTTTCTCAGAGGCAGTGCAGACCAGGTGATGGAAGTGAAGCGATGCATAGAAGTTGTTGGGTATTTTGTGGATTTATCTCATTCAGGCTGCGTCTTTTTAGCTGATTTATGATTCTTTAAAACAGCCTGCATTAAAACATGAATAGACACTTCTCGAAAGAAGACATCCAGATGGCCAACAGGCACATGAAAAGATGCTCAACATCACTCCTCATCAGGGAAATACAAATCAAAACCACACTGAGATATCACCTCACGCCGGTTGGAGTGGCTAAAATGAACAAATCAGGAAAATGTGGAGAAACAGGAACCCTTTTGCACTGTTGGTGGGAATGCAAACTGGTGCAGCCACTCTGGAAAACAGTGTGGAGGTTCCTCAAAAAATTAAAAATAGATCTACCCTATGACCCAGCAATAGCACTGCTAGGAATTTACCCAAGGGATACAAGAGTGCTGATGCATGGGGGCACTTGTACCCCAATGTTTATAGCAGCACTTTCAACAATAGCCAAATTATGGAAAGAGCCTAAATGTCCATCAGCTGATGAATGGATAAAGAAATTGTGGTTTATATATACAATGTAATACTACTTGGCAATGAGAAAGAATGAAATCTGGCCTTTTGTAGCAATGTGGATGGAACTGGAGAGTGTTATGCTAAGTGAAATAAGTCGTACAGAGAAATACAGATACCATATGTTTTCTCTCTTTTGTGGATCCTGAGAAACTTAACAGAAGACCATGGGGGAAGGGAAGGAAAAAAAAAAGTTAGAGAGAGAGGGAGGCAAACCATAAGAGACTCTTAAAAACTGAGAATAAACTGAGGGTTGATGGGGGTGGGAGGGAGGGGAGGGTGGGTGATGGGCATTAAGGAGGGCACCTGTTGGGATGAGCACTGGGTGTTGTATGGAAGCCAATTTGACAATAAATTCCATATTAAAAATAAATAAATAATTCATTTGATAATCTCAAAAAATAAAATAAAATAAGACAGCCTGCATTATCTGAACTGAAGGGATGGAGACCTCTTCATGGACCTCAAGGTACATGGTGATTAGAAGTGGAGGGAAATGGGTTATCTAAAACTGTGCCAGAGCGTGATGGTATATGGAGGTGTGGAGTGATACCTACAATGTGGGATATAAGCTGGTTTCAGTGAAAGGGGAAAGACAAGAGCCAGTCAAGACAACCCAACCATGGTTGGGAAGGAGAGTCCACAGTTTAATGGCAGAACAGTCCAGGCATTTTCCTTGTACATGAGCCATGAGTCCTCCTCCTCACAATGACGAGTGAGGAGTTCACACGGCACAGGGCCCACATACTATTGCAGAAATTCCCGGGCACACTAACTGTTGGCATTGTTGTCTCTTGTGTTTACCTCCTGGCCTCATCTTGGATTCTCCTCTGACTGGAGTGATCCCGAAATAGTAGAATCCCAAGGACCACCAGAATCAAGCCAGCCATGCCCATGCGGATGAGATTCTCCACTGTGTAATCTTTGGAGTGGGAGTCTAGGAATTGAGGAAAAAAGAGGACACTGAGGTCAGGGAGACAAAAATTGTCCTGATGCTGGATGTCCACTCAGAGCACCTGCCTCTTCTTGACAAGACTTCACATTCCACACCAGTCCCATGACAGGTTCGCCTACTCACCACTGTTGGGGTCTGACTTGTTCTGTGATGGGAGGATGGTGTCAGCTGCTTTTGGGAACAAATAAAAAGTGGGTGAAGATGAGATGCTGAATGAACTCAAACTTATCCCCTGGCCTGTGGGTTCTTCTATCTCCCCCACTTCTCATGATATAACTATTATGTAGTCCCTAAGCATACCCTCTGTTCTCATTGGATTATTTCTGTCTCCCTGTGTTTTGTGAATTGCAACTTTCTTCTGACTTTTTGGAGCAGAGCTTTGCTGTGCAGAAACACTTGAACCCCTGTATTCTCCTGTTCATTCTAGGTACAGGACCATGCATGGGAAGTTGTAGGTGTAAAAGCTTGTATTTATTCAACAACTGAGCACCCAGGATCCATGGATGAGGGGTTGGTTTTCACGGGAACCTGAATTTCAGGTGCACAGAAGGTTGAAACTCTGGGGCAGGTTCCCTTTCACTCTGTCTCCAGCAGCTTCCTTCCTCCAGGTCAGACTTTCAGTCTTCACTTGCAAATTCCTCATCCAGATGTTCTTTCATTAAATCATTCTTCATATAGGTAGGTATACTTACAGTGTGACACATACACACACATATGCAGATTCATAATATTTTCTAAATGGTGTTATCAACTTAGTGGGACATTAAATGGTATTTCTGCCTTGGATTGTGATTCTCTGTGAGTCTATGTATGCAGGTAGTTCTGAACAGTGTCACAGAGAAGGCCTCACTTGGAGGTGACATTTCAGCTTAATCCTTAATAGGAGAAGACTGAAGGGAGTCACATGAGGACCAGAGAAGGTGAGTCACAGGCTTTGGGAAGAGCAAGTCCCCAAAAAGTTCTAAGCATGCTCTTCAGTAAGGAATGAAGCCATGTCTGTGGTTGTATGAAGGTCTAGAAGAGAACAGGGAGGTGGCATGTAGGGGCCTGGTGACACGAAATGGACCAGATGTGACAAGATAGATGAGGGAATTTCCATCATCACCGTTATCATCACCATCCCATCATCACCATCATCACCATAATCACCATCACTGCTATCATCAGCATCATTATCACCATAACTACAATCATGGTCATTACCACCACCATGTTCATCATCACCATCATCATCACCAGCTTCATCATCATCATAATTGGTATCATCACCTTCATTATCATCACCACCACCATTATCATCATATTCATCACCATTACCAGCATATTCCACATCATCACCATCATTATCATCATCATCATCATCATCACCATCACCACCATCATCACCATCACCACCGTCATCATCATCATGACCACTATCAAAATAACCACCATCATATTCAACATCATCACCATCATCATTGCTATCAACACCACCATCATCATGACTGTGACCACTGTCATAATCACCACCGTCATATTCATCATCATCAAAATTATTACCATCCTTCTCCTCCTCCTTCAATTCCTCCTCTTTCACTTCTTCCTACTCATCTCACTCTTTCCTTGTGTTTCTCTCTTTATCTGCCATGAAGAACTCTAGAAACTGCTGTAAGGGTTCAAGGAGAGAGGACTAATTATTTGATTTTTATCTTAAAATATAACCTCTCTTCTCTCCATATAAATGTCCAGAACCAAAGACATCACAGTCTTGATCTCAAAGTCGTAAGGAAGAGAAAACCAGTGGTGTTAGCAAACTGGGTGAGCAAAAAATTTAGGTAATCCTTCAACTATATTTTAACTGCTTTGACCTAAAAATGAAAAAAAAATGATTTCAAAAAACAAAAACCAATTTCAGGTCACTTCTTTTTATGATCTCCATGTAAAAATTTTGAGTAAGCTTATATAATTCAGAAAGTAAGAATTAGGTGCCTGGGCAACTCAGTCAGTTAAGTGTCCGACTTCAGCTCAGGTCATGATCTCACAGTTTGTGAGTTCAAGCCCCATGTCAGGCTCTGTGCTGATAGCTTGGAGCCTGGAGCCTGCTTCAGATTCTGTGTCTCCCTCTCTCCATGCCCCTCTCCCACTTGCACTCTGTCTTTCTCTCTCAAAAATAAATAAACATTAAATTGAAAAAAAAAAGAATGAATGACATGTCATCAGAGTGTTTGAATGATAGATGTCATAGAACAAGTCAAGAGCCTTCAGTGTATCTCACCATGGCCAAATTCAGGGAGAAAATATAATTGTTCATGAGATGTTCAGTTGTCTGGAGAAAAATTCCTTGTTTGTTGTTTAAAAATGATTTTTTCCCTAATAAGCCCCTGAAGTAATGGAAAAATAAACTGAAATAGATAAGTCAGTAATTCTATGCTTAGAAAATAGAAATTTTTGCTGTGTTTGCCTGAAAATAATTTGAGTGATAAAAGAAGGTATTTCCTTAAAAAGACCTTCACGTTCATCTTAACATTTTACGTTGATATCGGTATCATGTGGTATTTAATGCAAATAGAATATATGTATAGTCTGGAAATTAAGAGGCGAGATTTCAATTTTCTTGTGATGGATGTAATTATTATCAGTAAGTCAGAAGGGTTCAATTGAAAAATAATTGACTTCTTAGAAATATAAAATAGGGGCGCCTGGGTGGCGCAGTCGGTTAAGCGTCCGACTTCAGCCAGGTCACGATCTCGCAGTCCGTGAGTTCGAGCCCCGCGTCGGGCTCTGAGCTGATGGCTCAGAGCCTGGAGCCTGTTTCCGATTCTGTGTCTCCCTCTCTCTCTGCCCCTCCCCCGTTCATGCTCTGTCTCTCTCTGTCCCAAAAAATAAATAAACGTTGAAAAAAAATTAAAAAAAAAAGAAATATAAAATAAAAATTATAGTAAATAACATTTAAAACCAAACAAACCCAAAATAGACAAATTAATAAAAAGGTTTTTAAAAAAGCAAACAGGTGACTAAATTACTCCTGGGAGCTGTGTGTGGCCCCACTTGGTCTCGGTTGTGCCCCGAGTGGCACAAAGGCCCCCAGGTCTGCACAGGGGGCAACAGAATGGTGCCCACAGGAGGGAAGGCTCTTCTCTAGGGGAGTGTCTCATGGAGGCTGACACCACGGTTCAGATTCTGAGATAGAGGCATCAGGAGGTGAGTAGGAGGCCTCTGTCTACTCATGATCATCCTCATTCACCCACGCCTCATCCAGCCCACCTAACTCTCATCTCCACTGAAACTGCAGAATCAGGGACACCTGGTGTGGAAGCCCCTGTTCTTTCCACCCTCTCCTGGGCTGGACCCTCCTCTTGAGGCCTCCAGATCCACACATTTGTCACTGTCTCAGGCTTTCCTAAAGGCTGGCTCTGAGCTGATGGAACTCAGAAAGGTCATCCATTCAGATGAGATTCTCTGCTGTGTAATCTTGGCTGTTTGAGGCTAGCGAATGTGGACAAAGTGATTGTTGTGATCAGGGCAGACTGAAATCATGCTGGGATGCCTGCGTGTCCACTGTGTCACCTGCATTCATTGACAGAATTTGAACCTGTCGCCCAGTGCCATAATCAAGAATTTCTCCTCACTCATCTTCTTGGAGTCTGGCTTGTTTTGTGATGGGCCGAGGGTATCAACTACTCATGAGAGTCAAAAATAGAGTGTGGTTGAGGAGACATAGGAATGCATAAGTAATCTCTTCTCTCATGTCGAGGGAGTCCCTGAAACTAGCTAATGACAATCTCAACGCCTGGAGGGAAGCATCTCCAGCGTCTCATCTTCCATCTAATTAGGAGGCAAAAAATAAACATTTGAGGCTTCATTTTGCTCTGAGAATCAGGAGTGTGATGGAGTGAAAGTCTGGGTACCTTATCATTCCTTCACATCAGCCAGCTCCTTATCATCCCTGATTTGTGACTGTATTATTTCCAAAGCAGTTTTATTCTTTGACTATCAATTTATTCTTTTTGAAAATAAATGATGGATTCTACACCACACATCAGGCATTTTTCTAGGAGCGAGGATTACCATAACTCACATTGCTTCTAATTATTCAGTTTGTCATCTAGGTATGAAGACTGAAAAGAAATGCAAAATAAAGATAAATGACAAAATAAAAATGCAGATGGACACATGAACAAAAATATAGAGATCTACAGATATGAGATAGGCTTTGATCAAATGACGACAGAAATATCAAGAAACAACAAGTACCACTCAGATGGGAGGAGAGAATAGGAAACATGAAATCTTATGAAAGATGTTTTGGAGGATGGCCTGATCCAGCTGACAATCGAGTGCTCACGGAAATTGGGGAGAAATCCAGCCTTTCCCTCCTTCCTTTCAAAAAATGTCAGTGGTTACTGAAGTCCCAAGAGAGAGGAATTCCACCGAATTTACTGACACCAAAGTTCAGAACCGATTTAGTCTTTTAAATTGGGGATGGGATTCTGCCTTTGACAACTGAGAGAACAAACTCTCAGATCTGAATAGGATTTTGTCAATGTCTCAGTGAAGAGTGGCTGAACTGACACAACCTGCGTTATGACTTCCAGTGAACCCCCATCCTCCTGACCAGAAAATGAGATACGCCCCTACTCTGCCCTTCATATGGTGGACCTATTTCCATAGGTGCCATGATCCTCTTATTTTCTAGATATCAGCACCAAGGACAGAGGCGGAGTCTGCTCTTTTCTCTGCACTCAAATGGGCTTATTCTCCCTCATGCATTTCCCCTCACACTGACTACCACCCAGTGGGCACCAATGAGCTCAATGCTGCTGCACACATGAGGCCCCTCCCTTCACTTCCCACCTCCCCTGGCCCCAGGTCCTGTGGGAACGGCCCCTCTGTAAATATTCGAAGTGCAGAGGAAAAGCAAAGTTCAGCCTAGGACTGGGGAGGCTGTGTTTCCTCTAGGCTAAGAAGATTCTGTTCCCGGCAGACATGAGGATTGTCCATGGGGGTGATGCTCTGCAGATTCCTAATGCTGTCTGGAACAGGAAGGAGGCTGTGGGTTGTGGTCCTCATGTCCCCCTCAGCACCACTGCTCTGCTCAAAGCTCGTCCTTTAAACTCGTCAGTCTCCTCCCTGCAACCACCTGGTGCCGCCCCGTCCCTCTTGTGGCGGTAACACATGGAGACAGCATGGGGCTCCCCATCTTTTCCATCCCCTGTGGGGAGGGATCACCCGGTGGCTGATCCCCCTGTTATTACTCGTCCCCATCCCATCCCAAAGCTGTCTCGTAACAGGGCAGTGACCCAAGTGTCTGGGTCCAAAATGGACACAGAGTCTGGGTTCCTCACCTGAGACCAGCAGCTCCAGGGGGTCACTGGAGTGTGACAACAGGTAGGGGGAGGTGCTGGATGAGGCGTAGCACCTGTAGGTCCCCTCATGGTCTGAGGTCACAGGACTCATGTTGAAGTTGACCTGATAAAGTGCAGTTGTGTCCTGCAGATGAATGTGCTGGGGAGGAGCAGGTGACCCCTCCTTGGACAGGTAGAAGGTGTCGAGCCAGATTTCTGAGCGACACTGCAGGGTCACATTCTCTCCCCAGGACACTGAGGGCCCCGGCTGGGCCAAGAGGGACGGTTTCCTGTACAGGCCTGCGGGAGGAAAATTCATGACCTGTATAGATCTGCTTCCCCCTTCACACACCCTTGACCCTGAGCTGGGTGATGACTGTCCTCTCTGCTGGGACTCTGTGTGCCCCGTCTCAGTTCCTCTTGTCTCTCTGATGGGTGTCCTTTGTTTCCTTGGCCTTCACTGTCCCTTTCTCTGTCCCTGTTCCTAGACTCCATCTCAGCCTCTGCTCCTTATCCTGGACCCTATCACCCCTAGCGGTGACCATGGCCCCGACACCCTGAGCAGACAGAAATATGGGGAGTGGGTCTCTCACCTGTGATGAAGATGTCCAAGGGGACACTGGGGGCCGACCACGTGGAGGAGAGGTTGTGTCCACTGTAGCATCTGTACCGGCCCCTGTGGGTGATGCTCACAAGGCCGAGGGGGAAGTTGGGGCTGGGCTGCCCATCTAAACGCACGGGAGGTGTGAGCCCCTCATCCTTCATCAGAGCGAATGTGTCAAATCCAGCCTCAGAGTGACACTGGAGGGTCAGGTTGTCTCCAGGCTGCACCAGCGAGCCCGGCTGGGCTGAGAGGGTGGGCTCCCTGTAGGCGCCTGGACGGGAGGGGACAGAGGCACCAGGGGATGCACACCCCACGTTGGCCCCAGGGCCTGAGGCGAGGCTCTCATGAGCACCCCCCCCCCACCATAGCTTCCGTGTGTCGTCTGACTTCAGGAGGCCAGTGCCCCACCCACTTTCTATCACCCCCAAGGCCCCACTGGGCACTCGGCTTAGGTCAGTCATTTGGGCCCAGGAAGTAGGTGGGGCAGGGCAGGGGCCCCTCACCTGTGACCTGAAGGTGCAGAGGGTCACTGGGGAGTGACCACACATACGAGTAGGAAGCTGGAGAAACGTAGCACCTGTAGGTCCCCCCATGGGAGGTGCTCACGGGGCCCACAGGGAACAGTGCCTGCCTCTTCTCACGAGGGAACTTCAATTCCAGGTGTCGGGGCGCGTCAGCTCCCCCCTCCTTCAGCAGACGGAAGGTTTGCCATGGATGTGGTGAGCTACAGGAGAGGGACACGTTCCCTCCTGAGGCCACCACAGGGCCTGGGATGGCTGAGAGGGAGGGTGGGTTGTACACTCCTGAGGGAGAAGGAGGGGCAGTGTTAAAGGGGCCATCGCCCCACGTACCCCAGTGTGGACAGTGAGCGAGAGTCCCCTGAGGCCACACTCTGTTCCCTTCCACCTGGAGGAGGGGCCCCAGGGGAGGGGCCAGCTTCTGCCTTACCTGTCACCACCAGGGGCAGGAGGTCACTCCGCTGTGACCAGCCGTTCCTGCTGTGATATTGACACTGGTATCGCCCTGCATTGTGCGGACTCATGAATCCAAGGGAGAGACTGGCCTTGTCGCTGGACTCCTGTGAGATCTCCATGGACGTGGGTTCAGAGACCCTCTCTTTATACAGATAGTAGACATCAGCCTGCAGAGATGCCTGACACCAGATGGTCACAGGGGTCCCCCTGGTGACATTGGGGCTGGGGTCAGCCCTGATGGAGGGTTTGGGAAGGTACCCTGGAAAGGAGTCAGATGGGGAATTGCAAGGGTGCCCTTCTCCCCTGTTTCCCACCTGTCACCCCAAGGCCCCTCCCGGACTGGTCACCATCAGCCCAGACCCTCTGTGCCCCCCAGCTGCCCAGCGGGTTGTTGGGTGGAAACAGGAGGTCTGGGGAGCACTCACTTGCCTGTACCTGGTCCCACGGACCCCGACACAGCCCTGGAAGAGAGTTCCCTGTGAGAGTGTCCCCCCACCCGCATGTAGCTGTTCCAGGCCCAGTCAGGTCCAATGACCACGGGGGTCACTCTCTGGCCCCCAGAAGTCCTGCCCCCAACATGCCTCCCAAGTCCTGAGGTCTCTCAGGGCCCAGGGCCTGGGGGCAGGGCGGGAGCCACCCATCCCTCCTCTTGTCCAGAAAGCTCACCGAGACACAGAAGGGCGGTGAGGGTCTGGGTCCTGACGTTGCTTCCCATGGTCCCAGCGGTGCAGACAGCTTAAAAGTCCTCAGAGTCCACAGGACAGACACATGCACAGGGTGTGACATGGCCCAGGCTCTGTGGTCCCCATCATGGGTTCCTCACGAGAGGCCTTACAGGAAGGGGAACACCCCCTCCGGGGCCTTGCTCTGCTCTCCCTGAAGGACGCCCGACAGCAGAGGCCCTGCGACCTTTCAGACCAGATGTGAGTCTCACCAGACCCCACGCGGCCCTGCCGCTCTGCCTGTTCCCCGCCAAGCCCGAGTCCAGAGAGTGACTCTGGTCCCAGAAGCCAAGGTCGGGGAGGGTGGGCCGGACCTGGGAGCCGGCTGAATTTCAGTTCCAGTTCTGCCTGTGTCTCTTACAGAGGCTGTGTGATCTGGGTGAGACAGTTCCCTTTCCTGAGTTCCGTAAATGCAAATTCTCTTCCTTCCTTCCACCACCCTGTCAATCAACTAACATTTAGTGAGTAGTTACCATGTCCAGTCATGGCACCAGGCCCTGGAGATTCATGTTCTGTAAGAGGATGGTGTTGATAGCCAGAAGTGTTAACACTCTTGACTTTAATCTGACCACTGCGTGATGAGCTGATCTGAATTCTACATGGTGTTGTGGGTTCTTGGGATCCACTCACATAATCTCTGTAACAAATACATTCACAATTGAGTGGGGAGAGGCAGCGAGAGTTCTTTGTTGTTTTCATGGCCTTGGAGGTTTGGGAAGAGTCTGCTGTGTTCAGATGTGCTCAGCAAGTACATCCTGGGAAGACACACGTGTATTTATAACTCAGTGTGTGTGGTCTGGGGAGGGAGGGGGTGAACTGAGGTGAATTTGCTTGTGGGGAGGAGCGGGCCCTGCTGGGGCTGGAGACGTTAGCTCAGCCTGGTGTCAGCACATGGAGGGCCATGTGTAGAGACATGGGTCTCACGGGAGGAAGGTGGAGAAAGGTGGGCAGGTCGTGTATTCACGGGAGGGTCAGTGACAGGTAGGTTTGGAGCCATGAGAATAAAACACTTCATCTGAGGTGAGGGTTGGAGTGGGGGCCAGGAGGAAGCTGATATGGTGGCTCCACCATGACGTCTGGAGTCTTTGACTACACTTCACTGTGGTGCTGGATGGGGTCATGGAAGAGGGCTCCAGGGCAAAACTGTCTGGATTGTCATCATGTGAGATGTGGAAGCGAGTGAGAAATTGAGAGGTGTCCCACACCTGCCTCAGTTGACTGGAGGACCCAATGGAGCTGTCATAGTGTGGGTGACCCCAAGATGAGGAGGATGGAAAGCACGTTATCATATGGTTCAGCGACTCGCAGGGGGAACCATCCCTCCGATCTGGGCTTGGGTTTGTGGGTTTGTTTCTCTCTCACACACTTCCTCTCTCTGACTTTCTCTTTCTGTGACAGAAGCATCTTGTCTCCATCAAAACCTGAGTCATTCCTGCCTCCTCACAGTCTTGTCCCCCAGATATGAGCTCTTCTGGACTGTGGATTCTGTCTCCTGCTTCGCACAAAGCACTAGTTGGAGACAATTAATACTTTTGTTCTGGTTTGTTGGTTTGGTTTTAATGTTTGTTTGTTTATTCATTCTCAGTTGTTGGACATTTGGATTGTTTCACTTTTGCCTTTTGAGTCCTTCTATGAACATACTTGCCTAAGTGTCTGCTTGATTACCTGTATGTAATTCTGTTTTCTCTTTTGATTTGCATTGTGGTAAGAGCATTTACTATGAGATCTACTCTCTTTACAAATTTCTGTTCCAGGACAATGTTGTGCTTTCTACCAAGGTGGCATCAGTGAGGTGGGATGGGCAGATAATTGGAAACAGACCTATTTGTAGACAGTTGCCCTAATCCAGTGTATTTTGACAAATTATTTCATGAGTCTGAGGTCATCTTTATAAGGGAGGAGATGACCCCTACCTAAGAGTTCTCTGGTAAAGACTCAGCAGTGGGGTGTGTGCAGCACCCAGTGCAGACCCTGGCACCTGGGACACATCAAAAAATGCTGATCTGTACTGTCATGTGCAATAACCATATGGCCTCTGCTCTGTGTGGATCTGGATGCATGGGTGGTGATCTGAATGATCAGACAGGGCTCCAAACTAGGCTCATGCTCTACACTCACCACACTGGTATTTGAACGTGGGGTACTGCCTGTTCATTTTCTTTCTTTCTTTGGAAAATGCATCTTTCTTTTCTAAAGTTTACTTATTTAAATTCAAGTTAGTTAACATAGAGTGTAGTATTGGTTTCAGGAGTAGAACCCAGTGATTCATCTCTTACATATAACACCCAGTGTTCATCCCAACAAGTACCCTCTTTAGTGCCCATCACCCATCTAGCCCATCTCCCCTCCCACCCTCACCTCCCCTCCAGTGACCCTTAGATTGTTCTCTGTATTTAAAAGTCTCTTATAGTTTGTCTCCCTGTCTGCCTGTTCATTTTCTATGCTGCCCCACAAATCATGTAGGCGACCCTGCCTCTACAGTTTGCTTTGTCTTTGATTAGCTCATGTTAGTTCACTACTTTTTTGTTAAGTCTCTGTGAGTGGAGTACAAAAGAGGAACTCTTTGTACCAGGACTGAGCAAGGGACCAAATTTACATAAATTAAAGGTGAAGGCAGACAGGGAGGATGCTGAGTTAATTTATTGCAGATTGCTGTGTATGTTTGTGTAGAGGTAAACTTTTCTGTCTGTCTTTCCATTTTTAATCGATCCTGAATCCATCCATCCTGCCAGGAATCTATACAAAAGTTAACTAGATTTCACACAATGCTCCAAGCATGAATACTAAAGTATGTGCTAAATTCACATGGATCCTGTTCTCTGATCGTTACTAGTCCTGGGAATGTTATGGGTGTCAAATAAATAATGACAAAAGATATATACTTGACCACTATGTCGTGTGGTATGTGGAATAAGTCTTTGGAGGTTGGAGATGATGTCACAGAGGATGAGGACTGGTCTGGGCAACAGGGAATGTTGACAGTTCCCACAGCACATGGCTCACATACTCTTCCAGAAATTCCTGGGCACATAAGATGTGCTTCCCAGACTCTGTCATTCTGATCGTTGCATTGTTCTCTCTTGAGTTTACCTCCTGGATGCATCTTGGATTCCTCTCTGACTGCAGTGATCCTGAAATAGCAGAATCCCGAGGACAACCAGGATCAAGCCAGCCATGACCATGCGGATGAGATTCTCTACTGTGTAATCTTTGGGGTGGGATGCTAGGAATTGAGGACAAAGTGGTCACTGAGGTCAGGGGAGACCCAAATCAGCCCAGATCCTGTATGTCCACCCAGGGTGCCCACCTCCCCTTGACAGGACTTCATGCTCCATGCCACTTCCATAACTGAGACTTTCTCCTACTCACCAGTGTTGTGGTCTGACTTGTTTTGTGATGGGCTGATGGTGTCGACTGCTCCTGAGAGCCAAAAAAAAAGTGGAGAAAGATGAATTTCTGATGAGACTTAAACTTGTCCCCCAGGCTGCGTGTTCTCGTACCTCCCCTTGTTCTCATGCTATAACTTCTTATGCAGTCATTAATTGATACTTTTTCTGTTATATAAGGATCCTCTCTGTTCTAAATGGATTATTTCAGTCTCCCTGTCTTTTTTGAATTTAGACTTTGCTTCTGAGTTGGTTTGGAGCAGAGTCTTCCTGTGTCCCCCTAGCTCAGAATTTAGTGAGATAAATCATCTCTCAATACAGAAGTACTTGGGCTCTTGTATTCTCTGTGTTTATTCTGAGCACCTAAGCTACCTCTTGTGGATAGGATAACTTGTATTTTCAACAATTCAGGACCTAGTGTCCATGAAACAGGGGTTGGTCACAAATATAATGTGTACATATATATATATATATATATATATAGAGAGAGAGAGAGAGAGAGAGAGAGAGAATTCAATGCATACAACATAGGTTGTGTTAATTACTTGAAATGCCCTAGGTAGGAAGGAGACATGTCTGAACAATGTCAGGGTGAGGGTTGCACTTGGAGAGGACATTTAAGTTGATTCCTGAATAGGAGAAAGAGGCTGAGAGGAGCAATGTGAAGACCCAGAGAAGATGTGTGTAAATAGCAGGTCCCCAGAAAGATCTAAGCACGCTCTTCAGAAGTAAATGAAGCCATGTTTGTTGTTGTAGGAGGATCCCAGAGGAGAATAGGGAGTCAGGGTCGGGGGGGGGGGGGGCTGGTGCATGGAAGATGGGCCAGGTGTGGCAGGATAGATGAGGGATGGTGCATCATCATCATCATCATCATCATCGCCACCATCACCATCATCATCATCACCACCATCACCACCACCATCATTATCGGTGGCATCTTCATCACCACCGTTATCATCATCATCCCCATTATCATCATCACCACCACCATCATCAATATTACCACCATCATCATCACCACTGTCCTCCTCCTCTTCTTCTTCCTTCTCCTCCTCCTCACTGTCTCTAACTCTGTTTGTCAATCCTAACTCTGAAAACGAATGTAAGATTTCAAGGTAGGACACTAGTCATTTGATTTTTATCTTCAAAGACCATCTGTCTCCTCTCCATATAAATGTCCAGAACCAAGGATGTCACACTTCTGGTCTCAAAGCCATAAAGAGCAGAGAAAATCAGTTTTGTTATAAAACTGGTGAGCACAAAATTAGGTAATCCTGCAAACCTATTTCAATCCATTTCACATAATATGCAACAAGATAAAAAAAAACAAAAAAAATGCAACAAGATAAAAAAATTATAGATCAGTCTAATTATAAATCTCCATGTGAAAATTCTACATAAGCTTATAGAATTCACAGAGTATGAATGAAGAATACACATCATTCAGTGAGCTAGTATGCAAATCTTTGGTACCAAGAAGTCTTTCAAATGTATCTCACTGGGGCTATAAATTTAAAAGAATAAGCCTGGAGTTGTACAAGCCCAGAAATAATTCTTAATTTATACTGAGTAAAGAATTTTTTTCTGAAGCACCTGGGTGGCTCGGTTGGCTAAGCTTCCCACCTTGGCTCAGGTCATGATCTCATGGTTCACAGGTTTGAGCTCTGGGTCAGGCTCTGTGCTGACAGCTAGGAGCCTGGAGCCTGCTTTGGATTCTGCGTCTCCCTCTCTCTGCCCCTCCCCCACTCGTGCTCTGTGTTTCTCTTTCTCAAAAATAAATAAACATGAGGAAAAAAGAAAAGATTTTTTTTTCTAATGAAACCTGAATGTAACAGAAAAATAGACTGAAATGGACAGGTTAGTATCACTATATGTATAAATATATAGTTTTTTTAGGTTTGCCTTAAAATAATTAGGGCTATCAATGAAGATATTTTCTTAAAGCAACACTGAGTTTTGTATTAACGTCTTACATTGTCATCATTATTATAAGGTATTTGCTGTAAGTAAACTTGGTGCACAATCTGGAAATGAAGAGGTAAGTTTCTTTTTTTTAAGTTTGATAAAATTATTATCAGTAAATCAAAGCAGATCAATTGTAAAGCAACTGAAAAGTGGAGAATCTGTACTGAGTTAATAGAATCATAGAATATAAAACTAATTTAACCAAACCAGTATCGTTTTGTATATACTTAACTATTATCTAGAAAGTATAAAGAAAAAAATCATACTTATAAATGAATAAAGTAGTTGAACTACTTTTAAGCTTTGAGTGTAGACAAAATAATGAATAAAACGTTAGAATGTGTCTGCATCATTTATAAACCTCATTTCTAAGCATTTGTATAAAAGAAAACTTCATAAGGGCAGCAGAGTGGTGCCCACAGGTGGGGATACTTCTCTTTAGGGGATTGTCTCGTGGGGGCTCCACCTGCACCCACAGCAATTTCCACCTTGGCCTGGGCAGCTCCAGTCATGATATGAGAGGGCTCAGGTGTGGGTGGTCTGCCCTCTATGACCGTCCCAGATCCCCACCTCCACCAGCCCAGCATCCTCACTGTGCTCCAAGTCAGGCCTGCACACCAAGCGCTGCCATCCCACCCCCTCTCCATCCTGTATCCCACACATTCTCCACACCTGGCTGGAGGCCTAAGGATTGTGGTGACAAGGGCTGGGTGGCTTTTAGGAGAAAATCCCACGGTTTTGTGTGAGATGAGGAGGAACTGAGATGCTAAATCGATGGGGATTTCTGTTCTCCATCGTACTGGGACTTCCTCTTGCCCTGCTGAGACCCAGGCCAGATGCACAAAATCACATGGACCTGCATCTCCCACACCTTTCTGAACCTTCCCACGTCTGAGTTCTGGGGAGAGGCAGGACAGTGGGAGGCCAGAAATGGGATCACTGCTGGCAGCCCCCCCTCTTCAGACAGGGAGCACCTATCTTAGAAGCTCCACCTCTCGGGAGAGCTGAGCCCACGAAGACTCAGCCCCACAGGGCATCCTCGTCTGTCCTACCTGCCTTCCAGTTGAGCAGCTACCCTGCCCCTGCCCCTGGCTAGCAGCCAACACCCTGCTTCTGAGCCAGAGACACCAGGAGGTAAGTGGGTGGGACCTCTGCCTTGCAACCTCAGTCTGACCTAATTTCCTCTCAGGGTCGAGGGATCTAAGTCCATGCCTCTCTCTCCTCAGCCCTGTCTGAGACTGCAGGGGTGGCGATTCCCCTGGTGAGAGGTCCCGCCTATCCCAGCTCTCCTGGGTGGACCCTCCTCTGTGGAACTGCCCCTTGTGATAGTCTTATTGCATCCTGTCTCAGAATTTCCTGTAGACAGCATCCTGAGCTGGCCTTTTCTGCCCAGAGAGGACAGCAACAGGGAGGGACTCCTCACCTAGGACCCGGGTCCTGCTGCGAATCACCATCTCAGGGAGCACTGAGACCCCCTCCACCCCATACCTCATAATCAAAGGACAGGGAGGTGAGGTGGTGCTGCTCCCCTAGCTGGGCCATCACCCTCTCCCTCTGCCATGACCACCCCAGCCCTCCTCCCCCCCGCCTCAGAGACCCTGGACCTGGTGGTCGCTCTGACATCTCTGAAACACAGGAAGGAAAGCCCTTAGACAGATGCCACTGTGACTCACCAGCTGTTGAGCTGGGATCTGTGGGTGGGGGGCTGGGGCCTCCAGAGGTTCCTGAGGAAAGAGGCAGTAGTTGAGTAGGGGACTGAGGCTTCCCTTAGAGATCCCGTCTCTGCTCAGTCTTCTCCCTCATGTGCCCCATGACCCAGCCTCAGAGCCCCTGGACATATGTAGTCACCCAGGCATCTCTACTGGAATCTCAGTTCCCCTGAGACACAGGATTGTTTCTGAGTATCTGAGAGGGTGTTAGATCCTCTGAGGGGCTCTCAGAACTGATCTTGGGTGATCTGTGCTCAGAAGGAGCACAAACAGCCCAGTAGCACAACAATCTTGAGTTGGATCCTGTGGGCGGGTGGGGGGGGGTGGGGGGGGGGATTGGGGCTAATCCAGGAGTCCCCATCTCACTCAGACTTCTTCTACACCTGCCCTGTGGCCTCCCCATGACCCTCCCGCTGCTCACCTGGCATCTTTAGACCCAGGAGAAGGACAAAGGGTGGGCAGGTGTGAGAGGGTTTCCGTTGACCTACTGAGGGGCAGATCGCCCTTTGAGTGGCCCTCTTTGGAGCGCCCCTCCCCCCCACCGGCTCCCATCCCAGCCCAGGTAACTCTTGAGGACAGAGCCCTGAATAGATCATCAGGACACAGAGGGCATAGGGCCGGACTCCCTCACCTGAGACCAGGAGCTCCAGGGGATCACTGGAGAGTGACCACATGTGGGGGGTGTTTCTGAAATAGCCATAGCATCTGAAGGTCCACCTGACGTTGGGAGTTATGGGGCCCACAGGAAACAGGGCCTGGAACTGCCCACTGGCGGGTCGCTGGGAGTCCAGGGTCCAGGTGGTTCTGGGTTCTCCTTCCTTCATCAGGACGAACCTATGGAATCCCATCCATGAGGTGCACTGGAGGGTCACCTTCCCTCCTGAGGTCACCATGGGGCTGGGCAGGGCTGAGAGACGGGGTTTGCCATGGAATCCTAGGAGAGGAGGAAGGGACACGTTAAATAGGACACAGATCCCCCCACAGTATCACCAGGGCTGGGCTGTGAGAGGGAGACACTCTGAGAGAAGACCCCCTCCCTGAGGGCAGAGCCTGCGGCGGGGACCCTGAGGGGGCTCGCACCTGTCACCACCAGCTCCAGGGGGTCACTGCGCTCTGACAAGCCAGCGGGGCTCCGATAGGAACAGTGATATTGGCCTGCATACTGCTCTGTCATGTATATGATGGAGAACTTGGCCTTGTCCCTGGGCTCCACTGTGGGTTGTCTGTCCCAGGGCACTGAGTGTCCATCTTTATCCAGATAGAACTCCACGGCCTCCAGGGTCCCCTGACACCAAATGTTCACAGCGCTACCCCAGGGGACCACAGAGCCTGGCTCAGCCCAGATGGAGGGTGTGGGGAGGGTCCCTGGAAGGAAACAGAGGCTGTATCACAAGACCTTCCCCACCTTCAGTTCTTAGCTCAGCCCCAAACCCCCAGACGTCCCCTCTCCATCTGCCCAGAACTGCTGTCCTCCATTCCCAGCTGCCTGGTGGGTGACCCCCGTCCCCAGTGAGGAGGTGGGATGGGACACCTGGGGACACACTCACCTGCCTGCGCTCGGGTCCTGGGGCCCACACTCAGACCTGGAAGAGAGTTCCTGTGAGAGGGTTGCCCCAAATCCTGAGCAGAACCCCTCCTCCCCATAAGCCTCCTGTGCCTGGGGTCTCTGAAACCCAGGGCCTGGCTGTGACGCGGGTCCCTCCCAGACTAGGGCATCCCCTCCCCTCCTGAGATCTCACCGAGGAGGAGCAGGGCCGTGAGGGTGGGGGTCATGGCGTCTCTGCCTCTGGCCCCGGCTGTGCAGAGGGAGGGACCTTGGTGCTTGGAGGACAGACAGAAGCACAGGGTGTGGCCACTTGGGGGCTGGTCTGCCTGGTGATGGGGTTGTCACGTCAGCAGCCCCACAGGAAGGGGAACAGCCTGTTTCCAGGGGCCCAACTCTGGTGTCCATGATGGTGCAGCAAGTGGACCCAAGGCTTCCTGAGATGTCCCATCCAGGTGAGGAGACCAGGGCACGTCCTTCCCTCCCAGAGCCTCCCTTACGGGTTCTCCTTCATTCTCAGCACATCCCCGGGGGTCCTCACCTCCCACGGGGTCCCCAGGCCCCAGAGATGCTGCAGGGGGTGTGGGTTCCGGCTCCTCTGCAGCCTCATGTCAGTGCAAACACAGCTGTGACATTTCTGCATGGCTCAGGTCAAGGTCACGTGGTGATGCACACAGAGGAGAAATATAGCGAAATAGAGAAGGAAGTAAGATTTCACTCTTGGCCCCAGATTTGGGTTTTCTTTGTTTGTCAGCATTCATGGACTTCTCTATTTCCCTGTGACAGCGTCCATGCCCCAAGCATGGAAACACGCCTGTGAGTCCCTCCTGCTTCCTCAGTGCCCCTTGCCTCTGGGGCAGAGCCCTCCTCCCCATTCTGGGGGCCTGCCTATAAGATTTAGGGGACAATGCTTAGATTAAGTCCCCAATTTGTCGGGGAGAATTCTTTATTGAAATATTTGTCTCCTCCCCATTATGCATGTGAACGGAGCAGTAATGTAATTAGATATTTCCCCCCATTTTTTTTACGTTATTTTACATCTAAGCGTACGTGGGAGAGCAAAGGGTGATATTCTTGTTACGAAATGTACGGGAATGCATTTGCTATAAAAATGTCTATACCAATGGTGTTTGTCATCCATAATTGTTCGGAGGCGCTCACAGTAAAATTTGCTGGGCCCAGAGTGAGTTTTGTGGGATCGTTTTAACCGGCAGTGTAACTGATTTAAAAGCTCAAAGGTGGGGCATCCGGGTGGCTCGGTGGGTTAAGCGTCCGACTTCGGCTCAGGTCATGATCTCACGGTTCATGGGTTCGAGCCCCGCGCCGGGCTCTGGGCTGACAGCTCGGAGCCTGGAGCCTGCTTCTGTGTCTCCCTCTGTCTCTGCCCCTCCCTTGCTCTCTCTCTTAAAAATAAACATTAAAAAAGAAAAAAGAAGAGGCCCAGAGAGCGCTCTCTCCGTCTCTCTCTATGTGCTCACAGCGAGCAAAGGCCAGGCGAGCACGCAGGAAGAAGGGGCTCCCTGCAACCCCAGCCGACATCCCAAACCAGACAGCAGCCGTGCCGGCATCTTCCCTGAAACTTCCGTACCTTAAACCACCCAGTCTGCGATCTTTGTTAACAGAAGCCGGAACAGACGAATGCAGATTTCAGTACCAAGAAGTGCGGTGCTGTGGGAACAAATATCCAAAATGCGGAAGCAGCGGGGGGCACCCGGGCAGCTCAGTCCGTTAGGCGCCCAACTCTTGGTTTCCGGCTCTGCTCATGATCTGTTTGTGGGATCAAGCCCTGGTTGGGGCCCTTTGCTGACAGCGTGGAGCCTGCTTGGGATTCTCTCTCTCTCTCCCTCTCTCTCTCTCTCTCTCTGCTCCTCCCCCACTCACGCTTGAGCCCTCTCTCAAAATGAATAAATACAACTTAAAAAAGAAAAAAGATGCGGAAGCTTTGAGAGTGACAACGGAAAGAGGCTGGAGGAGTTTAGAAATGCCAAACAGAAGTATGGGCGGGTAAGTCCGTTCGGGCAGGACCTCAGGCCAAAATGAAGAACGAGGCTCTGGATCGTGGGGAAAAACGTGACCCCTGTTTGAAAGCGGCAAAGAACGTGGCTGAGCTGTGTCTTGACGTTTGTGGAGCACAGGGCAAGCGCCCCACACAGTCGCATGTTTCGCTGAGGAGACGCCTAAGCAAAGGGTTGGCGTGTGCCCGGAGCAACGCGGGTGGGGGCCCCCCTGAGACTCCAGAGCGGGCAGGTGGATGGAGGCACGGACTGTTGAGCCAGAGGACACAGAACAAAGAGCGGGAAGACTGTCCGACAGATGAGAGAGAGGAGCCAACATTAAGGGACCGTAGGAGCGGACGTGCGGCCAGGGGACGGGGACTGTCCCCTGGGACAGCGGGAATGAAAGCCGTCAAGCCTTCTCGGACTCTACCAGATGGGACGGTGGGCTTGTCTACAAACGTGTGCTGGTTTTCCAGAAGAGGGAAGAATGTCCCCCAAAGGCAATTCAGAGGTCAGGCTGGCTCCTTGGTTTCAGTTTGGAAACTGCCTCAGTTTCCACAGGGCAGGCCCTGCGCAGAGCCTTGGGGGGGTCCTCACCCAGAAGGACCACGCACCGTGCACCACGGAGGTGGCGCCGTGCCACGGAGGGGCTGGCGGGCAGAGCCTGGAGCCCAAGAGGGTCATCCTGGAGCCTGCCGATCTATGGAAGCTGCGTTGCTCCATTTCGAACACCGTCACCTCTGTCTTCTTTCTTATCGCTTCCTCAGGGAGTGGGAATTCTCTCTCCTACCCCTGCCCCGGCTTTGTGCTCTGGAGGCACATCACTTGTCTGGCTCACGGGTTCCCACCTGCAGAGGAATTCTGCCTTAGAAGGAGCCATACCCCGAAGCTCCCCCATATCTGATTTTGTAAGATATTTAGATGCAACTCTGGATGTTAGATTTGACTGTTGACGCTGGAATTAGTGTAAATTTGGGGGAGGGGCGGGCTGTAGGGATGGCATGAATGTACTTTGCGTGGGAGAAGGACGTGAATCTTGGGGGAGGGACACAGGGTGGAATGAAACTGTCTGGGTATCTATGTCCCTCCCCCCTCCAGAAGCCTTAACTCCCAGTGTGGTTGCGTTTGGAGAGGGGGCCTCTAAGGAATAATGAAGGTTGGTGAGATCATAAGGGTGGGCGGCCAAAGAAGGTAAGTGACCCTATAAGAAGAAACAGGAGGGCTCTCTCTCTTTCCCTCACACACCCACCGAGGAAAGGCCACACGAGCAGCCGTCCGTCAGCCGTGCGGAGAACCCTCGAAGGACGCCAGACCACCAAACATGTCAGCACCTTGGGCTTGGGCTTCCGCACTCCAGAATTATGAAGAAATACATTTCTGTTGTTTAACGACACCGCCTCCCCCGTCTATGGTATCTTATTACAGCAGCCCAAGCTCACGCAATTGATTGTTCTCTTTTTTATTCTTTGTGATCAGCGTAAGGTCTTCTGATTTTCACCCACTGCCATGGGATGAATTTGCTGTCCTTTCTCGAGCTCCCATAGAACATTGCCTGCGTTGTTGACTTTCAGGCTCTCTTCTCTTGGCACTAATTGCATTCAGGCACTGACTTTCCCCATTTCGTCTTGGCATACGGCATTTACATTACCATTTAGGGAAAACTATGCTTTGATGTAGAATTTTTGCATTGTCATGGGAGTAAAAAAAAAAAAAAAAGAAGTCCTATCTTCATCTGTGGCTGGCTTCTCTTGTCCACTGGTTATTTAGAAGGGTTTTCTTTTCTTTCTAAAAATACGGAGCTGATATTTCTCTTCATCTGGCGAATTAGATGACTTCTGAAGCTCCAGGATATCCTGCTCCCATATGAGAGGTCCCCAGGCGCAGGGGGTATTATTAGCTGAGTGTCGTTGGGGGCAGCCTCACTGCATCCTGGGGTTCCTGCAGTCCCCTCCCTGGAGTGTGGGGTGTGCGTCCTTCCTGGCCAGAGTGGCATACATGATGGGCTCTGCGGGCAGCTCCCCTGCCCGTGAGGAAGGGGGTGCACTTGTCTCCTGTTCAAGATTCAGGCTGTTCAGCTGGGCATAGGTCACATCCTGGGGGTCTTCAGATGCCGCAGCCTGGAGGGCGGGGAGTGGGAGTCAGGTATGTGACAGGTGGGGGAGCCGGGGTGCCAGGAGCAGCAAGAACCCACCTGACTGTTCTCTCCCACTTGTCTGTCCAACAATCCCTCCCAAGGGGGAAGGAAGAGTGGCCACCCCCACCCCTGAGTGGTTCCCCTGGGGCACAGTCACTCCCCTGGGGGACTCACTGTCACGGTTCTGCTGTGGGATCCGGGGAGGGGGGGTGGAACTCGTCCACTATGTCCTTCTTCACTTACCTGTCCACCTAGATGCCAGAGATAATTTTAAAACATAAATCGGATGAGGGCGCCTGGGTGGCTCAGTTGGTTGAGCGTTGGACTTCGGCTCAGGTCATGATCTCATGGTTCGTGAGTTCAAGCCCCACATCGGGCTCTGTGCTGACAAGCTTACAGCCTGGAGCCTGCTTCGGATTCTGTGTCTCCCTCTCTCTCTGCCCCTCCCCCGCTCACACTCTGTGTCTCTCTCTCTCCAAAATAAATAAACATGAAAAAAAACCCCAAACCATAAATTGGATCATGTGAATCCCTGGCTTGGGTACTTTTGTACTCATGTGACCTCAAGTAGGGTCTCAATCCTCACAATCACTATTGTGCAGTGCACAAACTATACAACCATCCCCGGCAGCACTACCATTATGGACAACCAGCAGTTAAAAGGAGACCGAGAAGAAGGGGCCCACGTGATGTCAGAAAAAAGCCACTGAGAAGTGGTGTCCCAGCAGCCTGCGTGTATCACCTTTCAAGAGGAAAGGTGAGGTCAGATGCTGCTGAGTTGAAGGATAGGAAGCTGGAGAGGCAGCCCATGGATTTAGCTAATTAACAAGGCTGTGCTGGGGGCCCTGGACAGGAGCTGGGGCTCACCCGACTGTCCATCTGTCTGTCTTCCTCAGGTTGGGACTCTCTCACCTCAGCATCTGGAGAATGAGAAGATTCTATTTCATGCCGAGATTCCTGAAACCCTGCAGTCCCACACGCCCCTCCCACCCTCAGATAGGGAGACTGAGGCCCCACAGGGGGCAGGGATGTACCTGGAATCACACAGATTTGGCGGTCTTCATGCGAAGCCCAGAACCTGTCCCAACCCCTCCTCCTAGCCCTTTCTCCCTCCTTGCCAGTTACCCTGCTTCTCCTCCTGGACAGGAGCCACGGAGTCGGAGCTGAGGGGCGGAAAACAGGGGCATTAGGCAGCAGTGAAGCGGCTACAGTCAGAGGTGGGAGGTTGGGGGAGCATCTTTGGGGAGAAATTACCTTTTCTGCAGGGCTCTGGTCTCAGCCTCAGGATGTAGAGCACCTGCACAAAGTTAGAAATTCGCTTCTAACCCGCCCCACAACCTGGCCCCCGGGGCTGCATTAGGATCTCAGAGATCTGAGCCCTGACAAGGTTATACAGCCGCCGCCATCAATCTGGGATTCAGGGCCAACACGAAACCAAACACAAAACACACAAAACACACAAAACACACTACACTCTGACACACAAAACGTGCATGGATGATTCAAATACATTTTCTTTTTCTAAAACTGAAAGAACATCTTTAAAAGTCTAGGTCTGGGGCGCCTGGGTGGCTCAGTCAGTTAGGCAGCTGCCTCTTGGTTTTGGCTCAGTTCATGATCTCATCGTTTGTGGGTTCGAGCCCCGTGTCGGGCTCTGCACTGACAGTGCAAAGCCCGCTTGGGATTCTCTCTCTCCCTCTCTCTCTGCCCCTCCCCTGCTCTCACTCTGTCAAAATAAACGGATAAACATTAAGCATATTTTAATAAAATAAAATAAAAGTCTGTGTCTGTTCTTGGGGCACCTGGGTGGCTCAGTCGGTTAAGCATCTGACTTCGGCTTGGGCCATGATCTCACGGTTTGTGAGTTTGAGCCCCGCGTCGGGCTCTGTGCTGACAGTTCAGAGCCGGGAGCCTGCTTCAGATTCTCTGTCTCCCTCTCTCTCTGCCCCTCCCCCACTCATGCTCTGTCTCTCTCTGTCTCAGAAATAAATGAACATTAAAGTGTTCCCTCTGCCCCCATGCATTCACTAATTTACTCTATAAACTAGTGGATTTCCGTTATATTCAGTGCATTGTAATCCAATACTTGGATGCTCAGATTATTCTAGAGTTTTCCAAAGGGAGTTCCTTCCAGCTGGCTCCTGGGTCATTCTGCCCTGTCTCCATCATTCTTTGCGAATGTTTGCACTTTCTGGCACACTGAGATGCCCCGGCAGCCTCCAGTAGTCCCCCCGTCCCAACCTGGAATAAAGAGTTTCTCCGATGAAACCTAATTCCTTCTTTTTACGAAACATTTTAAAGTCGATTTGTTTATTTTGAGAGAGAGAAAGAGAGGCAGAGAGAGAAAGAATCCCAAGCAGCCTCCACGCTGTTAGTGCGGACAGGGTTGAACCCATGAACCGTGAGATCATGACCTGAGCCTATATCAAGAGTCAGACGCTAGGGGCGCCTGGGTGGCGCAGTCAGTTAAGCGTCCGACTTCAGCCAGGTCACGATCTCTCGGTCCGTGAGTTCGAGCCCCGTGTCAGGCTCTGGGCTGATGGCTCAGAGCCTGGAGCCTGTTTCCGATTCTGTGTCTCCCTCTCTCTCTGCCCCTCCCCCGTTCATGCTCTGTCTCTCTCTGTCTCAAAAATAAATAAACGTTAAAAAAAAAAAAGAGTCAGATGCTAAACTGAGCCACCCAGGAGCCCCTCCCCCCCCATTCCTTTTACTATAAGACCGTATATAAAAGCCAGAACCTGGATGGTTGTTTGCTGTCAGTGTCTAGGTTTTATTGGTGGACATAGCTGGGACATACGTGTGCGTGTGTGTGTGTGTGTGCGCGCACCCGACAACCAACACACCCATACAGCTGTTTTGTGTCCGTCGATGTGTAAGTATATCTCTTAATGAGGTCCCACTGACACTTCCAATTGCGGTACGACGGCTCAGAGTTTTTTCTAGCCGCCTGCCTTTGCACATTTATAAATCCCTGCAGATCTTGAGCAACTGGGCTCCCTTTATCCCCGACATACTTACATATTTGCTCAAAGCAACTCATCTCCCAACTACTTCCGCATCCTGCTCCCACTCCTCACCGCTGTGACCCCTCCCCCCTGCTCTTGGCCGCAGGGAGACTGCATCCCTCCCAGAGCCCCCCCTCCTCATCACCGGCGTGGTTCCTTGGGTGTTGGGTGCAGGTACCCCCATGTGGGGCACCTGCTCTCATAACTGCGCTTCCTGGGAATCCCCATCTCTGTCCCAAGGAGGTTGTGATGGGAAGAGATTCCTAGACATTTTTTTTTGTTGTTATTGTTCATTTTGGAGGCTTTTCCAAACTGAACACGTCTTTCTGTTTTGGTGCCCTATGTTGGCTGGTGCTCTAAGAAAAGCCACTTCATGTCTTTAGGGTAAGATCTCCCTTCTCAGCGAGACCAGACATCGCCATCCGCTTACCTGTCTTGCAGCATTTTTTCTGGTGCCGGAATCGGAGAAGGAGGAGGAGGACGAGGAGGGCAAGCAGCAAGATTAAGGTCACAGAGGCCCCGATCGCAATTTTCGGGTACTTTTCAAGACCTTGGACACAAGTGATGTCATGAATGAACCAATGATGTCAGTTAACTGAGCACCTACTGTGTGTGGACCCGTGCTGGGGTCTGTGCATTCATTTACCGCTAATCCCCATTATAATCATGCACCAGGGGAAGGCCACCCCGCCTTCACCCATTTCACAGACGAGGAGACCAAGGCTCAGAGCGATCAGTCAGGTGCCTCAGATCCCCCAGCCAGGAAGCGGGTGACAGAGCTGGGATTTGAACCCAGGACTGTGGGCTCCCTGTGCCCTCCTCACACTGCCCACCCTAATGGACACCTGCTTCAGGCTCTGGGCTCCTACCTTGACTGGGATGGCCTGTTCCATCGTCCCCATGTGTCCTGCCCTCTCTTGTAGCCAGAGGTGAACACACCTCCTATTGTCAGAGGCTTTGGGGTGCTCAGAACCGGGCCTGCATGGGACGGACTCCGTGCCTTCCCAGGTCCAGCCAAGACCTGTCCTCCCCGCTGCAGACCTCACACTCACAAGTGGGGCCGGTCTGGGCTTTTCAGCATGCCAGTTCCTGCACACCCCGTGGGTCTGTTCCACACAGAGGAATATTATTTCCAAGATCCCACCTAAACCTCTCAGCAAACCCGTGAGGGAGACGGTAGGAGATGCATTTAGTAAGGAGTGAAGTGGGGACTCAGACAGGGAAAGGACTTGTCCGCGGACCCACAGTCTGGAAGTGGCTCATCTGGGATTTACATCCCCTAGAGCCTGACCGCCAAGCCCTTGTTTGTTTCTGTTTGATGCTGATTTCTTTCCATCAGGGCTGCCTGGGTAAGGCCAGGCTGAGCACCACAGGGCTGGCAGAAGAGTACTGGGGACGTCACCAGCATCACTGCTCTGCTCTTCTGTGCACCCTGCAACCCACACTGTGCACCTTCCAATCCTACAGACCTAGGGCAGCGCCCCTACGGGGTCAGAGAGGACATGACCATGAAATCTGAGCCAGGACTCTCCCCTATCACAAATAGAGAAACGGAGGCCCTGATGGAAAGGGACCTGCCCCAAATCACCGTCTCAGGGAGCACTGAGAACTCTCCCCTCAAAGGGCCCTACCATGTACATCATAAACCCAGGGAGGTGAGGTGGTGAGGCTATCCGAGCTCCTCACTTCAGCCTGGCTCCTGCTCCCCCCGCTGGGCCCCCACCCTCTCCCTCTGCCACGGCCACCCCAGCCCTCCTCTGTCGGCTTGGAGCCTGGTGGTCTCCCCGGCATCTTTACTGGACTCCCAGCCCCCTTGGACGCAAGATGGTTTCTGAGCATCTCAGGGGGAGGTAGATCCTCTGAGAGGCTCTCAGACTCCCTGAGATTGTCTGTACTCCTTCTGAGCAAAGAGGCCCCAGTGACTCACTCTCTGTGGAGCCAGGTCCTGTGGGTGGGGGGCTGGGGCCCCCAGAAGTTCCTGGGAAAGAGACAAGAGGAGGGTAGGGGGCTGGAGCTTCCCAGACAGACCCCCTCTAGGCTCAAACTCTTCTGGTGGATCTGCCCTGGAGCCCCGAAAGACCCTCCTGCATCCACCTGGAGCTTCTAGTGATGGGCTTGTAGGAAGGGGCAGGGGTGGGAGGACCCCGTGGCCCTCCATTCCTCTGAGGGGTGGCTGTCCCTCTGGATGACCCTCCCTTGCAACCCCTCATTCTCAGCCTAGATCGGGGGTGTCCCACACAGAGCCTAGAGGAGACCACAGGAACACATATGGGACAGGTTCTCACCTGAGACCAGGAGCTCCAGGGGCTTACTGGGGTAGGACCACATCTGGGGGGTTTTGCTGAAATAGCCATAGCATCTGAAGGTCCACCTGACGTTGGGGGTCACGGGGCCCACAGGAAACAGGGCCTGGAACTCCCCACTAGTGGGTCGCTGGGAGTCGAGGGTCGACGAGGGCCTGGGTTCTCCTTCCTTCCACAGGACAAACCTGTCAAATTTCTCCCATGAGGCACACTGGAGGGTCACCTTCCCTCCTGAGGTCACGATGGGGCTGGGCAGGGCTGAGAGACGGGGTTTGCCATGGAATCCTAGGAGAGGAGGAGGGGGTATGTTAAATGGGGCTCAGATTCCACTCCCCACAATACCCCCAGGGCTGGACTGTGAGAGGGAGACGCTCTGGGAGCAGACCCCCTCCCTGAGGGCAGAGCCTGGGGCGGGGACCCTGAGGGGGCTCGCACCTGTCACCACCAGCTCCAGGGGGTCACTGCGCTCTGACAAGCCAGCGGGGCTCCGATAGGAACAGTGATACCGTCCTGCAGGTCTATCTGTCATGTGTGTGATGGAGAACTTGGCCGTGTTCCCAGGCTTCTTTGGGAAATGAACATCCCAGAACCCTGAGTGTTCCTCTTTATCCAGAAAGAACACTTGGGCCTCCAGGATTCCCTGACACCAAATGGTCACAGCACTACCTCGGGGGACCACAGAGCCTGGCTCAGCCCAGATGGAGGGTTTGGGGAGGGTCCCTGGAAGGAAACAGAGGCTCGGTCACAAGACCTTCCCCACCCCCAGTTCCCAGCTCAACCCCAAACCCACAGACGTCCCTCTCCATCCGCCCAGAACTGCTGTTCTCCATTCCCAGCTGACTGGTGGGTGACCCCTGTCCTCTGTGAGGAGGTGGGATGGAACACATGGGGACACACTCACCTGCCTGCGCTCGGGTCCTGGGTTCCACACTCAGACCTGGAAGAGAGAGTCCCTGTGAGAGGATGGCCCCGAGTCCTGAGCAATACCCCTCCTCCCGATGACCCTCCTGTGCCTGAGGTCTTTGACTGCCCAGGGCCTGGTTGTGACGCGGGTCCCTCCCAGACTAGGGCATCCCCTCCCCTCCTGAGATCTCACCGAGGAGGAGCAGGGCCGTGAGGGTGGGGGTCATGGCGTCTCTGCCTCTGGCCCCGGCTGTGCAGAGGGAGGGACCTTGGTGCTTGGAGGACAGACAGAAGCACAGGGTGTGGCCACTTGGGGGCTGGTCTGCCTGGTGATGGGGTTGTCACGTCAGCAGCCCCACAGGAAGGGGAACAGCCTGTTTCCAGGGGCCCAACTCTGGTGTCCATGATGGTGCAGCAAGTGGACCCAAGGCTTCCTGAGATGTCCCATCCAGGTGAGGAGACCAGGGCACGTCCTTCCCTCCCAGAGCCTCCCCTACGAGTTCTCCTTCATTCTCAGCACATCCCCGGGGGTCCTCACCTCCCACGGGGTCCGCAGGCCCCAGAGATGCTGCAGGGGGTGTGGGTTCCGGCTCCTCTGCAGCCTCATGTCAGTGCAAACACAGCTGTGACATTTCTGCATGGCTCAGGTCAAGGTCACCGTGGTGATGCACACAGAGGAGAAATATAGCGAAATAGAGAAGGAAACGTAAACCCTCTCCTGGTCCCAGAGTGTGGGCTTTCTTTCTGTCACAGCCTTCATGGACTTCTCTATTTTCCTATGTCAACATCCACCTCCACTTCCTGGGAACACGCCCATGAGTCCCTCCTGTCTCTCAGTGCCCCTTGTGTCTGGGGCAGAGTCCTCCTTCCCCTTCTGGGGCCCTGCATGAAGATGTTTATTTATTTGGGTTAGAGCTCTGATGTCGGAGGACGTGGTAACCTTTATCTAAATATTCATCTATTACCCGGGGTGTCTGGGTGGCTCAGTCAGTTAAGCGTCCGACTTCAGCTCAGGTCATGAGCTCACAGTTTGTGACTTCGAGCCCTGCGTTGGGCTCTGTGCTGACAGCTCAGAGCCTGGAGCCTGCTTCGGATTCCGTGCCTCCCCCTCTCTCCGACCCTCCCCCATTAGCACTCTGTGTCTCTCTCTCTCAAAAATAAATGAACATTAAAAATATTTTCAAAAAATTAAAGGAGATATTTAATTTTTGATGCAAGAATATGGCTCATGTTACAGAAATATAGGCAAGTCGTGAAACGATTAAGAAGTTTCAGAGATGAAAATCCAATAAAATCAATACATTCAAAAAATCCATTCCAGGGGGCCTGGGTGGCGCAGTCGGTTGAGCGTCCGACTTCAGCCAGGTCACGATCTCGTGGTCCGTGAGTTCGAGCCCCGCGTCAGGCTCTGGGCTGATGGCTCGGAGCCTGGAGCCTGTTTCCGATTCTGTGTCTCCCTCTCTCTGTGCCCCTACCCCGTTCATGCTCTCTCTCTGTCCCAAAAATAAATAAAAACGTTAAAAAAAAAATTAAAAAAAAAATCCATTCCATTAGGGACGAGGCAGAGCTGAAGAGCCATTTATAAAACTGGAATACAATATTGAAGAAATGTTCCAGAATGCAGCATACAGAGACCACAAAGGGAAATTCAAGATACTTAGGGAATAGAACGAGTAGGGCCAATGTCCTATGTGTTGTGTCGGAAGGAAAGGTGTCAGAGGGCAACCTAGCAACAGCTGAAGAGAGACAACTGAACATTTACAGAGACCAGGAGACAACACCCCACTGAGTGTTAGGATGCATATATTTTTAAATTTTTTTAACGTTTATTTATTTTTGAGACAGAGAGAGACAGAGCATGAACAGGGGAGGGGCAGAGAGAGAGGGAGACACAGAATTGGAAGCAGGCTCCAGCCTCTGAGCTGTCAGCACAGAGCCCGACGCAGGGCTCGAACTCACGGACCATGAGATCATGACCTAAGCCGAAGTCGGACGCTTAACCGACCGAGCCACCCAGGACCCCCTCCCCTTTTTTTTTTTAATTTAAAAAAAATTTTTTTTATGTTTATTTATTTTTGATACAGAGAGAGAGCATGAAGAGGGGAGGGTCAGAGAGAGAGAGAGGGAGAGACAGAATCTGAAGCAGGCTCCAGGCTCTGAGCTGTCAGCACAGAGCCCAACGCGGGGCTTGAACTCACAGATCGTGAGATCATGACCTGAGCCAAAGCAGAGGCTCAACCAACTGAGCCACCCAGGCGCCCCTAATTTTTTTTTTAACGTGTATTTATTTTTGAGACAGAGAGAGACAGAGCATGAACAGGAGGATGCATGTATTTTTAAATGACATGCACCAGACCCTTCGTTGTAAATGAAGAAAATGGAGATGTGTTTGAGGGGGTAAGAACTTTGCCAACGTCGTCCCTCTCCAGGTGGCACGGTCAGGGTCTGAACCAGCCGACGTGGAAAGGGAGAGTGGTGAGCGGGGGCCCACTCAATGCCAGCCAGCTGCAGCCCAAGGGCGCTCTCCACTCCCCACGTGCGAAAACCCACACCTCCCTGCACACCGCGGCCAGATATTTTGTGCAGACTCAGAAAACAAACCGGGGTCTGTGGGCAAGAGAGAAGCCACAAATATGTAGCAAAGCAAAAGAGCTGTTCCAGCAGCCAGCCTGGTGGGTTGCAAGAACCAGAAAGGAAATACAAGCTCACGAATTTCGTAAGAAGGAAGGACGGATGAAAACTATCTCCTGCCTGAAGAAAACAACTAAAGATTTACGGAGGTGAGCACCACCTCAGATGCTAAAACGGCCACGCAAAACTCCGAGGACCGTGGGAGTCAAGGACACGCATCACCACCAAAAGATAAGGACAGCCTCCCAGTAACCGAGCTCACACTCGGACTTTTGCAACACAGCTGACGACGGTTTCAAAACAGCCGCACTGAGGAAACTCATCGGGCTATGGGAACACACAGAAAGACAAAGAAATAAAGAGAGCGATAGGTGAACAAAAAGAGAAATTTAACAAAGAGATAGCAGTCGTACAAAAGAACCAAACACAAATTCTAGACTAGAGGAATTCAGTTAATGAAATTAAAAAAAAAAAAATGCGGGGCGCCTGGGTGGCTCAGTCGGTTGAGCGTCCGACTTCAGCCCAGGTCACAATCTCGAGATTTGTGGGTTCAAGCCCTGCGTCGGGCTCTGGGCTGACGGCTCAGAGCCTGGAGCCTGCTTTGGATTCTGTGTCTCGCTCTCTCTCTGCCCCTCCCCCGCTCATGCTCTGTCTCTCTCTCTCTCTCTCTCTGTCAAAAATAAATAAACATTAAAAAAATGTTTTTAATGCACTGGAGACCCTCTGTGGCAGAATGGAATAATTAAGGCTACAGAAAAGGAAGAGAGAGGGAGAGAAGTGGGCAGAAAACTTATGTAAAGAAATAACCGAGAAGGAACGGTTTTCGATGATAGATTCTGTAAGGGTTAAATTGTAGTGTAGGGCTAACCTGTAGCCTTGAGAAACAACAGCTTAGTTTTAACACTATAGGTTAAGAGATAACAGCCTTAGCCTATCAATCAAGGATGTGATTAGTGTTTGATCGGATTGGGGCAAGGGCCTGTTTGAACTGTTTCCGCCTGGGAACTATCCCTTTGTTCTGTTCCCAGGTGATAATAAGACGATGTGGTCGGCCCTAAAAACTCTGTACCCTGGCTGTTCGAGACCGCACTCTGGTCAAGAGTGTCGGTCCCGATCGGTGTGTTTGTCTTGCCTCTCATTGCGATAAATTGAATTTTCTCTCTTTTTTTCCCCCTTTAGGTGGTCTAACTAAAAGTTTGTCAATTTGGTTTCTCTTTTCAAGTAACGAACTCAGTTTCCTTGATCTTTTCTTTTTTCTTTCTTTTTTTCTTTCCCTATTACACTTATTTCTACTCCCATCTCTATTTCCTTCCTTCTGCTAACTTTGGGATTCATTTATTTATTTATTTTTTGTCCTTCTAGGTTTGAGGTTGGGTTGTTTATTTGACATCTTTCCAATTTCTTAATATATGCATCCATGACTATAAACTTCCCTCTCAGAAGTGCTCTTGCAACAGCCCATAGGTCTTGCCCTGTTGTGTTTCCATTTTCGTTTAGGGATGTTTTTTGCTCCTGTTACAAATGTTTTCTTGGGTCACGTGTTGTTCACCAGTGTTCTGTTGAGCACCTGCAGCCTCTGGAAGGGACACAGCCCTGCTGACACCTTCACGTGGCCCGGTGGGACCGTGTCAGGCTTCTCCGCACAGAACCGCCCGGGCATAAACGAACACTGTTGTCAACACTGAGTTCGTGGCGGTTTATTTCACAGGAAGCTGGAAGAGTGGAAAGTGGGGTAACAAAGCTATAGCTGGAACGGGCTGACTTCCATCCAAGAAAGGAGGTAAGTAGCAGGATGTGTCTGTGGACTTCCCTTTCCACGGATCATGCGTTCCATCTGAGAACCCGGAAGTAACAAAAATAGCCACCTGCACTATGTGGGGGCGTGGGGCAAAGGGGAGGGGGTGAGGAGGGTCATCTCGAATGTCCCAATTCGGGGAGTTTTCGCTTTTGAAACCTACGAACGTCCTGCACGTTCCAAAACACAGTTAAATCATACAAGACGGGGAGAGCACACTCTGACACGAATATGAACACGTCAAGGTAAAGATACGCTTACACCCGATCAACAACAAAGCCACAGGGCGAAGCGAAAATGTAATTACGTTAATTTATCAGGAGCAGGGATTTGAAGTGGGAGAAATACAAGTGTAACCTAAAAAGTCCACTGAGGCCCCTGAATGGCTCCGTCGGTTAAGCATCCGACTCTTGATCTCCGCTCAGGTCTTGATCTCAAGGTTGTGAGTTCAAGCCCTGCACTGGGCTCCATGCTAGACATGAGGCTTCCTAGAAGAAGGATGGGAGGGGATGGGAGGAGAGAGGAGAGGACAGGACAGGACAGCACATCGAGGCTGGGAATACCCCCGTGAAAGCACACTACCCATCCTCCCTGAGTGTTAACTGGCTCCCTAAGTAACAAAAAAGCCCAGTAGCCTGAGTTCACATAACCTGCACATCTTGTTCTGTAAATACGGTTCCCCGGTAAAAGAACTCTTGCAGAAAAGGTGGGTTCCTGGTCCAGGGCAGGAGGGACACGAGATGAGTCTGGGACTCCACTGAATCCGGAGAGCAAGACAGAGCTGATGATGCGCCGGGTCCCCTCGGGAAGCACGGCGCCGGGCTCAGAAGCGCCTTCCACGGCCGAGTCTGGCAAGCCGAGTGCCAAAAAGTGCAACGGGGACGCTCCGTACTCCGGGCAGGAGGCGGGGGCCCTGGCAGGCAGCCTTCCTGTCCTTCGTGCTGAGGACAGTGCTCCGGGAGACGGACACGGGTGGGGGGGCGCACAACTGCTGAAGAGAAGTCTGAGCGTGGCCCCTCCATCCCTCTGTGCTGAGAGAAAGGACACCGGAGAACCACCGCGCCGAGCCCTGCCTCCTGCAGAGATGCGGCCACGCCGGGGAAGGTCGTCCTTCATCCTGTATCCCGGCCACACTGGGACCAGCGCTGCGCACAAGCCCCCGGCCCCTGCAGAGCCGCAGAGATGGGGCCCAGGCCTCCAGAAGGCGGCCAGGCTGGGCTCCGGGCACTGGTGGTCAGAGGTGTGGGATGAGAGTCAGGGACTGAGGTCGGAACGCTGGTCAGGAGAGGTTGGCACCGGAATCCGTTTCCAGAAGCTTGGGAGACCAGGCGTCTGAGACTCCTCCTCTGCTGGAACACAGGAGCGCAGAGGGGGACACTTCCGGCAGCAGGTTCATTGGGATCGTTAAATCCTGGGGGGTCAGAACTCTGACGTGGATCTGAGCCCCCCCCCCGCCCCCTCCTTCCTGGAGACTCAACCCGTTTCGCTGCCTTTTCCAGCTGCTGGAGGCGCCCACCCTCCTGGGCACGTGGCTCCTTCCTCCGTCTGTGGAGCCCACACCTGCCACGAGGGTCCTCACTCAGCGCCAGAGCTGATGCTAATTATTGGCTTCCCTCGTCCACACCTCAGGAGCCTGCGGCTGTACTGGCGAGTGTGGATAGCGCCGGCGTGGACGCCAGGGCGCACACCCTCCAAGGCCCAGCTTCCGTTGCTTCGGCCTGCGCGCACCGCGCTGGCGTCGCCGGGTCCTTCTTCCCGCGCGCGGGGCGCTGGGACGGCCAGCTCATTGAGCGATTCTGGGCTCACTTTCCGGGGAACTGCCACCCGATTTACGCTCGCCGCGCCCCTGCATTAATTAGGGTTCCAGTTTCTCCACCTCCGCCCGGCACCTGTTACTTTCCCTAAACAATGTTCTAAATATATACAAGCCATCCCAGTGAGCTTGCGGGGGGGGGGGGGGGGGGGGGGGGGGCTACCTCAGCGGGGTTTTGGTTTCCATGTCCTTCCCTGGACTCCTGATCCCGCACAACAGGGCCCAGGAGCAGCCGGCAGACGGAGAAAGGCACAGAGCGCCCGGGGAAGAGAAGAACAGGGACGTGTGGAGACCCATGGCGGGTGCACTTGGGGGCCTCCCTGAGTAAGGCGGGTGACAGGTGTCAGTGAGAGCCGGGGGGCCCGTTCCCAGAGGGCAGCTGGGAATGCGGGGCCGCAGGATGGGGGAGGCGGGAAGTTACACCCTGGAGCCCTCCACTGAAATGTCAAATCGAAGCCCCCAGATGCTGAGATCACCAAAGGGAGAAGCGCGAGTATCGCTTAACGGCCTGAGCGGAGCGCTTGGAGCCGCTGAACTGGGGGTGAGGGGGAGGAATAGAAAAAGGGGGGGCAGGTGTGGGGTGACACGGGACCCTGTCTGAGAACCGCGGGGGACTGAGGAAGCAGTGGGGCAGGAGGAGAGGCACCCGTTATGTGCATCAGCCCCGGAGGCAAAGCTGGGACAGAGCCTGGCTGACTTGGGAGAGGCGGGGACAGTGGGGACAGTGGGGATGGAGGGCTATGAGGATAGCAGATCCTGGCGGGGGTGGAGCCCAGCGGGAGGTGCCGGTGGGACCCACAGGACTCTGAGGGATGGACGTGGGGCGGGCTCAGGGGGACTCAAGGACCCCATGTGTTCTCTGACCCGGGGCTGATGGCCCTCAGAGAAAGGGGAAGAGGGAGCTGGCGACAGTTGTTGTGGGCGAGAATCTCAGCCTGGCGGGCTGGGCTGGACCTGAGGCGTCCTCGGGGATCTGCAGCCAGGGGCTGTCCTCATGCAGCTGAGGACAGCTGTGGCCTCTGCACCTCGGGGCCTGGGTCCCTCCCGGAAGGAGCAGGACTCCCGTCCAGGGCTGCCCCAGAGAGCGTGTGGACGGGACTCGCCCTCCTGCGCGTGGATCGCCTGGCGAGGCGGAGCGCTGCAAGAGAAGCCTGGTGAGGGACACAGTAGCCACCGGTTCCCTCCCCGGGGGTCAGCGTGCTGCCGACAAGCATGTAGCCGTGTGACCTTCACACCTCCCCAAGTCAGCAGGACCCCCCCCTCCCCCAACTTAGCTGCCTCCCCTGTCTCTGGCTGCAGACAAGTCTCTGGGACTCCCGACCAGACGCCCCCCTCGCCTTGCCTGTGTCTGGCCCCCCTCGCCCCCCGCTGTCCCAACCCCTAGCACATCTGTCAGAGGCCCCGGGCCCCACGCTGCTGGCTCAGGCCCAGGGGACAGAGCAGCAGGGCCTGCAGAGACCGTCCTCCCTGAGGGCCAAGTGAGGTGAGGCCTGGCCCCCGCTGGCGTCTCCACCCCCCTGCCCCTGCCCTCCCCACTCACTTTACCGCATCCAGGGAAGTGGATGGGGCTGTGGGACATCTGTGCGCTGTCCTAGTCCTGGGGCGGCTGGACAGGGGCCTGCGGGTCAGGACGCGAGCAGGAAGGGCTGTGAGGGCCTGGTGTCTGTGGTCTCACGGAAAGGAAGCGGGGACGGGGTGGGGGGGGGGTAAGCCCTACCTTCCTCTTTCGGATCACAGAGAGGCCTTGACTTCTGGAAGCCGTTTCTAGTGAGATATCACATCACCAGGCTGAACGCCTGTCAGGAGGAGGCCCACCCGGTATTAACCCGTGACGGACAGAGACAGAGATGATGGGAAGGTAGAGATAAGGAGATGATGGATGGTAAGTGGGTGGATAGAACATACGTAGACGCGTGGATATGGGTGCAAATATGGACACGGTGGGTTCGGGATGATGATACGGCAGAGACACACAGACGATAGGACGACGGGTAAATGATGAACGTACCCATAGGGGGGTGAGTAGCTCCCCAAGTAGGTACATCGGACATGAGAAGAGATGACAGGTATTCACATACATACACACACGGTGAGACACAGACACAGGTGCAAAGATGCATAGTTACGTGGATAGACACAGACAGAGGGGGCGCAACACAGAAAGGGGTTTCTGGCTCCCCTTCTGGTCCTAACAGGCTGACTCTTCTCAGACTACACATTTCCCACAGGCAAAAGGGGCTCTAGAAATTCTCCTGATGACGTCATGTTGCGGGGGGGGGGGGGAGTGCCCAGAGAGGAAGGAGGCAGGCGGCACACTGTGCAGGTAGGACGTCCTGTCTCCGGGTCCTGTGACTCTGGGCTGTGCTCTGCACTCACTCACCCCTGCCCCCCAGCTGGCTGGGTTAGGCTCTCTAGTTAGGGGGCGCTGACGGGGCTGCGGGCGCTGGAGGAGGGAGGCCGGACAGGAGGAGTTTCCTGCTCAAACATCCCAGTTGTAACCGAAAGTCCTGGATGCGGTAAAGAGACCGTGACGTCCGTCCAAACGTTGGTGGGCAGGGCTTCCTGTGCCGCTGGGGCTGGGATGGGGGCTGGATTCCTGTCAGGACCCCCAGGGGCCTCTCTGGGTCCATTTGTGGCACAGAACACAGGACCGTCAGTAGGGAAGGTGGGCTGGAGCCCCTGCCCCTGTGGACAACGCAGAATCCTAGCATCACCTCCACCCTGTCATTCACCGCCCTCCCAGGCCATGGTGACTTAGGTCTTTTGCGTTTCCTCCGTTCTTAAAAGCTTCTCTCACAGTCTACCGGCTTTACGTTTCAATGAACCCTGTGTTTCTCTCGCACCTTCTACCAGGGCCTGGTTCTTCTAGGGACTTAATGCCTCCATGGGATTCTGATGTGTCCAGTGGCCTCGTTCACATTCCGTGTCACCTGCTCACACTGGGGAGGAAGGCTGAAGATCTCCATGTGTCCTGGGGCTTCTAAGACCCACACTGACCTCCCAGTGGAGGGGGCGGGGACTGTGAGAGGAGACAGACAAGGGAAAGGCCTGGGGCTTTTTAGGGTCAGGGCCCAAGGGAGTGTCTGGCTGAGCCACTGACAAGGTGGGCTCAAAGGCAGAGCTGGAGTCTGGGGGAAGGGAGAGGAGGTCTGACAGGGACGGAGGAGGGGTCTGTGGTGCCCTCCTGGCCTGGGGTGGCCCAGCCTCTCAAGGGCACAGACCTGCGGCTCTTCCCAGACCTGGTGCACAAGCCCAGGGGAGACCCAGCCGCTGTAGCTACTGTTTCTCAAGGACAAGAGAATCAATATATATCAATATATATCTCAATATATCAATATCATAGTTCTCTATGTCCACCATCCCTGCGGGCATCAAGGCCCACGTGCTTTATGATTCTTGGCCCGAAACCACACGACTGACCCCCCAGACCTCCATGTTCCACAGCCTCGACGGAACAGAAGGTCCAGACCCACGGGCTGTGCTGTGAGACACAAGCCAGGAAGCAGCCGTGCGGCCCCAGTGGAGGGCGTCCCCCACCCACTGCGGGGAATCTGGGGTCTGGGGTCAGAGCCACCCTCTCTTCTGGAGCCACCTCTTCTCTTTCTCCGTGAGAGCAACCAGCCTGGGTTCCCAGAGAAGCAGGAGGAAAATGTGGAGACGCTCTCTGTGCAAACTCACCTTTGCGGAAAGACCCCAGCTCCTGCCATGTCCTGCCTCCCACATAGCGACCCGTGTTCAGGTGATGCTGCCCTGCATGTACGTGTGTACATGTGTGCATGCGAATGTGTGTGTGTGTGTGTGTGTGTGTGTAGCAGAACGGGAAGCATTGCAGGTCAGCCAAAGAAATAAGATGACTTTGTCTACCAGTGACCGGATGTCACTCAGGAGCTGCCCCCACTTAGGCAGGGAGCACACACACACTCACACACACACACACCCAATCATTGCAAACGCTCCTGTATCTTGGCTGGTCTCCATGCTCCTTCCCAGGATGGTGTCCCAGGTGCAGGGAGCAGGTGGCTCTGTGTCCTCCTGCTGGTCCCTGGGTCCGAGCTGACTGGGGACTGCGGGGTTTGCTCACCAGCTTGCTGCAGGCCCAGCTGATGTCCATGCTCAGTGGTCACAGGGTCCAGCCTTTCTCTGCTCCCTTGGGGCCTGGGGACCATTCTGGTGATCTCCGTGTCTCCTTTGTCCCAGGGGTTCAGTGCATGTGTCTGGGCGCCCGCTCCTGCCCCATCCGGCCCAGGTGGGATCTCTCCTCCCACGGCGACGGCCCCCCTGGCGTTGGCCCCCAGGGCACACCTCCGGAACTGGGGGAGTCCCAGGGCAAGGTAGCCCTCCCTCTCTGCCGGGCCACACTGGAGCCACCAGGGGTGCTATACCAGCCTTGGCCTCCAGGTGGCGCTCAGGGGCCGCATCCTTCACGCAGGAAAGTAGGGACATCCAGGGGCCAAGTCCTGACCCTGGGGTCTGTGGCTGGAGGGTCAAGGAGGAAAGACTGGTCCACAACGTCTGCTTTTCTGTCCTCTCCTCTTCCCGCCAAGCCCCCGAGATAGAAGGCGTGTGGGCTTTATCTTGCTCTCCTTCCAAAATTCCCCCTAAACCTCTTCTGCTGCCCCTGCAGCCTCACTGCCGGGACTCATAGGTCTCCTTTTCACTAGAGCAGATGCCCCACCTGGTCGGCCGTTCCTCCTCTGGAAGGGGCAGAATATTCTGGAGTCGTCTCTTTCCCAATGCCATGCTGTCCGCCCTTCCCTTGCTAAGAGCCTGGCTCCGGTCAGGGTCAAACGAGCCAGATTTTGAGGGGAGACTCACCATCTGACTGTGATGGTTGTTTGTAGGTACAACCTGACAGGGGGGTGGGGGGAGGGCGGGCAGAGAGCTGGGAAAACAGGACTTCTGGGCCAGTGTGCGGGCGGGTTTCTGAAAGATTCGCATTTGATTCCGTGGACTGAGTGACGACGAGGTGGACCAACATCTTCCAAGCCCCTCGGGGCCGGATGGAACAGAAAGGGGAAGGAGGTCCAATTCCGTCTCTCTCTTCTTGAGCTGAGACGACCATCTTCTCCTGTCCAGGACATCATAGTGCCTGGTTCTTGGGCCTGCGGACTGGGGCTGATTTATCCCACAGGTTCTCCTGGGTCTCCAGCTGACAGGTAGTAGATGGTGGGACTTCTGGTTCTATAACCCATGAGCTGATTCTTATGCTAAGTATATATTTAAATATACATATACATATATATGCATTTAAAATTTATCTCTATAAGTTGTACTTAAATATATAATTTACATTTAAAATATTATATATCTAAATATAATTTATATAACTTCTTACTTGATATGTCTCCAGAGGCAAGGGAAACCAAAGCAAAAATGAACTATTGGGACCTCATCAAGATAAAAAGCTTCTGCACAGCAATGGAAACAATCAATAAAACCGATGGAATGGGAGAAGATATTTGCAAAGGACATATCAGATAAAGGGTTAGTATCCAAAATCTATAAGGAACTTATCAACGGGCAAAAGACATGAATAGACGCTTCTCCAAAGAAGACATCCAGATGGCCAACCGACACATGAAAAAATGCTCAACATCACTCATCATCAGGGAAATACGAATCAAAACCACAATGAGATACCACCTGACACCAGTCAGAATTGTTAAAATTAACAACTCAGGAAACAACAGATGTTGGTGAGGATGGGGAGAAAGAGGAACCCTCTTGCACTGTTGGTGGGAATGCAATCTGGTGCAGTCGCTCTGGAAAACAGTGTGGAGGTTCCTCAAAAAACTAAAAATAGAACTACCCTACGACCCAGCAATTGCACTACTAGGTATGTAACCAAAGGATACAAAAATGCTGACTCAAAGGGGCACATGCACCCCGATGTTTATAGCAGCGCTATTGACAATAGCCAAAATATGGAAAGAGCCCAAATGTCCATCGATGGATGAATGGATCAAGAAGATGTAGTATATTTATACAATGGAGTATTGCTCTGCGATCAAAAAGAATGAATCCTTTGCCTTTTGCTACAACGTGGATGGAACTAGAGGGTATTATGGTAAGCGAAATAAGTCAGTCACAGAAAGACAGACATCGTATGATTTCACTCGTATGTGGAATTTGAGAAACTCAACAGATGAACATGGGGGAAGGGAAGGAAAAATAAGATAAAAACAGAGAGGGAGACAAACTATAAGCGATTCTTAAATACAGAGAACAAAAGGTTGCTGGATGGGGGTGTTAAATGGGTGATGGGCATTAAGGAGAGCGCTTTTGGGGATGAGCTCTGGGTGTCCTATGTAAGAGACCAATCACTGGGCTCTACTCCTGAAGCCAAGACTACACTGTATGTTAACTAACTTGAATTTAAATTAAAAATAAACACAAAAAATTTTTTTACACATATATATATACACACATATTTTACACAAATATATATACACATATATATTCACTCTTTACAATAGAATCTATTGGTTCTGCTTATCTGGAGAACCCTGACTAATACACTAATAATTGGTAAAGAGAGACTTTGTCCCACATGACAAAGAGAAATTCAGTACACAACTCAATGAAGAAAACAAAGATAGAGAGTACAGAGCTAGGAAGCAGAGGAAAAACGTTGAGTACGAATAGAAATTAACCTTGAGCACAAATAGAAAATCAAAGCTCAGTGCAAGTTAAAATTGTGTTGGAAAACCAGGACCCCACCCTCTCTGAAACAGGACAGACACCTCCCAGCTGGCGAGATGCAGGCTGTCCTGAGGTCACCAAGAGGAGCTGCCCTATGCAGTTTGCAGTCCCCACCACTTAGAGCTGGCCGAGTGAAGGCAAGCTAATTAATGATCGGTCCCCAGTTTCTTCAAGAAAAATGGAGAAAAGGATAGGACATGTTCTGGAGGTTTTATATGAAGATTAAAATGTGTTAATGTTGGGGCACCTGACTGGCTCAGTCGGTAGACCGTGCAACTCTTGATCTCGGGGTTGTGTGTTCGAGCCCTATGGTAGATGTGGAGATTACTTAAGAATAAAGTCCTTAAAACATGTGTTAATGTTTGCAAAGAAGTAAGATAGAAATTGCACCAGAATGAGCTAGATGAGTTTAGGTCGAATTTTTATTTTTTTTTTAAGGATCACTGTGGGGCTTTAAAAAATGGTAATTTATTTTTGAGAGACAGAGAGAGAGTGTGATCAAGGGAGGGACAGAGAGAGAGGGAGATACAGAACCTGAAGCAGGCTCCAGGCTCTGAGCTGTCAGCACAGCACAAGCCCTGGCTTGAACTCACAGACCATGAGATCATGAAGTGAGCCAAAGTCCGATACTTAACCGACCGAGCCACCCAGGCGCCCCAGTTTAGGTCGAATGTTTAAAGAAATATTCTTTTAGTGGCACCTGGGTGGCTCAGTCAACTCTTGGGTTTGGCTCAGGTCACGATCTCATGGTTTGTGGGACTGAGCCCCACAGTCACTGCTGTCAGTGTGGAGCCTGCTTGGGATTCTCTCTCTCCCTCTCTGCCCCTCCCCTACTCATGCTCTCTCTCAACATAAATTAAAAACTTTAAAATAAAAAAATTCTTTTAATATATAATAAAACTTTTAGTACAAGACCTATAGCAGGCAGGCAGGTTTCTTACCGCCCCCCCCCTCAGGCCAAAGAAATGAAAGACACAAAAATCAACCAGAATGTTTCACTAATAGCTCCCTAGCAGTTGTCAGGGTAAATTTAAATCCCAGTGGGGTCCCCATTTAAATGGGGTCCCCGTTTAAATCCCAGTGGGGTCCTCGAGGCTGACCCCATAAGTCTGGTAGAGACACAACACGTCCGGCCCACAGTAGGTTCAGGGCTCTCCTGGCAGGGTGCCTTGGACACCCCATATCCTCTGGTGGCACAGCTGGTCCCACTCGGGGACGTGGTCGTGCAGACCCTAAACATTTGCTGTAGAGGCAGCATGGGGCTGCCTTGTTTACAAACCCTGTAGCAATCAGCAACAGTGGTAAGTAAGCCAGTGGGCAATTGTGAACGGAAGCCTGATCTGTGGGTTAAGAAACAACACGGGAGGGGTGCCTGGGTGGCTCAGTCGGTTGAGTGTCCAACTCTTGATTTTGGCTCTGGTCAAGATCTCATAGGTCATGGGGTCAAGCCCTGCCTCAGGCTCCATGCTGACAGTGGAGAGCCTGCTTGGGATTCTCTCTCTCTCTCTCTCTCTCTCTCAATCTCTCTCTGCTCCTCCCCCACTCACACGTGCATACTTGCTCCCTCTCTCTCAAAATGAAAATAAAATAAATCACGGATCCATGAGGCCCGCCCACAAGGCTAGATCCTGGGGTTCAGGGAGAGAGGTGTGGGGGCACCTCCCAGGTGTGGAATTTGGAGACTAGGTCACGTGAAACAGACGCGGGCACTGAAACAGATGCAGATCAGCTGCCTAAGTACAGCCTGGGTTCAGGGCCAACTACTGAACTCTGGAAGACGAGTAAATCAGAGCCTCTGTGGGCAGGTGGGGACACACAGGACACATCTGGAATCACCTGTGGGTGACCGTGGGACCATAGCTGAGTCTCTGGAAATTCCCAGGGGTCTGTAGCTCTGGGTGTTTGTAAATGGGTGTACGTGGCCCTCTGCTCTCTGCACACCACAAGCCAGGGGGCTCTCGGGCAGCAGCCCCCAAGGTGTCCACACCCCGTTCCTAGGCCAGCACCCTGCCACTGTCTGAATGTGTGTGGTTAGGGGGCATAGAAGTTAACTTCCCACACAAGCAAACAGGAAAAAGCGAGCCCAACTCAGCAGTAGGGAGACTTAAGATCCTTGGAGCTCCTCAGTCGGGTGAGTGTCTGACTTCAGCTCAGGTCATGATCTCACGGCTCATGGGTTCGAGTCGCGCTCTTAGCTAGCCACTAAGCACGTGGTAATTTGTTACAGCAGCTGTAGGAGACTAATGCCGTCACGTTACTGGAGGAGTTGTTCCAAGCCCATTAGCAAGAACAAGGGCGTCAGCCAGGTGAGGGAGTGAAGGTCAGATGAAGGACAAGGTCTTCGAGCGGGATGGTCCTGTTGTGTTTGGAAATGCATGGTGTCCAGCGTGGATGAACCTGGGGCGGGGATGGGAAACAGGGAGCTGACGTGTCCCCCTGCGTGGACTAAAAGCTCCAGGGGCCCTCCCTGTGCGATCACGACCTCAGCGACTCCCTCGTTAGGGTCCACACATGTGTCCGTGTGTGTGCATACATTTACACAGTGTGTACGGGGGGAATGTGCATCTGTGTGTGCATCTGTGCATTTGTTAGCATGTGTGTGTGTACATGTGTATTCATGAGCATGTGGGGGTGTGTCTGTGTGCGCGTGTGAGCATTCGTGAGCGTGTGTGTGTGTGTACATGGGTGCATTCGTGGGCATGTACATGTGTGCATGTGTATGTGTCCCTGTGTAAGTGGGTGCATGTGTGTGTGTCTGTGTGTATGTGTGGAGGGGTGTGGGGCTGTGTGTACTTGTGTGTGTGTGTGAGTGTGTGTGTGCACATGGGTGCATTCGTGGGCATGTGCACATGTGTATGTGCATGTCCCTGTGTAAGTGGGTGCATGTGTGTGTGTCTATGTGTACTTGTGTGTGTGTGTGCATGTGTGTACGTGGGTGCATTTGTGGGCATGTGCATGTGGGGGGTGGGGCTGTGTGTACTTGTGTGCGTGTGTGTGCACGTGTGTACGTGGGTGCATTCGTGGGCATGTGCATGTGTGTGTGTGCGTGTCCCTGTGTAAGTGGGTGCATGTGTGTGTGTCTGTGTGTATGTGTGTGGGGGTGTGTCTGTGTGTGCATGTGTGTGTGCACATGTGTACGTGGGTGCATTCATGGACATGTGCATGGGGGGCTGTGTGTACTTGTGTGTGTGTGTGTGTGTGCACGTGTGTACATGGGTGCATTCGTGGGCATGTACGTGTGTGCATGTGTGTGTGTCCCTGTGTAAGTGGGTGCCTGTGTGTGTGTCTGTGTGTATGTGTGGAGGGGTGTAGGGCTGTGTGTACTTGTGTGCATGTGTGTGTGTGTGTGTGCACGTGTGTACGTGGGTGCATTCGTGGGCATGTGCATGTGGGGGGGCTGTGTGTACTTGTGTGTGTGCGTGTGTGTGTGCATGTGTGTATGTGGGTGCATTCGTGGGCATGTGCATGTGTGTGTGTGTCCCTGTGTAAGTGGGTGCATGTGTGTGTGTCTGTGTGTATGTGTGCGTGGGGGGGTGGGGCTGTGTGTACTTGTGTGTGTGTGTGTGTGTGTGCACGAGTGTACGTGGGTGCATTCGTGGGCATGTGTGTGTGCATGTCTCTGTGTAAGCGGGTGCATGTGTGTGTGTCTGTGTGTATGTGTGCGTAGGGGGGTGGGGCTGTGTGTACTTGTGTGTGTGTGTGTGTGTGCACGTGGGTGCATTTGTGGGCATGTACGTGTGTGCATGTGTGCGTGTCCCTGTGTAAGTGGGTGCATGTGTGTGTGTGTCTGTGTGTGTGGGGTGTCTGTGTGTACTTGTGTGCATGTGTGTGTGCACGTGTGTGTATGGGTGCATTCATGGGCATGTGCATGTGGGGGGGCTGTGTGTACTTGTGTGTGTGTGTGTGTGCACGAGTGTACGTGGGTGCATTCGTGGGCATGTGTGTGTGCATGTCCCTGTGTAAGTGGGTGCATGTGTGTGTGTCTGTGTGTATGTGTGTGTGGGGGGTGGGGCTGTGTGTACTTGTGTGTGTGTGTGTGTGTGTGTGCACGTGGGTGCATTCGTGGGCATGTGCATGTGTGTGTGTGTCCCTGTGTAAGTGGGTGTATGTGTGTGTGTCTGTGTGTCTGTGTGCGTGGGGGGGTGGGGCTGTGTGTACTTGTGTGTGTGTGTGTGTGTGCACGAGTGTACGTGGGTGCATTCGTGGGCATGTGTGTGTGCATGTCCCTGTGTAAGTGGGTGCATGTGTGTGTGTCTGTGTGTATGTGTGCGTAGGGGGGTGGGGCTGTGTGTACTTGTGTGTGTGTGTGTGTGTGCACGTGGGTGCATTTGTGGGCATGTACGTGTGTGCATGTGTGCGTGTCCCTGTGTAAGTGGGTGCATGTGTGTGTGTGTCTGTGTGTGGGGGGTGTCTGTGTGTACTTGTGTGCATGTGTGTGTGCACGTGTGTGTATGGGTGCATTCATGGGCATGTGCATGTGGGGGGGCTGTGTGTACTTGTGTGTGTGTGTGTGTGCACGAGTGTACGTGGGTGCATTCGTGGGCATGTGTGTGTGCATGTCCCTGTGTAAGTGGGTGCATGTGTGTGTGTCTGTGTGTATGTGTGTGTGGGGGGTGGGGCTGTGTGTACTTGTGTGTGTGTGTGTGTGTGTGTGTGTGCACGTGGGTGCATTCGTGGGCATGTGCATGTGTGTGTGTGTCCCTGTGTAAGTGGGTGTATGTGTGTGTGTCTGTGTGTATGTGTGCGTGGGGGGGTGGGGCTGTGTGTACTTGTGTGTGTGTGTGTGTGTGCACGTGTGTATGTGGGTACATTCGTGGGCATGTACGTGTGTGCATGTGTGTGTGTCCCTGTGTAAGTGGGTGCCTGTGTGTGTGTCTGTGTGTATGTGTGGAGGGGTGTAGGGCTGTGTGTACTTGTGTGTGTGTGTGTGTGTGTGTGTGCACGTGTGTACGTGGGTGCATTCGTGGGCATGTGCATGTGGGGGGCTGTGTGTACTTGTGTGTGTGCGTGTGTGTGTGCATGTGTGTATGTGGGTGCATTCGTGGGCATGTGCATGTGTGTGTGTGTCCCTGTGTAAGTGGGTGCATGTGTGTGTGTCTGTGTGTATGTGTGCGTGGGGGGGTGGGGCTGTGTGTACTTGTGTGTGTGTGTGTGTGTGCACGAGTGTACATGGGTGCATTCGTGGGCATGTGTGTGTGCATGTCCCTGTGTAAGCGGGTGCATGTGTGTGTGTCTGTGTGTATGTGTGCGTGGGGGGGTGGGGCTGTGTGTACTTGTGTGTGTGTGTGTGTGTGCACGAGTGTACATGGGTGCATTCGTGGGCATGTGTGTGTGCATGTCCCTGTGTAAGCGGGTGCATGTGTGTGTGTCTGTGTGTATGTGTGCGTGGGGGGGTGGGGCTGTGTGTACTTGTGTGTGTGTGTGTGTGTGTGTGTGCACGTGGGTGCATTTGTGGGCATGTACGTGTGTGCATGTGTGCGTGTCCCTGTGTAAGTGGGTGCATGTGTGTGTCTGTGTGTCTGTGTGTGGGGGGGTGTCTGTGTGTACTTGTGTGCATGTGTGTGTGCACGTGTGTGTATGGGTGCATTCATGGGCATGTGCATGTGGGGGGGCTGTGTGTACTTGTGTGTGTGTGTGTGTGCACGAGTGTACGTGGGTGCATTCGTGGGCATGTACGTGTGTGCATGTCCCTGTGTAAGTGGGTGCATGTGTGTGTGTCTGTGTGTATGTGGGGGGGGTGGGGCTGTGTGTACTTGTGTGTGTGTGTGTGTGTGCACGTGGGTGCATTCGTGGGCATGTGCATGTGTGTGTGTGTCCCTGTGTAAGTGGGTGTACGTGTGTGTGTCTGTGTGTCTGTGTGCGTGGGGGGGTGGGGCTGTGTGTACTTGTGTGTGTGTGTGTGTGTGCACGAGTGTACGTGGGTGCATTCGTGGGCATGTGTGTGTGCATGTCCCTGTGTAAGTGGGTGCATGTGTGTGTGTCTGTGTGTATGTGGGGGGTGGGTGGGGCTGTGTGTACGTGTGTGTGTGTGTGTGTGTGCACGTGGGTGCATTTGTGGGCATGTACGTGTGTGCATGTGTGCGTGTCCCTGTGTAAGTGGGTGCATGTGTGTGTCTGTGTGTATGTGTGTGGGGGGTGTCTGTGTGTACTTGTGTGCATGTGTGTGTGCACGTGTGTGTATGGGTGCATTCATGGGCATGTGCATGTGGGGGGGCTGTGTGTACTTGTGTGTGTGTGTGTGTGTGTGTGCACGTGGGTGCATTCGTGGGCATGTACGTGTGTGCATGTGTGTGTGTCCCTGTGTAAGCGGGTGCATGTGTGTGTGTCTGTGTGTATGTGTGTGTGGGGTGTCTGTGTGTACTTGTGTGCATGTGTGTGTGCACGTGTGTGTATGGGTGCATTCGTGGGCATGTGCATGTGGGGGGGCTGTGTGTACTTGTGTGTGTGTGTGTGCACGTGTGTACGTGGGTGCATTCATGGGCATGTGTGTGTGCGTCCCTGTGTAAGTGGGTGCATGTGTGTGTGTCTGTGTGTATGTGTGTGGGGGGGGGTGGGGCTGTGTGTACTTGTGTGTGTGTGTGTGTGTGTGTGTGCACGTGGGTGCATTCGTGGGCATGTACGTGTGTGCATGTGTGCGTGTCCCTGTGTAAGTGGGTGCATGTGTGTGTCTGTGTGTATGTGCATGTGGGGGGACTGTGTGTACTTGTGTGTGTGCATGTGTGTGTGCACGTGTGTGTATGGGTGCATTCGTGGGCATGTGCATGGGGGGGGCTGTGTGTACTTGTGTGTGTGTGTGTGTGCACGTGTGTGTATGGGTGCATTCGTGGGCATGTGCATGTGGGGGGGTGGGGCTGTATCATCCGCACTTTTATTCAGGCACACGTCCCCTCAGACGTCTCCCTCATTCCTCCGTGGGACACTCGGTTCGGAAGACACGGATTCACCCTTTGTCTTGTTTCCTGCTCTCAGCTGGGGGCAGACACTAGGACCAAGTTACCGTGAGTCCTGCTTCCTCACACGGGGCTGCTGCAGGCTGGGCCCGTGAAAACATTTATTGGCGAACAAAATGAAGCGTGATCCAGAAAACAGGGTCTCAGCGATCAGCTGCCCAAGTACAGCCTGGGTTCAGGGCCAACTACTGAACTCTGGAAGACGAGTAAATCAGAGCCTCTGGGGGCAGGTGGGGACACACAGGACACATCTGGAATCACCTGTGGGTGACCGTGGGACCATAGCTGAGTCTCGGGAAACTGCCAGGGGTCTGTAGCTCTGGGTGTTTGTAAATGAAGTGCTCCACATTCTCTGCGAGCATCTAGTTGGTTTTCGGAGGGACCACGTGGTTAATGAACCTCCTAGACGCTGATTAGGAGTCTCCTGAGTGCACCTCTGGCCTCCAGGAGAGCTGACCGCATGGCTTTCCAGAAAGGGATGATTCTGTAGGGAAGCCCTCCAAATGGCCGCCTCACGCTTCTGCAGGAGTGACTTCCCGTGTCTCTAGCAGCAGAGGCCAGGTGGGTCCGGAGTCAGGGTCTGGCCAGGGATGCATACGTGCTGGACTCAGCCGTGGGCTCCGTGGACCGTGGGAACGTGCCTCGGGCTGTCCTCTGTGCGAGGATCTGGTGGTCTAACTGAGCATACGTCACGTCCTGGGGGCTTCCTGCAGGCGGGGCCTGAGACAGCGAGACCCGGGGTGAGTTAGGGCGGCCAGGCCGGTGGGAAGGGGAGCCTAGTGGCCAGCCTCCAGGTGACCCCCGTGACCCCACCTCCTGGGGTCACCACTGCGCAGTGCCCTCCCACTTAGAATCAGGGCTGGCCTGTGTGAGCGGTAGAATATGACAGAGTGAGACCATGCCACCTCCAAGGGGAGGCCTCAAAAGATACTGTGACCAGGGGCGCCTGGGGGGCTCAGTCGGTTGAGCTTCTGACTTTGGCTCGGGTCATGATCTCACAGTTCGTGAGTTCGAGCCCCGCGTCGGGCTCTGTGCTGACAGCTCGGAGCCTGGAGCCTGCTTCGGATTCTGTGTCTCCCCCTCTCTCTCTGCCCCTCCCCTGCTCATGCTCTGTGTCTCTCTGTCTCTCGATAATAAATAAATGTGAAAATAAGTAAATAAATAAAAGGTTAAAAAAAAAAAAAAGAAAGGTACTGTGACCAAACTGTTGACCGAGCTGCTAAAATTGGGGTTGTAGGTAGGTATTGGATACAAGGACTTACCGAGCTGGGTGCTTCCCTGTCCTTCTCGGGAAGTCTGCCGACTGTTGCCAGATCTGGAGGGGAGAGGACAAGGGGTCAGGTCTCTAGGGTGGGTTTCGGAAGGCCAATTTGCCTGAAAACCCACAGCTTCGAATTTCACCATGCGCTCCATCTAGAACATCCTGGAATGTTCTCAAACGTTCCCTCTCCCTGGCCTGTCCCTCCTCCTTGTCCTTTTACCTGGTGTCCTCTGGAGAAGGTCAACAGCTGGGCTGACCCTGTGGGGGAAAGTACAGTGAGCACTGGGGGGCCCCCTGGAGGCAGGGGCCTGGGAGGGAGGCCGGGGTTAGTCTCAGGGGCCTCACCTTTCCTGGGGCCTCTGCTCCTCACCTTGGCTGCCGGGGAGCCCTGTGGACAGTCAGGGGTGTGAATTAAGAAGAGAGGACTTCTTCCCCAACACCCCAAACAGCCTCCCCAGGCCACCCCACCTCTCCCTGAGACCTACTGTGTTTTTTCCGACGCTGACAATGGAGGAAGGCGAGAACCAGGAGGAGGAGACAAAGGAACAAGGCCACAGAGACCCCAACGAAAATATACACATGCTCTGTCGACAGGTCTGGGGAACAGGGAAGGTGGAACCGGCTTATCAGCAGCGTGCATTTATGGAGCACCTACCGCATACCCCATGTTTGCTGGGGGCTTGTCACGTGCACACCTATGTATAAAACGTCTCCAATTCATAACAGTTCTGTGACATTGGAAGCATTATTACAAAACCAGGGTCCTGAGTGCTCAGGTCCTCTGTCCACAGGGCACTGGCAGGCCTGGAATACGGCCAAAACCAAAGCACATTCTTTCCCCAAGAAGCACACACCGGGTCCTGCTCCTCCACCCCCCTCACTCACCTGGGCTGTTACTGTCATCCCCACGCATCTGTGTGTCCCCTAGGGAGGAGGAATCGAGCACACGGTCAGAGGCCTAAGCTGGACAGAGAAGGCTGAGTCCTCCTGACCCACCCCCCCACAAGGGCGCTCCTCTGGAACGAACCCATGGAACTTTCCATGGGGATGGGAATGCCCTACATCTGTGCTGTCCAGTGTGATACCCTCACAGGACTATTTGCACTGACATCCAAGTTAAATAAATGAAAGCCAGATTCCCAGCTGCTCTGGCTACCGTTCCAGGGGCTCAGTGGCCACACCCGGCTAATGACACCTTGCTGGAGGGTGCAGACACGAGGCATGGCCTTCCCGCCGTGGGCTCTGTGGGACAGTGCTCCCCTGGCTCTCCTCCTTCTGGATTCCCACCCTTCTGTTTCTCACAGCAGCCCCCATGGGGGTGGCACCTTCCTCCTGGGAGTGAAGAGACCGAGACTCCGCGTCCTGATGTCCCCTGAGGCCTGTCCATCCAGCACCAGCAAGGCCTGGGTTTGGTGCATGAGCTGTATGTCCTGCTGGGCTCATCCTGGCTGAGGGTGGAGCCCCTGTGTCCCCTCTTCTGGACAGTGCCCCCTCCCTCCCGCTGTCCCGGAGGCTGAGTCCTCAACTTCCACTCCTGGAGCTTCCCTCCCTGAACACTCTGTCCTGGGTCCATGATCTAGGACCCCACCTGCTCTAATATATAATAAATACAAATATACATTTTAAAGCCTGTGTTTTAACTTATATAGGTATCATTTAATTGCTATAAATAATTGTGATTATATATCATTTAAAATTACTTAGACCATGTAACATATATGACTTATACTCTCATTTGTACATATTACTTAGAACATGAGATATATGACTTATATCTCAATTATACAGATTTATTATTAGATGACACCTATTTATGTTGAGATTTACATATATAAATCATAGAATACATAACACATAATATATGACATTATATAATATATAATACTGTATACTATATTAATATGTAATGATTAATTCATGTATTTTATAATTTTAATTATATTCCTTGTGTTTAATATATAAGTTAGAAATATATTCCAATATATTTAAATGTATAGGTCTGAAATTTTATATTGTAAGTTGTATGTTTATATTTATATAGAAAGATATAAATACTTTATAAATATAAATACATTATATATAGCGATACATTATACTTAAATATAGATACATTGTATATGGCACATTATACTTAAATATAGCTACGTTATATATGATATACACAAAGTAAATACATTAAGTATAATGTATATAATGTACATATACATATTTCCATTCCTCATTCTGGTTAACTTTCCCCACTGAGGTTGGGAGCGCAGGGACCCTTTCTCCTCGTCGCCCGGCATGCGTCCAGCGCTCAGCAGGTGGGTGTCGGGTGCACACTTAACCAGAAGGAACTGCTTCCTCAATGTAACAAGACCAGCACGTCCCCAGCCTGTCTGGTTCGCCAGGCCTTGACCTAGGCGCGTGCGCTGTGCACACAAAGCCCTCTATCCCCGAAACCGCGCTCCCGCGTCCGTGCCTTTATTGACCCTTCTTGCACACGAGGAAACTGTGACGCGCACGGTTTGGGGTATTCACCGCGGGCGTGGGACTGGGCTCTCAGCCCTGATCCCCGCACGGTGGATCTTCAGTCTTCAGGGCAAGAGATGGGAGAGAGGGGCGATGTGCGATGCCCTGTGCGATGTAGGATTCTGGGGGTCTCTCTTCCTCTGTGACCTAACGGCACTCTTGTGACCTAATGCGGAGCCCCATTCCCTCCAGCAGCGACCGAGTTTGGAAGACGAGCGGCCAGTCCCTCTGCCCCTCCGGACCACTGTCCCTTGCAAAGCTGCCAACGGTCGAACTCTGCCCCGAAGGGGGTCCCCCCACCCCTAGCCTTGGGCTGGTTCCAGCCCTTCAGGGCCTTCTGCTTTGGGGCATGAAACTGCTTTGCTTTGTACACTAAACGAGTGGGGGGCTCTCAGGTCAGGGGGATGCCTCCCACCCGCCGCTTTCATAGCCCCTGGCACAGAGAAAGTTCAACCAGTTAGTGTCCCGGTGCCCTGCAGGGGGCACTGCGGTCTTACCAGTCCCTCATCCAAGCCCGGCGCCGCGGCCGGCGCGGAGCTCCGCCCGCCCCCTCACCACCCCGCCCCGCCCTCCCCGAGGTCCTGCAAGGTCACTCACCAGGTGAGCTGTAGGCCTGTAGTGGCGGGGAGCTGACGCTTCCAGGGGTCTCTGTGAGCAGGGCAGGGGAAGGACCCAAGCTCTGTGGAGGCCCCCGGGTCCGTCCCGCTCAGCCCGCCCCCTCTGTACCCGGAGCATCCATCCGAGGGCCCCATCTGGCCGTCACGCGGTCCCCGAGAAACCCGAGGGCCGAGCGGAGAGCTTCTCACCTGTCACCACCAGCACCAGCTCCGCGCTGCGGACAGACCAGGTGCCGTCTTTATGATAGACGCAGCGGTACGTCCCCTCAATCCCTTCACGCGCCATGATGTCGAATCTGGCCTCCGTCGCGCCCGGCGGTGCCTCCGTCACATCTGGTTTCAAGGCATTCCCCTCCTTCTCCAGGCGGAACGCGTCAAACCCGCCAGGGCTCCGGCACACGATGGTCACACGCTGCCCCAGGGCGACCACAGGGGCCGGCTCAGCGCAGATGGAGGGCCTGCGCAGGGTCCCTTGCGAGGAAACAGAGCGGGCTCTCAGGGTCTACTTGTGGGGGACTCACGCTAACACGCAGTTCACCCCTGTGACACGCTCAGGTCACTCTTAAGCAAAGTCACAGAGTTGCGCAAACGTCAATCACAGTCCTTTGGAACATTAGCACCCTCCTCGTCCTGACTGTGTGCCCCTGTCCCCACACACGACAGGGCCATCCTTCTCTGCTGTTTCCATCCCAGCCCCCTGGGTCCCCCCAGAAAGCGGCCGTGGGCAGGAAGGGAGCCGCGGTTTGTGGCAGACGCATCTGGCCTCCCAGCCTGCTCTGATATATAGTATGTAAACTAGAAATATAATAAATTTAATAAATTTATATAATCAATATAAAAATTTATATAATAAATATAAATACACATTTTAAACTCTGTGTTTTAACTTAGATATGTATATATACAATTATACATGTATACAGGTATATGTATGTATGTATTATATAGGTATAATTTAACCGATATAAATAATTGTAATTGTAATTTAAAATTACTTATTATAGGTAAGCTATATATATGATTTATATCTCAATTATACACATTTACTATTAGATGGCATGTGTTTATTTTTAAAATTTTTAATGTTTGTTTTTGAGAGACAGAGACAGAGCATGAGCGGGGAAGGGGCAGAGAGAGAGGGAGACACGGAATCCGAAACAGGCTCCAGGCTCCGAGCTGTCAGCACAGAGCCCGACGCGGGGCTCGAACCCACGGACCGTGAGATCATGACCTGAGCCGAAGTCGGACAGGTAACTGACTGAGCCATCCAGGCACCCCACAATGTATTTATGTTGACACTTACATATATAAATTATAGCAATACATAACATGTGATACAATGTATGACATTATATAATATGTAATGCTGTATACTGTATCCATATGTAATAATAATTCATGCATTTTATTATACCAACTATATTGTGTATTTAATATAAAGGTAAATATATATCCTAATATATTTAAATTTATAGATCTGAAATTTTACATTTTGCATCATTAGTTGTATGTTTATATTTATGTATAGATATATAAATACGTTAGACTTGAATATATCTACGTATGTCATATATATAAACATAAAAATATATGTCTATACATATATCTGTATATATACACGATGCAAGCCTTCTGTGGAGCTTGTGTCTGGGTTTCCTCTGTGTTTTCTACCCTCATCTAAGCCTAATTTCTGCTTCCATGTTGTTAAGGTTCTTGAAAAACCTCATCTGCCTCAACTAGGCTGGAGGCAGGGGAAGGGGAGTTTGCAGCCCTGAAACAGGAAGGTGATGTTAAAGTTACAAAACCCCTCAAAGAGGCAGGAGCTGAGGGAGGTTTATTTGCTCATTTAACTGCCTTTACTTTCTTTCTTCCTTCCTTCCTCCCTTTCTTTCTTTCCTTCTTTCTTTTTCTTTCTCTCTTTTTTCTTTCTTTCCTTTCTCTTTCTTTCTTTCTCTCTGTCTCTCCCTCCCTCCCTCCCTCCCTCCCTTCCTTCCTTCCTTTCTTCTTTTCTTTCTTTCTTTCTTTCTCTTCCTCTCTCTCTTCTTTCTTTCTTTCTTTCTTTCTCTTCCTCTCTCTCCCTCTCTCTCCCTCCCTCCCTCCCTTCCTTCCTTCCTTTCTTCTTTTCTTTCTTTCTTTCTCTTCCTCTCTCTCTTCTTTCTTTCTTTCTTTCTTTCTCTTCCTCTCTCTCTTCTTTCTTTCTTTCTTTCTTTCTCTTCCTCTCTCTCTTCTTTCTTTCTTTCTTTCTCTTCCTCTCTCTCTTCTTTCTTTCTTTCTTTCTTTCTTTCTTTCTTTCTCTTCCTCTCTCTCTTCTTTCTTTCTTTCTTTCTTTCTCTTCCTCTCTCTCTTCTTTCTTTCTTTCTTTCTTTCTCTTCCTCTCTCTCTTCTTTCTTTCTTTCTTTCTTTCTCTTCCTCTCTCTCCCTCTCTCTCCCTCCCTCCCTCCCTTCCTTCCTTTCTTCTTTTCTTTCTTTCTTTCTTTCTTTCTTTCTTTCTTTCTTTCTCTTCCTCTCTCTCTTCTTTCTTTCTTTCTTTCTTTCTTTCTTTCTTTCTTTCTCTTCCTCTCTCTCCCTCTCTCTCCGTCCCTCCCTCCCTTCCTTCCTTCCTTTCTTCTTTTCTTTCTTTCTTTCTTTCTTTCTTTCTCTTCCTCTCTCTCTTCTTTCTTTCTTTCTTTCTCTTCCTCTCTCTCTTCTTTCTTTCTTTCTTTCTCTTCCTCTCTCTCTTCTTTCTTTCTTTCTTTCTTTCTTTCTTTCTTTCTTTCTCTTCCTCTCTCTCCCTCTCTCTCTCTCCCTCCCTCCCTCCCTCCCTCCCTTCCTTCTACGATACCTATCCATGGACACATGCCCTCCATGTGCCACTGGTTCCACAAACATGAGAGACACATGATCCCTGCCCTCTCAGGGCAGGACGTACAGAGACACTGATCAAATACTTGTCCGCATTTCACCCCAAAATAAAAAACATATATACGAAAGACAAATTCCAAAAATGTAAGTGAAACTTTAAAATTACCGTGTCAAATCCTATCACTGGGTGATGTGTTCTCTATCGAGGGTGAAGGAGTTGGAATCAAGCATGGGGTCTGGGACTCTGCCCTTGGTGGCCGTCTTGTTCTCTGCCCAGGGGATGCTGAGGGGGGTCTGGGCTGGTGTGGGGGAGCCTGTGGGCTCAGCCTGGTCCTGCAGGGTTTGAATTGTTTGCGGCGGGGAGTGGTGGGGGGGGGGTTCTGTCAGGAGCACAGGTGGAGAGTAGAGAGAGACGTGGCAAGGGTCATACGTTTGGGGTTGCTTGCGGTTCAGGATAAGTCTCAGGGCCTCCGCCCGTGTCCTACCAGGGTCAGCGCCCTCAGCCTAGAGCTGCCTTCTGGGGTGCAGAGGACATGGGGAGCAGACTCACCTTCCTGAGTGAGGTGCACCCAGCCCAGGCAGAGCGCTGGAAGACAGGCTTTGGTGAGAGAGATGCCCGCCCCTGGTTTCCTCGGGGGGCCGATATCATCCTTCTTGCTCTGAAATAGTCTCGAGACAAGCCCCAGTTCCCCTCTTCTCTCCCCCAGCTGCTCGCGAGTCTGAACTTATCTCCACACCCGGGAACCCGTTTCTGGGACTGAACCTGCGTGGTCTGACTTAGGTCGGGGCAAGAGCAGGGGGTGTGGACCCCGGGGGGATCCACTTTGCTCCCCCAGAGTCCCACAGTCTTCTGGACAGGAGTGAGGACTGGGAAGGGAAGCAGACCCCCTCCCCAAGGCTCTGTCCCCCCCCCCCCACTTCCTCTGTCCCTCTAACCCTTTGCCTACATTCCAGGACTCACCGAGGGCCAGGAAGGTGGTGGAACGGGGACACATGTCCAGACCCCTGTGGCCTGCACCGTCCTGGGGCCTGTGGGTTGAAGGACGGAGTCTGACGCTGACAAGGGGACAGGATGTGTCAGCTGGGGCACGTCTTGGGGTTTCTACATCAGCAGTCTCCCACAAAGGGGAAGAATGCTCGCATGTCCTTCCCACTCTTCCCACCAATGAGACAGAACGAGGGCCTGGGCCTCCTAAAGATGCTTCTCCGCTGCTCTGCTCGGATGAGGGCTGACCTCCTCCCCAGATGAACCCCTGGGGTGAGAACGTGATCCTCGAGCTCTGGGACAAGGCAGAGTGTGGATCTGTGCGACAGGCCGACCCGAGTCCCCGGGCCGGAGCCACAGAATACCCATGTGTTCTCGGGCCAAGTTACACCACTGCATGACATTTCCTCATCTGTGAAATGGGAAGCTGGAAATCCTCTCCGAGTATTTAATTTTGTGGCATCGGTTACATTCTCAGTCAGGGGTTGGGAACTTTACAAATATCCTGTTGACACGAGTTCTCTTCCCCATCTTCCCCCCAGTGTCGTTGGAAGCAGGGACAGGTAGGGCGCCCATCCGTGCATGGAAAATGCAGAAGGGTTGGAACCAATCCAAAGGCAGACCTCAGGCTTGGGGCTGTGGCCGGGGACGGGGTGGGGGTGGGGGATCGAGTTTGGGTTAAGACAATCTAGCACTCCCATTGGCAGTCATTGGGGCAGAGTGGGGGGTCCGTGACCAGGTGTAGCCGATGCTACTTAAAGGAGAGAATATCATGGGGCTCCTGGGTTAAGCATCTGACTTTGGCTGGGGTCGTGCTCTCGCGGTTTGTGGGTTCGGGCCCTGCGTGGGGGCTCTGTGCTGAAGCCTGCTTCAGATTCTGTGACTCCCTCTCTCTGCCCCTCCCTTGCTTGCTCTCTCTCTCTCTCTCCAAAAAAAATAAATAAAAATAAAAATAATAAAAAAATAAATACAGGAGAATATATCACAATATCTGGGAATCCTATTTCTCCCTTAATAATGGAGGGTCTCATGAGACCTTTTTCCCCTTTACTCCTGTCCTTCACTGGCAACCGTATCATGATGATGTGATAGATGGAGCCACAGCAGCCACCTCACAACCATGAGGCAACAAGCTTGGACACAACACAGAAACAACTGGGACAGAAGCACACGAGATCTAGGATCCTCTGCCCTAGATCCCTGAGTTGCTAAACTAACCCTAAATTTGCCTAGCCCCAGAATTCTTAATAAGTAAACAGCAAATATCCTGGAGTTTCCATCAAAATGTCAGACTAAGTCTATGGACCAACGTTTCGTCTTAAAATAGAATAATTATTTTTAAAAGCCTAAAAGTGCATAATACAATATCTTAAGAATCTTCCTAAATGCCTTAAGGAAATGAAAATGATGTGGAGGCCAGGCAGTCAGAAACTAAAGGGAGTTGGGATTCCCCAGAGTTAGGCTGTCACTTTGACGGTATCTCCATGGCCTTGCAGACCATGGGGTCACCCCATTTGAGGAGTCTGGGGAGACTCTTCCTTTGCTAAGCCAGAGTCCAAAAACTTCCACTTAGTCACAAGAGTGCAGTGAAATCACACACCCATTTCTGAGGGCCGCTGAGAATACGTTTTTTTTTTTTTTCTTTAATCTTTTTTAACATTTCTTTATTTTTGAGAGAGAGACAGAGCATGAGAGGGGGAGGGCCAGAGAGAGGGAGACACAGAATCCAAAGCAGGCTCCAGTCTCTGAGCTGTCAGCACAGAGCCCGACGTGGGGCTCAAACTCATGGACCGCGAGATCGTGACCTGAGCTGAAGTCGGCCGCTTAACCGACTGAGCCACCCAGGTGCCCCTCTTTCTGTCTTTTAAATACAAAGAAGAGTTTCTGTTTTCCTGGTTGGATCCTAATTCAGACTTTCAACATACCTGCACTGCAAATACCCAGGGAGGGTGTGGGAGTGGGTTGTCTACTTAGAATAGGAACGGCTCTAAGTATCAATACCTTTAGGCCTCTCCGAAGACTGAGGTCAGAGGGTCCATCAGGTTTGCCATCCTGAGTCTGTTGTTTGTTTGTTTGTTTTTAATGTTTATTTATTTTTGAGACAGAGAGAGACAGAGCATGAACAGGGGAGGGGCAGAGAGAGAGAGGGAGACAGAATCTGAAACAGGCTCCAGGCTCGGAGCTGTCAGCCCAGAGCCCGATGCGGGGCTCGAACTCACGCACCGTGAGATCATGACCTGAGCCGAAGTCGGCCACTTAACCGACTGAGCCACCCAGGCGCCCCTGTTTGTTTGTTTTAATGGAAGGTGATGCATAGCTATCATCCCTCAATGCTCTCAGAAAGCCCCTCAACCTTTGTATTCTTCTAAGATTTTGACCCCCACCTGGAGAATATTTATGTCAAGGATCACTTCAGGATTAGCACAGCACATCTTCCGACAGAATCCTCCCTTGGACCCTCCCACGGTACCGATTGACCTTTCCTTTAATAGATTCAGATATATACACAACCTTTGTAAATTAAACATAAACCTGGGAGCTTTGCAAAGGCAAAAGTCCACAGAAATACAACGACATAAGATGCAACAGGAAATGTGATTGAAAGAGGAGTTCTGTTTGAAAAGAACAGCTTTAAATCCAAATGACAGCCCTGCCTTAGTCTAAAGCTAAAGTTCTCTTTTCTGCTTATTATGGATCTTTGATAAGAAATACCATTGCTGAGAAGTCTGTTTTGCTTGCTGTTTGCTACGAGCATTGTGAGGCCTTTCCTGAATGTAACCGGCTGTGTCGTAGAATGGGTTGTAAACCTTCCTAAATGTAGTCTGATATGTGATGGAATGAGTGATTGTACATAAACTAACCGGCATTTCTCGCTTCTGTAAACCTGCTTGCTTAGCACATTCCTCACCTAGCCTACCCCCTTCCCCCTTGCCCCTTTCTCCTCCCGCCACAAGTAACGGACAAAGCCTTCCCGCCAAAGGACAGACAAAGGACGCCCAATCAGAGAACAACAAATGTCCTTACTTTAAAATCAACTAATCAGGCCCCTCATAATTTGAAACCTCCCCTGTGCTATTTGTCTCTGTCTATAAAAGCGCTGTACCAACCCTGATCGTGGCCTCTTGCGTCACCGGCGATGAGTGCGCAGAGGACCAGGTTCGAACCTGCAATAAACGACCCTTGCCGCTTGGCTTTGACTTACGACTCTGGTGGACTTTTGTGGGAGGTTTCGGAACTTCGGGCATTACACTGTTTAAAAAGAAAGAGAAAAATTCTATGAAAAACCAGAGTGGAAATGGTGGTTAGCTGCTGTTGGGGGTGAAGGCATTGGTGGAGAAGTTGTTTAAGGGTGTATACTTTACTGTTTCAGATTCTGTGTCTCCCTCTCTCTCTGCCCCTCCCCCGTTCATGCTCTGTCTCGCTCTGTCCAAAAATAAATAAAAAAACATTGGAAAAAAAAATTAAAAAAAAAGGGTGTATACTTGTATGAGTAGATAAATGAACCCTGGAGGCCTAGCACAGGACAGCGATTAGAGGCAACACAATTGTATTCTAAATGTTCTAAATACAATTCTAAATTGTATTCTAAACCTGCTGAGAGACTAGATCTGTTTGCCCCACAAGAGGAAATAAATGGTAAGTATGTAACAATGGGCTAGTTAGCTACCACCGCAATGTATCAAATCAACCCCTTGTTCGCCTTCGATTCACACAATGTTGCTCAGCAATTGCACCTCAATTTCAAAAAAAAATGCATGGGGTGTGGTGTGGTAGGTACAAACACCGTGGTTTAGGTTGTCTGCAAGTGAGGATTCCTCCATAACAGTGAGTGGTTTTCGCTCTGTACTGATCTTACCCACGTTGGGCAGAGAAGAGAACTCAGCTTCCTGAAAAGTTTTTTTTTGTTTTTCTTACAGGAGACCCAAGGCTTATGTGGCAAACTGAACACACCCAGTTAGTGCCAGACATGAACCCCGTCTCTGTCTAAGCATCACATCCAAAGAGACCACAATTTGGTGTCACCAAATGCTTAATTCATATCAAAGCTTTGAAAGCTTTTTTTCTTTCCTCTTTTTTTCCGGAACTACAAAGTATTATTATTATTGTTATTAATTTTTTTTAACATTTATTTTTGAGAGACAGAGAGAGACAGAGCATGAGCCAGGGAGGGGCAGAGAGAGGGGGAGACACAGAATCGGAAGCAGGCTCCAGGCTCTAGGCTGTTAGCAGAGAGCCCCAAGCGGGGCTCAAACTCACAAACCGTGAGATCATGACCTGAGCCGAATTGGACACTTAAACGACTGAGCCACCCAGGCACCCCAAAGCATTATTATTACTTACACTATTCCTTTACTAACTGAGTATGTAAGTATTCTTACAAAAAAAAATTGTAAACACACAAATTCAAATGATTATCCCAATTAGAATTTTGACCCACTATCACTTATAAAGCCCTCAATTTTCCATCAGGAAAGAGTTGCTGAATGTGTCTTAGAGTTCTATATGATTAGCAATGTATGATGCATATAAAAACGATTTCTAGAGAATTTTATCTGAAATGCTCTTTTTAAAATGTTTATTATTTATTTTGAGAGACAGAAGGCACGAGCAGGGGAGGGGCAGAGAGACAGAGGAAGAATCCCAAGCAGGCTCCACACTGTCAGTGCCAAGCCCGCCGTAGGGCTCACCAACTCACGAACCTGGAGACGGTGATCTGAGCCACAGTCAGACGGCGGACGCTTAAGTGACTGAGCCACTCAGACGCCCCTCCCGGTTTGGGTTCTTTACCCAGATGTTGAGTATACTCTACCGCGTCTTTGAGTGTGTCTGGCTCCTTTCGCTCCGCCAAACGTGGGTAAGATTTCTCCATAATAACGTGGGAAATTGCAGGCCATCAGTGGTTACTGCTGTAGAGTATGCTATTGTGTGAAGAGCACGGTAACCCTGTGCTTACCCACTCAGGATCAGCGGGCGTTAACCCAGCCCCGAGCGGACAGGTGCACGCCCGTTGGTATGGACCTGGGAGCGTGAGCGTCGTGTTTTCCGCTGTGCGTTCATTCACCTTTGGTAGGCGCGGCCAGCAGTTTTCAAAGTGACTGTATCCATTTATACACGCTGCACTCGACGGTACATTCTCTGTACATTCTCACCGACTGTCAGTTTCACGCCTTCTTTGTTCAACCATGCCATTGCCAGTCGTGCTGTCTTCCCTGTGGTTTCAGTTTGCTTTTACTTTGATGACTAATGCTGCTGGGAACATTTTCATATGATTGTGGTCATTTGGATTGTGTGTGTGTGTGTGTGTGAGTGAGTGAGTGTTTTTGTCATTTCCTCATTTTTTTTTAATTTTTTTTCAACGTTTTTTATTTATTTTTGGGACAGAGAGAGACAGAGCATGAACGGGGGAGGGGCACAGAGAGAGGGAGACACAGAATCGGAAGCAGGCTCCAGGCTCTGAGCCATCAGCCCAGAGCCCGACGCGGGGCTCCAACTCACGGACTGCGAGATCATGACCTGAGCTGAAGTCAGATGCTTAACCGACTGAGCCACCCAGGCGCCCTTAAATGTTTTATTTATTTATTTATTTTTTTTAACGTTTATTTATTTTTGAGACAGAGAGAGACAGAGCATGAACGGGGGAGGGTCAGAGAGAGGGAGACACAGAATCGGAAACAGGCTCCAGGCTCCGAGCCGTCAGCCCAGAGCCCGACGCGGGGCTCGAACTCCCGGACCGCGAGATCGTGACCTGGCTGAAGTCGATTGCTTAACCGACTGCGACACCCAGGCGCCCCTATCATTTCCTCATTTTAAAAAATTGGGTTGGCTCTCTTTTTTGAATCAACGGCAGGTATTAACATGCCAGAGTTCTCTGTCAGATATGTTCATTGTGGATATCTAATTTTTTTAAATGTTTATTTATTTTTGAGAGAGACAGAGCATGAGCAGAGGAGGGGTAGAGAGGGGGACACACAGAATCCGAAGTGGGCTCCAGGTTCCGAGCTGTCAGCACAGAGCCCCACGCGGGGCTCGAACTTATGAGCTGTGAGATTGTGACCTGAGCTGATGTGGGATGCTTAACTGACTGAGCCACCCAGGTGCCCCTAGAAAAAATATATATATTTTTAATTTTTTTTAACGTTTATTCATTTTTGAGACAGAGAGAGACAGAGCATGAATGGGAGAAGGTCAGAGAGAGAGGGAGACACAGAATCTGAAACAGGCTCCAGGCTCTGAGCTGTCAGCACAGAGCCCGTCGTGGGGCTCGAACCCACGAACCGTGAGATCGTGACCTGAGCCAAAGTCGGATGGTTAACTGACTGAGCTACTCAGGCTCTCCGGCTTTATTTTTATTTTTTAAATGTTTATTTAGTTTTGAGAGAGAGAGAGAGAGAGAGTGAAAGGGTGGGCCTACGCCGGCCGACTCCATCTTGTTCTGTGTCCTTCACCTTGACCACACCTCCTGCCCTTGAGCAAGCCCCCCCCCCCCTCACCTGCCTAACAGGACTCGGACCCTTCCCCAGCCAATCGGCTGAGGCCACAGCCATTACCTCACCTGTAAGGGTTAAATTGTACTGTAGGGCTAACGCTTAGCTTGAAAGATAACAACTTTGTTCTGACACTGAAGGTTAAAAGATAACAGCCTTGTTTTTACTCTGGTAAATCATACTCCATACTCTTGTGAATCAGGCTTTACCAATGAAGGAAACAAAACCTCGAAAAAGAGCATCAGAGACAAGGTCAAGGAGATCCACTGGTTGCAACTTAGCAGCAGAAAGTCTAAAATAATCACCTCATTTGATAACTGTTTCTGACTCATCTGGCAACTGTTTCTAACTCATCTGGGAACTGTTTCTCTGTTCTGTTCCCAGATAATGATAAAACGATACGATCGGCTTTAAAAACTCTGTACCCCGGCTGTTCGAGGCCACACTCTTATCAAGAGTGTTGGTCCTGATCGGTCGGCCTTGCCTCTTATTGTAATAAACTTTGTTGCAACTGTCACTGGTGCCCGTAGCCTTCTGTTTCAGGAGTCGTGTGGATGCAACACACCAACTGCCCCTAGGCCCCAATAAAACCTTTGTCCTTTTGAAACTCGCTCTCTTTCCCTGGTATCTCACCCCTGCGTCGGTGCAGGTAGGGGATTGAGCTCGAGCTAGCTCGAATAAAGGCTCTTTTGCTTTTGCATCGGACTCAGCTCCCTGGCGGTATTTGGGGATACACGAATTCTGGGCATAACAGGTGCAAGCGGGGGAGGGGCAGAGAGAGAGGGAGACACAGAATCTGAAACAGGCTCCAGCCTCTGAACCGTCAGCACAGAGCCCGACGCGGGGCGCCAACTCACGAGCGGTGAAATCATGACCTGAGCTGACGTCGGACACTGAATCCAGGCACCCCTGGATGAATTCACTTTGAAGCAGTGGACACTGTTTCTGCGTGTATCTTGGGTTTCTCTGAGCTTCCGGAAGCTTCTCGGACATCCTAGGTGGCATCTTGTCAGTGCTCAAGAGCCACATGGGCCTCGTGGCTGCCACGTTGGATAGCACAGCTCTGCACGCCTCACACCCTTGGTGTCAGCGTCTGGGATTCTGGCCGCTCTAATGGGCCTATGGAGGCAACACAGTCTCTTAGATGTTGAAACAGGTCTATGGCATGGGCTGCAAAGTCAGACACAATGAGATCTTCCTCCGACCCTGTTTCCCACCTGCAGGGACCTCAGACAAACCACTTCTGTCAACCTTCGTAAATGAGTTTGTGAATTCTTTTCCTTCAGAACCAGCGACCCAAACGTATCTGTGTGACTGTCATGGGTTTGGGGTTTGGGATTCGGGAGTGAATAAAACAGATACGGTCCCTGTGCTCCACAGAGCTCCCATCCGATGAGGAGACAGAACCAAACAGCTGATCATAAATTATTTAACTCCTGTTGGGATGTAAGGAAGGGTAGGTAACACGAGCCACAGCCGCGAGTCGACTCTAAAGATGCCAGTGTGGGGGCGCCTGGGTGGCTCAGTCGGTTCAGCGGCCGACTTCGGCTCAGGTAGTGATCTTGCGGTCCGTGGGTTCAAGCCCCGCGTCGGGCTCTGGGCTGACAGCTCAGAGCCTGGAGCCTGCTTCGGATTCTGTGTCTCCCTCTCTCTCTGCCCCTCCTCTGTTCATGCTCTGTCTCTGTCTCAAAAATAAATAAACGTTAAAAAAAATTAAAAAAAATAAAGATGCCAGTGTCTTTTTTTATCTTATTATTTTTATTTATTTTTTCTTTTTTAAAATTTAATTGATTTTTTATATAATTTATTGTCAAATTGGTTTCCATACAACACCTAGTGCTCATCCCAACAGGTGCCCTCCTCAATGCCCATCACCCACCCTCCCCTCCCTCCCACCCCCATCAACCCTCAGTTTATTCTCAGTTTTTAAGAGTCTCTTATGGTTTGGCTCCCTTCCTCTCTAACTTTTTTTTCCCTCCCTTTCCCTCCCCCATGGTCTTCTGTTAAGTTTCTCAGGATCCACATAAGAGTGAAAACATATGGTATCTGTCTTTCTCTATATGACTTATTTCACTCAGCATAATACCCTCCAGTTCCATCCACGTTGCTGCAAATGGCCATATTTCATTCTTTCTCATTGCCAAGTAGTATTCCATTGTATGTATAAACCACATCTTCTTTATCCATTTGTCAGTTGATGGGCATTTAGGCTCCTTCCATAATTTGGCTATTGTTGAAAGTGCTGAAGATGTCAGTGTCTTAACACAAAGGGAGCTTTTACTTCCCACTCTCGTAAATAAGCGACGTGGCTTTCCCTGGGCAGAACTGGAATGTCCTCTTTAAGATGATTCAGGAACATACTAGCTTCTTCCCGCCTGTGGCCTTGCCACGCTCTTGGGTAACAATGTCCTCCACTTCCAACCAATGGAAACAGAAAAAAAGAACAGAGAATGTATGTCCACTTGCAAAAGTCCCTGGTGTGGAGGTGACACGTTGTGTCTGCCCAGATTTCTTGGCTATAAGTAGTTATTACAGTCCTGTGAGGTTGCAGACAATAAAGGCCCTGTGGGTAGCCAGCTCCTGGTGACTCCAGCTGCTCCAATAAAGGAAAAACACTCACTTTTCTGGTGAATGACCAGACATCTCTGTCTCATGCGGCAAGTAATCTAAAGACGAAATACATATGAGTATGTATAACAGAGGAGTGTGTTCTTATAACCCCTCCAACCTATGTACCATCTGGGGTGACTGTCTCCTCAGAATGCAACAGGAGGGGCGCCTGGGTGGCTCAGTCGGTTAAGTGGCCGACTTCGGCTCAGGTCACGATCTCGCGATCCGTGAGTTCGAGCCCCGCATCGGGCTCTGGGCTGACAGCTCAGAGCCTGGAGCCCGTTTCCGATTCTGTGTCTCCCTCTCTCTCTGCCCCTCCCCTGTTCATGCTCTGTCTCTCTCTGTCTCAAAAATAAATAAACGTTTAAAAAAAATTAAAAAAAAAAAAAAAGAATGCAACAGGAAATTGCCAAACTGGGGGTTTGAGTCACAACACAGAGACACATTCCCACATTCCCTCCAAAACGCAGCATGCGTCTTGGCTACATTGAAGACAGTTGCCGCGACCCGCTAGAAGAAAGAGAGGTAGCTGTTGGGTCTTGCTTTCTTGTCCTCTTGGGTCTGGACTTTGGGCTTGAAAGGTTCCACATGGCCCATTCTGCTGCCAGGGACGTGATGAGTAATTTGGCTATTTTTCTGCACTGCCAGCCACAAAGACAGATGAACAGAGTGGGGAGGTCAGAGACTCAGTTCCAACCACCCTGTGGTTTTCCTAGCAAATGTTTAACAGAAAGGCCACCCACAAGACCTGGTTCCTCTTTCTCTTGATGGGAGGGTGGGAGAGGACTCACACACACTCATGCCCTCCTTGAACATTATCTCAGACCCAAACACCAAATCCAGAGCGGCAACACAGGCCCTGGGGTGTGGAGAGGGATTCTGAGCACTGACACGGATGTTACACATAAATGTCTCACATAGAATGTGGTGCCTTAAGCAGATCAGCTCTCCAAGGAATGTTGATAAATGGGATTTGGTGAATTTCCTTTTTTTTTTTTCTTCAACCAATACATATTGACTGAGTACCTCTTAAGGGTCTGTGCCTGTGCCAAATATTAGACAACTAAAAACCTGTGGAGCTCATGATCTAATGAGGACACATATTAAACTGTTCAAAAAATTATAGAATTGCAGTGGTGATATGTAACCTGTAGTAACCCCAGTTTTTTGTTTTTGTTTTTTAACAAATCAACCTCAAGATATCAGTAGTTCATGGCAATGGAATGTTTAGTGCTCATTCATGCAACACTTCAGTACAGACATCCCAGGTTGGCACTTGGGGTGACTCACGCTCCCAGGATTCTTTTACCTTTTGGCTCCAACACTTCCCAAGACCTTGGCATACTCTGTTACTAAAGAGACTAAAAATGGCACATCCATTTCCTTAAAAAACAAACAAACAAACAAACAAACCCAACAACAACAACAAACAACAAAAAACCGTAAGGCAGGACATATCTCTTCTGGGCCACACGGTCGAAGAGAAGCCATGAAATTCTGGTGCTCCGTAAGCCATCCCTGCTCATGTGGGAAGTGCTCTAAGGAAAGCAGTGGCTGTGACATCAGGTAAAAAGGGGACTTGACCTTGCGTGCAGACATGATAACACTGAGTGTCCGCAGGAGTGCGTGGGCTGATAAACCACTGGCCTGGGAAAGCGGACTGGAGGGCTGGGAAGAATCTGGGCAGAGGCGACAGCTTCTGTGAGAGAGTCAGGGAACGATGTGGCAGTTCCGGAAAGTTGGGGCAATCCCAGAAGAGCTGGAGATGGGAAAACAAGGAGGGACTGAATGTGCAGGGCTTTCTAACAGGCCATGTAAAGACTTAGGATTTTATCTTTTCAACTATAGGCAAGGTGCTAAACATAAGCCTGGCATGATCAGATTTTTGTCCGAAATATTCATGGAGACAGAATCAGGGCAGGCCGTAAAAATAACAGTGAACATTTTCTGAGCACTTATCGGGCCAGACGCAATTGTGAGTCCTGAATATGGATAGTTCACTTAATTGTCACCACGACTCAGGGGAGGGATTTCCACTATTAGATCCATTTTAGTTTTTATTTATTTTTGAGAGAGAGAGAGAGAGAGAGAGAGAGAGAGAGAGAGAATCTGAAGCAGGCTCCAGGCTGTCAGCTGTCAGCACGGGGCTCGAACTCACAGGCCAAGAGATCATGACCTGACCCGAAGTCAGACACTTAACCGACTGAGCCACCCAGGCGCCCCAGATCCATTTTACAAACGAGAACACTGAGGCTCAGAGGGTTCATTAATTTGATTAGTGTGCTCATGGAGTAAGAGGTGAAGGTGTATTCCGATCGGAGCATTCCTATTTCTCACCTAGAATTGCTACGCTATACTTAACGGTAATGTAATAAACTGTATTTTACGTTTACTAAAGAAGATAAAAACCTGTGTGGATGGGAAGCTCCTGACCTCCAGGAGAGAGATGAGTGGCTCGGATTTAAATAAATCAGATTTCAATAAATGGATTTAAGGCTGGGAGGCAGTCCCCAAAGAAAGGCCGGTGGAAAGGTTTGGTGTCCAGGAATGTCAGACTAGGTTGTCTTGAACTAAATTTTCCACTAGGTGGTTTTGAACTAAATTGAACTAAATTGGTAACAAGTAGACCAAAACAAACCAAACCAAATAAAAACGTCTGTTTGTAGACCGTGGAGCATGCACCCATGATTCCGAGAGGCGGAAGGGAAGGAAGCCAAGAGAGGGAAATTTATCATTTGGGGGTAGTTTTACAAGGCCCGTTTGCTGATTCCAAAAGTGAAAGCAGAACACGGGAGGCTGACAAGCTGGAGGAACATTTGGCAGTCTACTTAAACAGCATTTCAAATCACTGGGCATCCAGCGGAAGGGCCCATCGTGGATGAAGGAAGCCACGCACACCCCAGGCTCCAGATTGGGACCCAAGGGTTTAGATAAAGGTTGACTGGACATTAGCGAGAACTCAGAAGGGCAGAAACCTAGTTTCAAAAAAATTTTTAATGTTTATTTATTTTCAAGAGAGAGAGAGTGTAAGCAGGGGAGGGGCAGAGAGAGAGGGAGTCACAGAATCCGAAGCAGGCTCCAGGCTCTGAGCCGTCAGCACAGAACCCCATGAGGGGCTCGAACCCACAAACTGTGAGATCATGACCTGAGCCGAAGTCGGACGCTCAACCGACTGAGCCACCCAGGTGCCCACAGAAACCCAGTTTCTTTTTTTTTTTTTAAATTTTTTTAAATGTTTATTTATTTTTTAGACAGAGAGAGACAGAGCATGAACAGGGGAGGGTCAGAGAGAGGGAGACACAGAATCTGAAACAGGCTCCAGGTTCTGAGCTGTCAGCACAGACCCCGACGCGGGGCTTGAACTCACGAACCGCGAGATTATGACCTGAGCCGAAGTTGGATGCTCAACCGACTGAGCCACCCAGGCGCTCCAGAAACCCAGTTTCAAATGAAGGCGCTTCGCTTGGTCCTGAACCCACCTCGCTGCCAGAGACAAAACAAAATCCTCCCAGTGGGGGTGGGGAGGGGAGGGATATTGCCACACACCCACAAAGAAGCCTCAACAACGCCACACATAATTTTTGGCACGTATTCAGAAGCAATTATGTATCGCGAGGTCAAGATTAGACCCAACATCTCAGAGGAAAGAAATGTCAGAGGAATAGCCCGCGCTGGATTTTTATAACTGTGACTATCACGTCAAACGAACAAATGGCAGGAACTAGAGAATATAAATGCAAATAAATGGAAGTTCTAGAATTTTTTAAGAACGTAGCCACTGAAATTGTGAACTCAACCGATGAGGTTAACATCAAATCGGACTCAATGGAAGAGAGAAATGGTGAACAGCAGCATGGGTCCGTAGACGGGAGCCAGATGGAGGCAAACTAAACCTTCCGGAGATCAAAGACTAAACCTTCAAGGGGCGCCTGGGTGGCTCAGTCGGTTGAGCGTCCGACTTCGGCTCAGGTCATGATCTCCTGGTTCGTGAGTTCGAGCCCCGCGTCGGGCTGTGTGCTGACAGCTCAGAGTCTGGAGCCTGTTTCAGATCCTGTGTCTCCCAATCTCTCTGCCCCTCCCCTGTTCATGCTCTGTCTCTCTCTGTCTCAAAAATAAATAAACGTTACAAAAATTAAAATAATAAATAAATAACAAATAAAAAATAAACCTTCGGGAAAGGACACGAGACAAGTATGCCACATGGTGGAAAAGGACTAACATTTGGGCAAAGTCAGGCGTGAACAAGAAGTGCCCCCCCCCCCCCCCAGTCCCTAGAGCCGGGAGGAAGCTGTCAGGTGAGACCCCAGTCTGTCTCCTTGGAGAGGGAAGGTCTAAGACACGAACGCCACTGTCTCCTAACACCAGCCCCGGAACAGACTTGTGAGGATAACACCCAGGTATCCACAAGGGGGTGTCCGTCCGAGAGGCAGCTCCCCTGAGAATGTGGGCTTCATCTCCCCTGGGCACCGTGCTTTGGTGAAAACCAGAATCCTTTACTCCTCCACCCAGCAATCCCACTTGTGGGTCTGCATCCAGAGGAAATGCAAACAGGACCACGGAGACATGTCTGCCCCCCACGTTCACCGCAGCGTTAAGTCCCCACGGCCAAAGTACAGAGACAACCTGAGTGTCTGTCCACGGATGGATGGATAAAGAAGGTGTGGTGTCTATAGACCATGGAATACTGTTCAGCCATGAAAAAGAAGGAAATCCTGCTGTTTGTGACAATATGGATGGACGTTGAGGGCATTATGCTAAGTGAGGTAAGTCAAATAGAGACAGACAAGTACTAGATTGATTTCACAGTAAGAAGACACGATAATTATGTTGCACACAGAGGTATGCGCTAAAGCCAGGTGGCAATCCTATTGCCATGTAAATGTATCAAGTCAACACATGTACACCTTAAACTTATACAATGTTATAAGTCAAATATGTCTCCATTGAAAAGAAACAGAATCTCTTGCCAGTGTATGAGTCTGATTCCACAGCGTAAAGCATGCTGTTATGTTATAATACAATTTTCCCCTCAGTCAGATGTACAGGGCTCTGCATTCTCTCTCTCTCTCTCTCTCTCTCTCTCTCTCGTCCTCTCTCGTCCTCTCTCTCTCTTTAGTATTCTCATTGTATCTCCTACTACCCCACTGGGCAATTCTGCTCCAGGCACACTGACTTCTTTGCCCTGCCTGGAATGTCTCAAGTGCGCATCTGCCCCAGGACCTTTGCACTTGTCATTCTCTCTGCCTGGAACGTTCTTCCCCCAGAGACTTCCTCTTACAGTCTTGCTCCACTGTTCTCTTCTCATTTACGCCTTCCCGGACCATCCTATCTAAAATCGCTACACCCCCTCCAGATTTCACATGATCTTTTGCCACTTCCCCCCCCCTCCCCGTCTTTGGCATGTATTAAACTACTAATCTGTTATGTACTTTCCATTTTGGTGTTCTTTCCTGCCTGCCTCCCCCTAAAGTGCATCCTTATCTTATTTTACTACAGTGTCTCTCTCTCTCTCTCTCCTGCAGTGACCCCTACTGCATCCCTACATTTAGAACAGTACCTGACATATGTAGATGTTCAACAAGCACTTCTGAATGATGATGAAGAAATAGATACATACAGGATAATAGGAAGTATATGGAGGCATCTTGTGCACACTGAACACACTTCCAGAGACCACATTTCTATGTTTGAATCCTGGCTCTGCCGGTTACAAGCTCTGTAACTTTGAGCTAACTAATTAATCTCTTTATGCCTCCGCCCATTCCACAGAGGCTGCGTCATTTCACATTCCCACCCACAGTGCACAACTCCTCCACATCCCCGCCAACACTTGTTACTTTCTGTGTGTGTGTGAGTGTGTGTGTGTGTGTGTGTGTGTTTTAGTAGCCATCAGAATGAGTGTGAAGCAGTTCTTGTCTCCTTGGAAAGTCTGTTTTAAAATATCAGAATGTTGGATGAGAGCCCTCCCCTTCCTGAGCTCATCCTGCACGGTCTTTTGATGGACTCCAGGGGGTGGGATGATTTGGAGATGCGGTTTTCTCTCCAGGTTGCTCCTGCGGCTGGATCCCCTACCAAGCACAGGGACATAGGCACATGGGGAATTGGGGTCTCCCAAGTTTCCAACAGGTGCGATGGGGCGCCTGGGTGGCTCAGTCTGCTAAGCATCCAACTCTTGGTTTCAATTCAGGTCATTATCTCACAGTCGGTGAGAGACTGAACCCCATGCCAGGCTCTGTGCTGACAGCCCGGACGGGGCCTGCTTGGGATTCTCTCTCTCCCTCTCTCTCTGCCTCTACCCCTCTTGCTCTCTGTCTCTCTCTCAAAATAAATACATAAACTTTTGGGGCACCTGGGTGGCTCAGTCGGTTGAGCGTCCGACTTCAGCTCAGGTCACGATCTCACAGTTCGTGAGTTCGAGCCCCGCGTCGGGCTCTGGGCTGATGGCTCAGAGCCTGGAGCCTGCTTCGGATTCTGTGTCTCCTTCTCTCTCTGACCCTCCCCCGTTCATGCTCTGTCTCTCCCTGTCTCAAAAATAAATAAAACATTAAAAATAAAATTAAAAAAAAAAGCTATCCGTTGCATTAAAAAAATTAAAAATAAATACATAAATACATAAACTTTTTTAAAAAATAAAGAAAAGAGGTACTAGAATCCCAGAAATGGACCAGGTTCATCGTCAGAGATCACCCACCTGGGGCTGGAAAGACTTAACATGTATCTCGTGCTCCCTCTTGTGGTCACAGTGAAGAAATTCCCTTTGAAGTCAAAGGGAAGCTTTTTTTCCATCTGAGAAATTAATTTTTTTTCATTGAATAAGTATTTGCTGATATTTATTGAATAAGTATTTTTTCATTGAATAAGTATTTGCTGATACTTCAAGACTCTTGAGATCCAGGGGCGCCTGGGTGGCTCAGTTGGCTGAGCATCTGCCTTTGGCTCAGGTCGTGATCTTGTGGTTCATGAGTTAGAGGCCCGTGTGGGGCTTTGAGCTGACAGCTCAGAGCCTGGAGCCTGCTTCGGATTCTGTGTGCCCCGCCCCCACGTCTCTGCTCCCTCCCCACTTACACTCCGTCTCTCTCAAAAATAACAGGGGGAAATGGAGTTTGTGGGATGGTGACCCCAGAGTTGTGCAGTGCACAAACTACCCAGCTGTACGGGAGGCCCTGATGTCTTCCCTCTACAGTCCCACCAAGTTCTGTGCTGGCTACACCATTTCTCCGGGTGGTACAGTGTCTTAACTTCTCTCCTCCCAACAGCCTATGAGCTCTTTGAGGACCAGATAGAATCAGAATCCCATCTATGTCCCTGGTACCCAGAAAAGGGACTGAGATACTGGAGGCCACAACAGCACCCTACATAATAAAGAAAATCAGCAAATTGTCTGGGTAATTATGACTGGATTTCTATACATGGCCAGATATTATGGCAGTGTTCTAGGAATTGGCCATAATTATGCAGAGTCACTGAAGGATGTACAGTCACTGGAATGAGCTAAGAAATCACTGCGTAGTCTCAGGAACCAGCTGGATAATTGCACGAAGGGCTCCCAGAGCCAGCTGGGTGATTACGGTGGAGTCATGGAATCAGCAGTAATAATGGAAGAGTCCCAAATACAGACGTCAGGAGATGGCTGGGGACATTTTTAATGGTGACAACTCGGGGTGGGGAGAGAGGGTTACTCCTGGCGTCCAGCAGGTGGCGGCCAAGGACAGCCCCCACAGCAAAGGACCATCCAGCCCGGTCTTAGTTTGGCTGCTGTAACAACAGCACCACAGACCGGGTGGCCTAAACCACGACCACTTCTCACGGTTCTAGAGGCAGGGAAGCCTGAGAGTTGGATTCTGGCGAGGCACCTCTTCCTGGTTTCTTCACAAGGCCGAGAGCCCCCCTCCAGACACCGAATTGCTGGAGCCTTGATCTTGGGTTTCCAGCCTCCAGCACCGTGAGGAATGCACGTCTGCTGTTGGCAAGACACCCAGTCGGTGGGATTTTGCTCCCGCAGCCCAAGGGACCACGACACTGGCCAGCGAATGAAAGTAGCTGTGTACACACTTAGGGTGATGAGCTTTTTGGGGGGTGATAGTGGGGCTCGTGGGGTCCGGAGCCGATGGCCAAGAAAGAATTCTTGAAGACGTCTTTGGGGAGCAAAAAAGTGACTTTACTAAAGCACGGGGACAGGACCCGTGGGCAGGAAGAGCTGCCCGGGGACCAGGAGGAGAGACTGGGGGAGGTAAAGTCCGGGGGAAGTTTCCAGTGAGACTTTCATATGCTAAAGAAGGCCCACAGGATACTACTGGAAGCCTTAGCTATTGTCAAAAGCTAAGGTTGTTTGCCCTCTTGCATAGCATTAGCTTTAAGACGTAGGGAGTTCCTGGAGAGATGTTTTACTCCGCAGGCCTCAAGTGTTTGTAACGGGCTGCAGGTTACAAGGAAGTTTGCTTCTATCTGGCATTTCCTTCTGCCTTTGTTGCCCACATCACACTGTGGAGGGATGATGGAGACCCACGTCCTGAAGGACTGTGATCTCTATCAGTTAGCCATTGGTTTTCCCCTTTCCTTTGTTCTTGGGCGGCCAGGAGCGCCCCGAGGAATATCACAAATCCCACCTGGTTGGGGGGAGGTGTGGGTGGCCTGTCAGCTTGCCCGGCCAGGAGCACCCCGAGGAATATCACAAATCCCACCTGGTTGGGGGGAGGTGTGGGTGGCCTGTCAGCTTGCCCGGCCAGGAGCGCCCCGAGGAATATCACAAATCCCACCTGGTTGGGGGGAGGTGTGGGTGGCCTGTCAGCTTGCCCGATGCTCCCTCATCAAGGTTAGTTGGCAACAAGTACCAGTGATTGTGCAGAAAGGGAATACATCGCCAAGACTGTTGAGGGAGCATGAGGCAGCCGGAGGGCACGACGCAAGCTGGCCCTCCCCTCCATCCCCGAGGTGGGACATTTGTGACATTCCTTGGACACTCCCAGCTACCCCGAAACAGGAAAGGACAAAAAACAAATGATGAAACTCCTAACAGTCTCCACCAGTTTACCAGAGAAGGGCGATCCCATCATAGCCTAAAGTCCAGCTACTCCCTATACTGTCTCGATGTTAATGCCTCGCCAGAGAGAAAAACAACCTTAGCTTGACAGGTGAGGGGAGAGGGCGCCGTCCCCGTGCCTGGCCGTGTGTCCCGAGCTGTATTCAGTTTAACAAACGGGTGATCTGGTAAGTCAAATGTTCTGAGTTCTCTTGAGGCTGCTCTTGCAAATGGATTCATCACATTCAAGGAGGGTCACGGGAACCCCTGATCTGTAGTGGACAGAAGTAGATAGATAACCTGGATTTGGATCAGCCTCTGGGGGGTGGGGAGGGGCCGTCCTGGGGGGCTGAGCCCTCACCTGTGGGATCTGACTCTGCCTCTGGGCAGCTGGTGTCAGAATGGAAGCGTAGGGCTCCAGCCGGTGTGGAAGAATCACTTGGGGGGCGGGGGAAGTCAGAGACACAAGATCAGATGATGGGGGCAGCGAGCACCCGGACCTCCCTGGAGGAAGGCAGAACAGACCTCACTTCTTGCCGCGTAGGGAAAGGGTCCCTGTGCAGACAGCCGAAAATGACAAATGTATCTATCCTACGTCACCAAGCAGACCAATCAAGGTGATTCCTTAAATAACCCCTCTCTTCCCACCCACTTTCTGCCAGGTGCCCAAAGCCTCTTGCTGCTAAAAGACACTCAGGAACCTATAAGGGAGAAAATTGTTACAGATGGAGAGTTTTTCTCCAACATTTAAAAAAGAAATTTTTTTTTAGTATTTATTTTTGAGATAAAAAGAGAGAGAGAGGAGAGAGATAGCGGGGGAGGGGCAGAGAGAGGAGGAGACACAGAATCCCAAGCGGGCTCCAGGCTCCGAGCCGGCAGCACAGAGCCCGACGCGGGGCTTGAACTCACGAACCGCGAGATCATGGCCTGAGCCGAAGCTGGACGCTCAACCGACTGAGCCACCCGGGCGCCCCAGCTCCAACATTTTATTATGAGAAATGTTCATTTTTTTTATTTTTAATTTTTTTAAATGTTTGTATTTATTTTTATTTTATTTTATTTATTTATTTTTCAGAGAGAGCGTGAGCAGGGGAGGGGCAGAGAGAGAGGGAGACACAGAATGGGAGCCACCCAGGCGCCCCAGGAGAGAAATGTTCAAAACATACGGAAGAGTTGAAAGCATTTTTACGGTGAATACCCATATACACGACACTTACTTTCAACCTCTGACAACTTCCTCCACCTGGTTTATCACCTAGCTGCCCACCAAACCAGGCTGGGTGTTTGGGGTGGGTTTCAGAGTAAGTTGCCAACATTAGTATGCTTCCCTTTGGGTACTTCACCAAGCACCTTATTGCCTAAGGCTCCAGCTTGGCTTGGAGTGCCTTTCTTTTTCTTTCGTGTTAAAATTTGCACGCGAGGGTCGCCTGGATAACTCAGTCAGTGAAGCATCTGACTTCGGCTCAGGTCATGATCTCGCAGTCCGTGGGTTGGAGCCCTGCACTGAGCTCTGTGCTGATGGCTCGGAGCCTGGAGCCTGCTTCAGATTCTGTGTCTCCCTCTCTCTGACCCTCCCCCGTTCGCTCTCTGTCTTTCTCTGTCTCAAAAATAAATAAACATTGGGGCGCCTGGGTGGCTCAGTTGGTTAAGCGTCCGACTTCGGCTCAGGTCATGATCTCGCAGTCCATGGGTTGGAGCCCTGCATTGAACTCTGTGCTGATGGCTCAGAGCCTGGAGCCTGCTTCAGATTCTGTGTCTCCCTCTCTCTGACCCTCCCCCATTCATGCTCTGTCTCTCTCTGTCTCAAAAATAAATAAATGTTAAAAAAAATTTTTTTTTAAATAAACATTAAAAAAAATAAAGTAAAATAAAATTTGCACGTGAAATGCACAGGTCTTAAATATGCTAGTCGCTGAGTTTGGACAATTAGACACCCAAGCCCTATCAAGACACAGAATACAGCTGTTTTCCCAGAAACATGGGGGTTGCCTACCGGGGACTGGGGGAGAGGTGTGGGGAATTGGTGTTTAACTGACAGTTTCAGTTTCAGAAGGTGAAAAGGTTCTGGATGGAGGCGGTGGCCGCCCCACTACACGAATGCATTTGATGACACCAGGCTTTGAAATGGTTCAAATGGTAAATGTTAGGGTGTGTTCATTTTACCACAATTTGAAAAGGAGAAATATTTGCTTGATGCAAAGCAAGAAACAGACTGTGAGCTATAGCCAACACACTGATGGTTGCCAGATGGGAGGTGGGTGGGGGGCTGGGTTAAATACGGGGGGTGGGGGTGAAGGAGGGCCCTTGTCCAGTGATGAGCACCGGGTGATGTGTGACATATTGTGCACCTGAAACTAATACTACACTGTATGTCAAGTAACTGGAATTTAATTTTTTTTAACGTTTATTTATTTTTGAGACAGAGAGAGACAGAGCATGAACAGGGGAGGGACAGAGAGAGCGGGAGACACAGAATCTGAAGCAGGCTCCAGGCTCCGAGCTGTCAGCCCAGAGCCTGATGTGGGGCTCGAACCCACCAGCCTTGAGATCATGACCTGAGCCCAAGTCGGATGCTTAACAGACCGAGCCACCCAGGAGCCCCCCCTTTTTTTTTAATTTTTAAAAAAATTTTTTTTATGTTTATTTATTTTTGATACAGAGAGAGAGCATGAATAGGGGAGGGTCAGAGAGAGGGAGAGGGAGACACAGAACCTGAAGCAGGCTCCAGGCTCCGAGCTGTCAGCCCAGAGCCCAATGCGGGGCTTGAACCCACGAATCGTGAGATCATGACCTGAGCCGAAGTCGGCCACTTAACCGACTGAGCCACCCAGGAGCCCCTAACTAACTGGAATTTAAATGAAAACTTTAAGAAAAAGAGCCTTATGGAAATCTCATGCTCCATTAAAGGAGCCAGACACAAAAGGCCACAGGGTGTGCGATTCCATTTAAACGAAGTGTCCAGGGGGGCGCCTGGGTGGCTCAGTCGGTTAAGCGGCTGATTTCGGCTCAGGTCATGATCTCGTGGTCTGTGAGTTCAAGCCCTGCATCGGGCTCTGGGCTGACAGCTCGGAGCCTGGAGCCTGCTTCAGATTCTGTGTCTCCCTCTCTCTGACCCTCCCCTGTTCATGCTCTGTCTCTCCCTGTCTCAAAAATAAATAAACGTTGGGGTGCCTGGGTGGCTCAGTTGGTTAAGCGTCCAACTTCAGCTCAGGTCATGATCTCGCAGTCCGTGAGTTCGAGCCCCGCGTCGGGCTCTGTGCTGACAGCTCAGAGCCTGGAGCCTGTTTCGGATTCTGTGTCTCCCTCTCTCTCTGACTCTCCCCTGTTCATGCTCTGACTCTCTGTGTCTCAAAAATAAATAAATGTTAAAAAAACTTTAAAAATGTTTAAAAATAAATAAATAAATAAACGTTAAAAAAATAAATAAATAAAAATTAAAAAAAACACACAGTGTCCAGAACAGGCAATCCATGCAAACAGGTTACAGTCACCAAGGGCTGGAAGGCACGGGAAATGGGTTGTGGCAGCTTCTGGGCGTGGGGTCTCCTTTCGGGGTGATAAAATGTTGTGGACGTAGGTGACAGTGAATGTGCTAAGTGTCATTGAATCATACACTTCAGAGGGTAACTTTATGTTTGTGAATTTCACCTCATTAAACAAAGCGAGAGTTACTGCTTTCTGAGCATTTACTATGCCACACAAGATGTAACCTCCCCACCCCCGCACACCTTGATTTATTCGTGGTGCCTTATGGGGTGAGAATGCTTATATCTCCATTTTAGGCGATGGATATTCCAGAGTCTCAGGGTCACAAAGCTGGAAAACGGCAGGTCTGAGATCTGAACCCGGCCGTCTGGAGGGCTGGCTGGCAAAAGTGCCCCCCTTTTATTTTCTTTTATTTTTTAATTTTTTTTAACGTTTATTTTTGAGACAGAGAGAGACAGAGCATGAACGGGGGAGGGGCAGAGAGAGGGAGACACAGATTCTGAAACAGTAGTGCCCTCCTTTTAAAACTTACCCCGAGGGGGAAGAGGAGGGCCGCACTGTGGATCGGGGGTGTCCCCTTCCTCCACCAGACTAGCCCCGATTTTATTTTCCTGCTCAGTCTCCTGGGGAAGTTTTCAGGCCAAGCAGCCTCCCACCCGTAGAAAAGGCAGCAAGTGCAAAAGTGAAAGCAAAGGAAAGGAAAAGAGAGACAGAGAGAGAGAGAAAAGTCCTAGAAAGTTCCTTTTCTGCCAGCACAGGTGAGGCACACCTGTCCGGCAGGTATAGCTCGGAAGGGATCACAGCAGTCTGGAGGTTATGCTGACCTGTGCTGAGTTGGTGGTCACATAGGTCAATCCCTATGTGCCTGTGATGCCATAAAGAAAATGGTTTAGGGGCGCCTGGGTGGCTCAGTCGGTTAAGCATCCGACTTCGGCTCAGGTCCCCTGATCTCGCAGATCGTGAGTTTGAGCCCCACGTCGGGCTCCATGCTGATAGCTCAGAGCCTGGAGCCTGCTTCATTCTTTTTTTTTTTTTTTAATTTTTTTTTAACGTTTATTTATTTTTGAGACAGAGACAGAGCATGAACGGGGGAGGGGCAGAGAGAGAGGGAGACACAGAATCGGAAGAGCCTGCTTCATTCTGTATCTCCCTCTCCCTCTGCCCCTCCTCTGCTCACACTCCGCCTCTCTTTCTCTCAAAAATAAACATTAAAAAAAAGAAGATGGTTTAATTTTAGCACACTACTAGAGCTAAACACACCTACAGTGTCTGGGCGGGCACACCTCGTCTGGTCAAACTCCATTTGCGGACTCACTGTCCTGCCCAGGGTTACTTAGTACTTAGAACCTGCCAGCGGCTCTGTCGCCTGAAAAGAAGCTGTAAGCTCTTCTAGACTTCAGACTCTGCAGGAGGAGCCCCTGCCCGCAGCCCCGCCAGCCTCTGCCTCTGGCACACTGCCTCTTTTGCTCACTCCTGCCACCCCCCTACATGCACACACACATCTGCTGTTTTTCTCAGTTCCTTCAGTCCCAAGTTTCTCTCTGCCTCAGGGCCTTTGCACCTGCTGTTACTCCTGCCTGAAACTCTCTCCCTATAGCTTCTTGTCATCTTTCAGGTACCGTCTTGTATCATTTCCTCAAATATTTCCTCATCATACCAAATAAAATGGTGCTCTGGTTATACCCCAGGTAGTGCTATACACTGAGGTCCCCCTTACCACCAGAAAATTAAAAAAAAGCAGCAGGGAGGGATGCCTGGGTGGCTCAGTTGGTTGAGCATCCAACTCTGGCTCAGGTCATGATCTCATGATTCATGGGTTCGAGCCCCGCATTGGGCTCTGTGCTATCAGCTGGGCACAGCGCTTCGGATCCTCTGTCCCCCTCTCCCTCTGCCCCTCCCCTGCTTGCACACACTGTCTCTCAAAAAGAAATAAAACCTTAAAAAAAAAAAAGGCATCAGGGAAAAACACGCCGTGTCATGAGAAGGGCACATCACCTCTCTGGTTTTCTTCCCCCCAAATCCACAATCTCAGTCCAATTATGAAAAAAAAAAAATCAGACAAAACCAAACTAGGGAGGTTGTGCAAAATCCCTGCTGCTCAAAGCTGCCAAGGTCATGAAAACTAAGGAGTGAGGACTGTCACGGTCGGGAGGACATTAATGGAAACCGAGACATTCGGATACAGATTGTGGTTTATTTAATGCTCCTGCGCCAATGCTGGGCCCTCGGTTGTGACCATGACCACGTTCCCCGGCGATGTCAGGCGTTAACATCAGGGAACCGGGCGGGAGGGGTGCACGGGAACTCGGTGCTGTCTTTGCAACTGTTCTGTACATCTAAAAAGTGCTTCACGATAAGAAGTAGAAAACACAAACAAAAACCAAACTAGCACAGGTGATTCCACTCCTGGGCACAGACCGGAAACAGCTGAGGGCGGGTCTCCAGCAGGTGGACCCGGTTCACAACAGCCCGGGGTCAAACGCGGTGCACGAAGAGGCCAAACGCGGCGCATGCGCACCGCCGAATATCATTCGGCCTCAAGGAAGCAAATTCTGGCGCGTGCTTCAACAGGCAGCAACCTGGAGACATTACGCTGAGCGCGATAAGCCAGTCCCAGAAGACATTAGTATTCGATTCCACAGGTAGGAGGCGCCCAGGAGTCAACTTCATGCAGACAGGAGGTAGGATGGCCCGTGCCAGGGGTTGGGGGAGGGAGCATGGGAATCATTTAATGGGTGCAGGGTTTCAGTTTTGCACCAATTTCTGGAAATTGGTTGCATACCATTGTGAATATACTTAATGCCACCGAATTGCACACTTTAAAACGGCTAAGATGGTAACTTTTAGGTAGTGTGTATTTCATCACAATTAAAACATTTTTAATGTTTATTATTTTTGAGAGAGAGAGAGAGAGAGAGAGAGAGAGAGAGACAGAGAGAGACAGAGTGTGAGCAGGGGAGGAGCAGAGAGAGAGGGAGACACAGAATGGAAGCAGGCTCCAGGCTCTGAGCTGTCAGCACAGAGCCCGACGCGGGGCTCGAACTCAAACCGCGAGATCATGACCTGAGCCGAAGTCGGATGCTTAACCGACTGAGCCACCCAGGTGCCCCGTAATTTCTTTTTAATGTTTATTTTTGAGAGAGAGGGAGAGACAGAGTGTGAGGGGAGGGGCAGAGAGAGAGGGAGAGAGAAAATCCCAAGCAGGCCCTGAGCTGTCAGCACAGAGCCCGACGTGGGGTTCGAACGCACAAACTGTGAGATCATGACCTGAGCCAAGATCAGACGCTTAACCAGCTGAGCCCATTCAGGCACCCCTAAAACATTTTTTAATTAAAAAAATTCAAAACAGTAAAAAACAAAACAAAACAACCACCACCACAAAGCCCCAACCTGTATGCAAAGTTCCAGAGAGCTGGGTGGTGGTTTTTCTGGGAGATTGGGAAACCCTTCTCAGAGGAGAGTATTTAGAAGTGTGTTGAAGGGCACGAGGAAGGTCGGATGTGTTGGTGATGCCTGTCATCACCCAGGCGCCCCCCAATTAAGCTGGCTTTAAGAAAGAGGAGATTTTCTGGGGCGCCTGGGGGGCTCAGCCGGTTAAGCATCCGACTTCAGCTCAGGTCACGATCTCACGGTTCGTGGGTTCAAGCCCCGCTTCAGGCTCTGTGCTGACAGCTCAGAGCCTGGAGCCTGCTTCGGATTCCGTGTTTCCCTCTCTCTCTCTGCCCCTCTGTGGGGCCGGGCCCCACTTTTGAGGCGAGACTCACAGAGGGTGGTGTTCTTTGACGTGTACTTTGCAGACTGGGGTGTGTATTTCTTCTTGTCGGGTATGATGGATGGAATGTGTGTCCCCCCGCCCCCGAAATGTCATACGTGGAAACCACACCCCCCCCAAATGTGATGCCGTTTGAAAGTGAGGCCTTTCGGAAGTCATTAGGATTAGCCGAGGCCGTGAGGGTGGGGCCCCCAGGATGGGATCAGTGCCCCTACAGGAAGAGGAAGGGACACTAGAACGTGCTGGCCCTCCTCCTGGGATTTGCGACTGTACCGAGCCACATCCTCAGATCTGTTGGCCTTGCTGTACCTGAATCGTAACAAAACCTATATTTTAAAGCATCTCAGTGCCTCCAGGGGACTGAGCTGGAGCATGGTGTCCCTGAAGCCTGGGTGTTCAGGTGAGCAGCTGGCTGGACTGCCCTTGCTGGCACCACAGGTGCACAGCAGGAGCCTCGTCTGACACTGCGGAAGCCACCAGTGTCAGGGTCACCTGCTGGCATCTTTGGACAGGCAGGGGATCCCAGGACCAGGCTGGACCCTGCTGCAGGTGCACAGGCTAGAGTTCTGGGCTGAGCCTGGAGCTAACACATATCATCTCTGCAGGCGTGCTGGGTCCAGAAGCTGTCTCTGGTCTGGGAGGGACAGGAGGAGGTGATGAGAGCGGGGACCTGGCTGGCAGGCTGCTTCCCGCCGAGACAGGGAAACAGGAGCCCAGGACTTACGGTGTGGACTCTCAGCCCAGCCAGGACGTCCCGGCCATGCAAACAGTCTCACAGAATAGCCCCCACCTCCTCACCACATCCAAATCCGGAGGAAGTTCTCTCTTCCTTTGACCCTGCTCAAAAATGACCCAGTACACGGGAATCCCCGCGAGACCTTTTTTTTTTTAATATTTTTTTTTAACGTTTACTTATTTTTGAGACCGAGAGAGCCAGAGCACGAGCAGGGGAGGGGCAGAGAGAGAGGGAGACACAGAATCTGAAACAGGCTCCAGGCTCTGAGCTGTCAGCACAGAGCCCGACACGGGGCTCGAACTCACGGACCGCGAGATCATGACCTGAGCCGAAGTCGGACGCTTAATCGACCGAGCCACCCAGGCGCCCTTCCCCGCGAGACCTTCTTTCCAGCACCCTCTGTGTTCGCCTGCTCCGGCGGCCGTGACCAAGCACCACAGATGAGGGGTTCCCGTGACAAATTTATTTTCTCCTAGTGCTGGAGGCGGGAAATCCAAGATCAAGGCGTTGGTAGAGCTGCTGTCTTCTGAAGCAGCTCTCTTCTTGGCTCGTAGATTGCTGTTGGGATATTGCGATTTATAATAAGAAACACGTATTGGGTCTTCACCTGCATCCCTGGCACAGAACTCCTGAAGCCCTTCTAGTTCCCAGGTGATGAGAGCCAGAAAGGTGTGATGTTATTTCAGAGAGGTGACCTCTGTGCCCTCCTAGAGACAGAGTTTAATCGCCAACGGCCAGTGATTAAATCAAGCCTGCCTGTGCAACGAGGCCTCCATAAAAACCCCAAAGGACAGGATTTGGAGAGCTTCCAGGTGGGTGACCACGTGAAGATGTGGGGAGAGTGATGTGCCCGACCGTGCCCGGCCCCCAGCCCTGTGCACCTCTCCCAGCTGGCTGTCCCTGAGTCACTGAGTCACGTCCTGTCACAGTAGACTGGTGTAATGTTTCTCTGAGCTCGGTGAGCCACTCGAGCAAATTAGTCAGCTCAGAGGAGGGGTGGGGGAATGCGGTGCAGGAACCAGGATCTGTATAGCTGGTGGGTCAGGAGGCCGGTGACAGCCTGGTGCTGTGACTGGAATCTGAGCTGGGCGGTGGGGGGGTGGTCTTGTGGGACTGAGCCTTTAGCCCGTGGGATCTGATGCTGCCTCCAGATAGATGTCAGAATTGACTTGAAATTTTTTTTTAATTTTTTTTAACGTTTATTTATTTTTGAGACAGAGAGAGACAGAGCATGAATGGGGGAGAGGCAGAGAGAGAGGGAGACACAGAATCAGAAGCAGGCTCCAGGCTCTGAGCCATCAGCCCAGAGCCTGACGCGGGGCTCGAACTCACAGACCATGAGATCGTGACCTGAGCTGAAGTCGGATGCTTAACTGACTGAGCCACCCAGGCGCCCTAGAATTGACTTGAATTTTAAGATGCCCAGCTGGTATCGGAGAGCTGCTCCGGTGGTGTGGGGGGAAAAAAAGCCACATCAGAATCGGTGTCAGAATCGGAGCCACCTCCTTCCCGTGTCCTCACTGGTCGTCCCTCTGTGTCTGCGTCTTAATCTCCACTTCTTACAAGGGCATCAGGCATATTGGATTAGGACCCACCATATGACCTCATGTAACATAATCACCTCCTTAGAGAGGAGGTGTATCTGTCTCCAGAGACAGGCACTTCTGAGGTATGAGGGGGGTAGGGCGTCAACACAAGAATTTAGCGGGGACACAGTGCAGCCCAGAGCAGCCTGCTACCCGGTGTGTGTAACCTATTAGCTCACAACGTGCATTCTCTTTCACTGCCGTGAGTAACAAATCCAACATGTTCGATTCCAAGGGCGTTCCTGGTGGTCTTTGGCTTAAGAACGCCCATGGCGGCAATAATTTGACTCTGAAGAAGGGAAGCAGAAACTCTTGGTGGGCGGAGGGAAAGGGGAGGTGGCTTCCCTCTTTTAAAAGGAAGCCTTTACATTTAAAGAGGAGAGCAGACAAAGTGACCCCAGCCCCCATCCCTGCCCTTGGGCTGTGGGAGGTCTTAGCTCAGGCCTCCCCCAGGAGACAGGGAGTGACTTTGGACGCCAAATGGATGTTTTGGTACTGAGTTAGGCTGGACTATTGACCCGTTGAAATTGGGACAGTTGGAAAACCCCAAAATGGCAAGAAAATTTGGAAGATCTGCTCCAGATATAGCCGTGGGGGAGGGAAAGGAGACTCAGGCAGATGGTGTGTGAAGGCTGGGTGAGAAAGAATAAAGCTGTTTCCTGTTCACGCCAGTGAGCCCAAACCTTTTTTTTTTTTTTTTTTTTTTTTACTATCCTATCTTTTTTTTTCATTTGAATTTTTTTAAGTAAAATTTTTATTTTAGAATAGTTTTAAGTTTACAGAAAAGTCACAGGCTGGTACAGAGAGTTCCTGTACCCCCTTCACCCGGTTTCCCCTGGTGTTAGCATCACTCATGGCTATGGTACGTGTGTCACGGCTGATGAGCCAATGTCGAGGCATCATTGTTAATGGACGTCCGCGTTTTATTAGGAAGGATCTTCTTAGTTTTTACCGTGTCCTTCTGAGCCTGGATCCCGGCCAGGGGGACACATTCTATTTGTCATCATATCTCTTTATGCTCCTCTTGGCTCTGGTGGTTTCTCAAAGTCTTCTGGTTTTGAGGAACACCAGCCAGGTGTTTTGTAGAATGTGCCTCACCTGGGGACTGTCGGATTTTTTCTCATAATTAGAGTAGTGACACGGGGAAATACCGTTTTCATCACCCCATATGGAGGGCTTAATCAACATGACTTACCATGGCTGGTGCTGGTCCTAATCCCTGGGAGGCAGTGTTTGTGACTACAAAGTCACTCTCTTCCTCCAATTGTCATGCTGTTCCCTCTAGAAAGAAGTCCTTATGCTCAACCCAACCTTGAAGAGGAGGGAGTTTTCTTGCACCTCCCTGAGGGTAGGATAGCAGCATAAGTTATTTGTTATCATTCTGCATGGGAGAGCTGTCTTTTCTCTCCTGTTTATTGCATTTATTACTTTATCGTTTATACCGTTTTGGACTTAGGGATATTTACTTCATTTTTGGGTTGTGATCCAATACTGCATCATCTATTCTGTTGCTCTAATTAGAGCCCTGCTCCTTTCTTCTCAATATTTTGCTATGAAAATTTTCAAACATAAAAATGTTGAAAAAATATTCCAGTGGGGAGGAAAAAACCCCAAATAGTCCAATTATAAGATGGGCAAAGACTCTGAATAGATAATTTTCCAGAGAAGACATCCAGATGGCCAACAGGGCATCAACATCGCTCATCATCAGGGAAATGCAAATCAAAACCACAGTGAGCTAAGAATGGCTAAAATTAAAAAAAAAAACACCCTAGAGATAAATGTTGGTGAAGACGTGGAGAAAAGGGAACCCTTGCACGGTTGGTGGGAATGTAAATCGGTGCACCTGCTCTGGAAGACAGTATGGAGGTTCCTCAAAAAATTAAACAGGAATACCTATAATTCAGCAACCCCATTCTTGGTATTTACCAGAAGAAAACAAAACCACTAACTCAGAGATATGAGTATATGTGATGTATATATGCAACATGGAATATTATCCAACCATAAAAATGGAAGAAATCCTCCATCTATGACAACATGGATGGACCTTGAGGGCGTTATGCTAAATGAAATAAGTCAGGCAGAGAAAGACAAATACCACATGCTCTTATTCACATGTAGACTCAAAAACACCAAACTCATAGATACAACAGATTAGTCCTTGGGGTGGGGTGGGGGTGGGGGGATGAGTGAAAGTGATCAAAGGGTACAAACTTTGTACTTACAAGATTTAAGTGCTGGGGATCTAATGTACAGCATTGACTATAATTAGCAACAGCATATTGTATAGTTGAAAGTTGTCAAGGGGCGCCTGGGTGGCTCAGTGGGTTAAGCGTCCGACTTCGGCTCAGGTCCTGATCTCGCGGTCCGTGAGTTCAAGCCTCTTGTGGGGCTCTGAGCTGACAGCTCAGAACCTGGAACCTGCTTCGGATTCTGTGTCTCCCTCTCTCTCTGCCCCTCCCCTGCTCGTTCTCTCTCAAAAATAAATAAACATTTAAAAAGTTAAAAAAAATGAAAGAAAGTTGTCAAGACAGCAGATTATGAAAGCTCTCACCACACACACATACAAAACGTAACTATGTAAGCTCATGGATGTGCTAACTAACCTTATGTGATAATCGTTTTGTAATATATACATATGTCAAATCGTTATGTTGTGCACCTTAAACCTACACAGTGTTCTGTATCAATTATATCTCAGTACAGCTGGACAAAATAAGAAATATTATGGTGACTATGTAGATTCTACTGTTAATATTTTTGCTTTATTACGTATCTGTCCCTGTGTCAATCCATCTTTTTTTTTTTACATTTTTTTAATACTTATTTTTTGAGAGAGGGGAGGGGACAGAGGGAGACACAGAATCCGATCCAGGCTCTGAGCTGTCAGCACAGAACCCTATATGGGGCTCGAACCCACAAACCATGAGATCATGACCTGAGCCGAAGGTGGACGGCTTAACCAACCGAGCCACCCAGGCACCCCTCTTATTTTCTTTTTTGATCCATTTGAAGGGACACTGAAGACCTGCTACATGCTCCCCCCGCCCCTGCCCCCCCCCCACCTCCCCAATACTTAAGCAATACGTGTCATTGGCTACAGTGCTTATTTTCTTTTGAGGTAACATTTGCAGTGAAATGCACGAATCTTTTTTTTTATTATTTTTATTTATTTATTTATTATTTATTTTTTTTTCAACGTTTATTTATTTTTGGGACGCAGAGAGACAGAGCATGAACGGGGGAGGGGCAGAGAGAGAGGGAGACACAGAATCGGAAACAGGCTCCAGGCTCCGAGCCATCAGCCCAGAGCCTGACGCGGGGCTCGAACTCACGGACCGCGAGATCGTGACCTGGCTGAAGTCGGACGCTTAACCGACTGCGCCACCCAGGCGCCCCTGAAATGCACGAATCTTAAGAGGACCACAAACACAGATCCCTGTGAAACCCAAAGCCTTATCAAGATACCGAACAGTGCCTTCACTTCAGCCCCTTCCCAGTCAGCCCTGCCCCCACCTCCTCAGAGGTAAGCCTTACTCTGATTACTGTTGGTCCTGCAGGTTGGTCCTGTCTGTTCTAGAACACCACGTGAAAGGACTCTTGTGTTACACTCAACCACCTTGTTAAGCCGGGGAGTGTAAGAGTTTAGGTCCTGGGTGGGGAGGTACGTGCGGAACCCCGTTAGCCAGGCCCTGCTCTGGTCTTCTATCAAGGGAGGTAGATCAATCAGGAGGCCTTCCTGGAGAAGGTGGCATTGCTGCCTCTCTCTGGCCCCCTTCCTGCCTGTCTGGTCTACTCCTCCGCAGCCCCTTCGTGGGCCCCCTTCTCTGCTCTCTGGTGCTGCTGAGCATGTGGCTAGACCAGAGCTTAGAAATCAGCCAGCTCCAACCCACAGACAGGTTTTATTTGGCCCACACAGTATTTTTTTTTTTTTTGTATTTGAATTAGTTTTAACATTTAAGAGCTGAGGGATTTTGCTTTTAAAAATATCCACGTTTCTGTCTTCTCCTGGAAATTTGAAACATCTGGCAGTGTTGTGCCCCTCTTCCCAGATGGCAGGCATTGACTGACACTAGATAGAAACAACCATGTACTCTGAGCCCTCCCCCACTTGCGGGGGGTGGAGGGGGGGCGGTTCTCAGGCACCCAAGCCCTGACTGGGATGGATGCTTTGGGCTTAACCAGTAAAGACTAGAAGCAATCCCCTGAAGAATGTGAACCGTTATGGGACCCAAACCATATGTGAGAGAGACAGACAGACCACAAGAGAAAGAGCCACAGGGAGAAAGAGGGAGATTGAGTCAACAAACCTTTTTCTTTTCTTTAAAAAATTTTGTTTAATGTTTATTTGTGTGTGTGAGAGAGAGAGAGAATGTGAGCAGAGGAAGGGCAGAGAGAGAGGAAGACACAGAATGGGAAGCAGGCTCCAGGCTCTGAGCTGTCAGCACAGAGCCCGACATGGGGCTGGAACTCACGGACTGTGAGATCATGACCTGAGCTGAAGTCGGACACCTAACCAACTGAGCCACCAAGGCGCCCCAACAAACCTCTTTCTGAGGGGAGTGAAAGGGAGAGGTATGTACCTGTGTGTGTGTGTGTGTGTGTGTGTGTGTGTGTGTGTGTGTTTCGATTGCAAGTCAAGACCCATTAGCCAGTCATGAAAAATTTAGGAGGTTGTGACCAGAGTTTTATTTCTGAAACAGAATAAACATGGAGCATGTTGGAGAGCAATGTGCTTAGCGGAGGTCAGTTTTGTTTATGAAACTTTCACTTCGGAAGTGTATACACACGTGTGCGTGTGCCAGATCACGTTGTAAAACGTATTTGTCAGTGTGGCTGAGGTCCCACGAGTTGGAAAGCGTCTACCCTCAAATATGACCTATATGGGGAGGGTGGACACAAGGCCAGATGGTGGGAGACATGAAAGCAGGACTTAGGGTGTTTATTTGACTTGATCGGATGGGCAATAGGGAGCCACTGAGTGCTCTTGAGTCGCTGACTCACAGTGACCACCTCACTCCACCCACACTTACACATGCCCAACTACACACATTAGGAATTTGAAATTCTTCTCTCCTTTAGCAAGTTCTGCTGGTTCCGTAAACATTGGCTGTGGATATGATATAGATTATCCGATAAGGGCTTTTAGGACAGGCTAATCTCACCTCTTTCAGCTCATTTTACAGACAGGGAAACAGAGACTCCAAGATCAGAAATCACTAGCCTGGGGTCACTTAGCACAACTCATGGCTTCTCATCTCAGGAATGTCATTGTCTCCAGGTCCTATGCAGCCTGTCTGGTTGGGGACAGTGGAGGACATGACTCCAGCCACTGGATTTGGACTTGCAGGTGGGCTGGAGAAGACCAGGGCAGTGATGATGAGTGTGTGTGTGATGAGGGCAACTACCTTCACTCTTCTGTATTCATCATCACCACCACCATCAACATCATCACCATCACCATCATTATCCTGTCATTCCCATCAGCACCATCACCATAACCATCAACACCACCACCACCATCATCATCACTATCACCATAATCACCTTCACCATCATCATCACCATCACTATGATCACCGTCACCATTAACATCATCATCACTATCACCGTCATCACCACCACCACCATCACCACCATCATCATCACCATCATCACCACCACCATCATCATATTCACCATCACCACTATCACCATCATCATCATCACCATCATCATCATCACCATCATCACCATCATCACCACCACCACCGTGACCACCATCATCATTATCACCACCATCATCATCACCACCATGACCACCATCATCATTATCACCACCATCATCACCACCACCATCATCACCATCACCACCACCATCATCACCACCATCATCATCACCATCATCACCACCACCATCATCATCACCATCATCACCACCATCAGCATCACCACCACCACCACCATCATCACCACCATCATCACCACCACCATCATCACCATCACCACCATCATCATCACCATCATCACCACCACCACCACCATGACCACCATCATCATTATCACCACCATCATCACCACCACCATCATCACCACGACCATCATCACCACCATCAGCATCACCACCACCATCATCACCACCATCATCAGCATCACCACCACCACCACCACGACCACCATCATCATTATCACCACCATCATCATCACCATCATCACCACCATCAGCATCATCACCACCACCACCACGACCACCATCATCATTATCACCATCATCATTATCACCACCATCATCATCGCCACCATCATCACCACCACCATCATCACCACCACCATCATCACCACCATCAGCATCACCACCACCATCATCATCACCATCATCACCACCATCAGCATCACCATCACCACCATGACCACCATCATCATTATCACCACCACCATCATCACCATCACCACCATCATCATCACCACCACCACCATGACCACCATCATCATTATCATCACCATCATCACCACCACCATCATCACCACGACCATCATCACCACCATCAGCATCACCACCACCATCATCACCACCATCATCAGCATCACCATCATCAGCATCACCACCACCACCACCACCATGACCACCATCATCATTATCACCACCATCATCATCACCATCATCACCACCATCAGCATCATCACCACCACCACCACGACCACCATCATCATTATCACCATCATCATTATCACCACCATCATCATCGCCACTATCATCACCACCACCATCATCACCACCACCATCATCACCACCATCAGCATCACCACCACCATCATCATCACCATCATCACCACCATCAGCATCACCATCACCACCATGACCACCATCATCATTATCACCACCACCATCATCACCATCACCACCATCATCACCACCACCATCATCACCATCACCACCATCATCATCACCACCACCACCATGACCACCATCATCATTATCATCACCATCATCATCACCACCACCATCATCATCACCATCATCACCACCATCATCACCACCACCACCATCATCATCACTATTACCATAATCACCATCACCGTCATCATCACCATCACCACCATCATCACCATCACTATCATCCCCAGCATTAATCATTATTTTTCTCTGAGTAATGGAATGGGTAACTACCTATCCCCAGCCTTTTCTCACCAATCTGGGGCACAATATTGGGCTGAGAATTCTAGGTGGGGTACTAACCTCCCCTTTTTCCTCCTGCCCATCTCAGTCCTTGCAGGGGAGGCCAGGGGTGGGGACCCCACGTGGCAAAGTCTAGCCTAGCTCTACAAGGGTGGGAGGTTCTCTGGGGCAATTTCTGGGAACCTTAGTTTTAGCTACAACAGTGACTGCCCGGACAGTAATGTCAAAGTGGCTGGGTCCCCTCCAAGGGTCTCTACTTCCCAACTTACTGGTGTGGCATCAGTGGGTTCCTGTGAGACTCAACATCGAGAGTGCCTGGAAAAATACTTTATAAACTGTAAAGTGAATGGCAAGGAATAGGGGGAGTGGGAAATCCTTATGTACATTGAAGTAATCCTTAATGAGCTTGGACAGGTTCTTAAACACCTGTCAGGCATTCTTATAAGGATGGGAGGGGGTCCCTGGAGAGATGAGCCGGGTTCTTCTATCTAGGGGTAGGAGGGGTCCTTAACACTGGTATGCAGGCGTACCTTCTAGAGTGGTCTGCATACATAGGAAGGCTTGTTGACAGAAGATGTGCTCTTGTACAGACTTACAAACGCGGGGCTTCTATCCACATGGCATCCTTGATAAGCCAGAGTACCCTCACACACAGAAATGAAGGTTTTTTTATGGGTGCAATTGACCGCCGTTTGGAAAATGCTGTGCAAATACTTAGCGACCTTTGCACAGACCTAAAAATTCTTCCTAGAGATAAAGGCATCTTTCTGCCGCTGCAGGGTGAGATCACAGTATGAGCGGCCTCATTCGGACAAGGCCGTCGCCGGACCGAGTGGTACCTGCGCCCGCCACGGGTGGGAGCCGTCACCGAGGGGCGGAGCGCTGGGGGCCCGCTTGCGGCGCCGCAGTCCCCCCGGCAGCCACCAGGGGCAGCACGGTCCCCGCCTGGCCCGCGCCTCCCCCCTCCTCCCCCAATCTCCGCCCCCCACCCTCTCCCTCCCCCTGCTCCGCTCCCCTGAGCCCCGCCAGACCCCGCTCCGCCCGCGCCCCGCTCCGCTGTCGAGGCTCCCGCAGCCCCGGCATTCGTCCCGCTGCGCCCTCCCCGGGGGCTATGGGGGCGCCCCCGGGCTACCGACCCTCGGCTTGGGTGCATTTGCTCCACCAGCTGCCCCGCGCCGACTTCCAGCTCCGCCCGGTACCCAGCGGCTTCGCGCCCCAAGAGCAAGAATACCAGCAGGTGGGAGCGGGCGCGGGGGTCCTGGGGGCGGGGGCGCGGAGGGTGGGCAGAGCTGAGGGGTCCCGAGGGAGGAGGGGGCTGGGTGGCAGAGTCCTGTGTTCTCCGCAGGTGGGAGCCGGGCCCGGACTTCGGGGTATCTGAAAGAGCAGGACTTGAGGCTCCCCTACCTGGAGGTTCCCCTGGGACGGGCGCTGGGGGCCGGAGCCCTGGCTCCTTAAGTGAGGGAGGGCCCGGGGCCTGGACCCCTCAGTCCCACAGGGAAGGGACCCCAGGGTTTCGGGAGCTGTCTGGGAAGCGAGCCTCCAGGGCCACCAGGGAGACAGGTCCACTCTCCGTGTCCTAAAAGATGACCCCTCCCCTGATAGGGTCGGGGCAGTCCAGGTGAATGTGTCCCAGGTAAGGTACGACTTGGGAGAGACAGGAACCGATCAATCGCGGTGGGGAGGAAGAAGGCCGGGGTGCCTCCATCCAGGACGGGATTGAGACCTGAAATGGGGAAGGGGCGTGAGGGGTTCAGGGCCAAGGATGGGGGACTTAGCTGGCAGTCCTGGCAGAGGAAGCTTGCAGCCTGTATGTACATTCCGGGGTGTGTGGGGGGGGGGCGTCCAGCGCGCTGGGGCGCGTGGGGGTGGGGGTGAAGAGGAGGTTCCTTTTGGGGACCAGAGGATGACAGAAATGGGTCCGGAGGGTGGGGCTGGGTGGGAACCTGACAGGCGGTGGTCCCTGGGGAAGGGGGCCCAGCCTGGGTCAGCTCCAGAAAGGGGGAGAAAGAACTGTCCCCTGACCCAGTTTAATTCAAGTCCTTGGCTTTGAGATTAATGAGAAGCAAGGCTTGGCCGGGGACAGGGTGGGGGGAGTGCATGTGTCGGGGATGGGGTGGGGGGGTGGGGTGGAGCTGCGGGTCAGGGTGGAGCTAAGGGTCCCGGGCCCTGCCTGGAGGGTCTAGGCCCCTCGGATCTGTGCAGGGGAGCTCCTGGGATAGAGGGCTGGGGATTGGAGAGCTTAGGGGTGGGGGGGTCCCAGAAAAGCAGAGAGGGGGATGTGTGCTGTATTGTGAGCTATTTGGGTCATGGCTGTGCCAGCCGGGAGCAGCTCCTCCCTGCCACTCCGCGCCGCCCTCTCCCCACCAAATGGGGACCGCCAACCCCCTTGCCCACAGCCTCACGCTTACACAACCACGACCTCCAGTGCCGGTCACCGACGCCCCCTCACGGCCTGGGAGACCTGCCCACACAGCCAAGCACCAGTAGCTGGCCGGGTCCCAGTCACTGCCGGAGGCTCTCGGAGAGGCTCACTCCGCCCCCGTCATCGACAGGGTGACAGGTCTGGGACACGCACAAAGTCACACGGCCCGGGAGGGGACACTGCCCCCCAGGGAGATTACCACTGTGGGCACGGCTGGAAAAAGTCAGGCGCTGGGTGCCACCAGGCTGGAAGAGACACTCACACACACCCACATAGTCACATGTACATACACACACTCACACGCACGTTCCTGCCCTCACTTACACACTCACACATGCCCCATACTCACACAGTCACATAGACATACACACTCACAATTCCCTCAGTCACTCATACACCCCAAGCTCACTTGTATACACATACTTTCTCGCCCACTTTCACATATATTCTTGCCCCCCCCCCCTCTCTCTCTCTCACACACACACACACACACACACACACACAGAGTCAGGTGTATCTCATGGTAGACAAACTCAGTCAAAGATAAAACACCCAGTTTCACAGCCAGACACGCAAATAAACCACATGCTTGTGTCACACACCCCACACTCCACCCTGCAGGGACAAAAGCAGGGACAAATGGCATCAGGGAGCCTGGAGGTCTGGTTCTGTTCCCCATGTTGTCCCTACTGTGCTGTGTGGCTCCAGGTAACGCCCTGCCCCGTTCTGGGCGTGCAGAAGAGGACAGGAGTGCACGGCACCCGCTGTGAAATCCTGCCCTGTGGAGAGCCTGGTTGTGCCGCAAGACTTTTCCAACTGCATACGCCTGTTCTGTCCCTGCCTTTGGTTCTCTCTCTGTCTCTGTCCCAAGCCTCCGTCTCTGAGCCTTGCACACGCTCTCACTGCCATGGAGGCTGTCACGCCCCCCTCCCTGTGAGTCCCTGGGTGACAGACTCACAGTGCGGTGGGTGTGCAGAGCTCAGCAGCAGGGGAGAGAGCGAGCGGTGAGTGGGGAGGAGCAGCAAGGAGGAGGGGAGAGGCAGGCTGCCCACCCCCAACCTCGCGCACACATCTCCAGGAACAGGCGCCCCCGTCCACCCCCTGATCCCACTCGGTTCCGGAGACAGGTCCCAGCAGGTCCTAGGAGAGGCTCTATTCCAATCGCCTAGTGGGGGTGAGGAGGGACAGTCTCAGAGAGGGGAAGGTCACACGCAGAGCAGAACTGGAACCCAGGATTTGGGCCTCCGCTGACCCAGCTGCCAGCCTGGGAGGAGCTGGGGACCCCACCTTTCCCTACAGACTGAGAACCACAGGCTGGGCTTGACCCCCAATCTAGCCGGGGCTGCCTTCCACCTCCACTGGAATCCCCCACGTCCAGGACCTCCAGCCCCTCTGAGGCCTCCTGTCTCCCCCTTCCCCAGGCCCTGTTGCTGGTGGCGGCCTTGGCGGGCCTAGGCTTGGGCCTGAGCCTCATTTTCATTGCTGTCTACCTCATCCGCTTTTGCTGCTGCCGGCCCCCCGAGCCCCCTGGGGCCAAGAGCCCCCCACCCGGGGGAGGCTGTGTCACCTGGAGCTGTATCGCTGCCCTTCTCGTCGGCTGGTAATGGGGCCCCAGGGCGGGTGGGGAAGTGGGGACGGGGCTCCCCATGCTCGCACTCAGTCTTCCGGAGGGTGTCCTAGCATCCCACCTCAGCCTTGACTCAGGAAAACAGCTCCCGTTGCATGGACGGAGAAACTGAGTTTCGAGACGAGGAGCGACCTCCCAAGGACAGCCAGCCCTGCAGGAGGAGGCAGGGGTTAAGAGCTCGGGCTTGGTGGCCTTGTCACCGAATAGCTGTGCAGCTAGGGGATATAATCTCTCTAGGTCTCAGTTTCCACATCTCTAAAATGGACGCTATAGCAAAGCCCACCTGCTAGTTATGGTAAGATTAAATGAGAGCATGTACAGTGCCTGGCTCACAGTGGTACTCAGTAAATGGTGACTGGTGATGTCATTCATGAACTCTTCATTCATTCATTCATTCATTCATTCATTCATTCTGCAACTATTTCCTGGGGATCTACTGTATGCCAGGAGAGACCCAACTGGCCGGACAAGATTCTTGCCCTCATGGGGCTGATGATGTTCTAGTCAGGCAGACAGACATCGTAGGAATATTCAGAATCCCAGAGCAGACCCCGCGGCCCAGACCTGAGCGGGTCTAACTCCTTCCCACAGTAACCCGCCTGGATTCAGGGTACTCACACCCAGGTTGGAAAGGCCAAGTCTCAGGGAGAGGCGGAAAGTAACTTTTCAAGGCCCTGCCTTTTTCTGTGACCCCCAGGGTGGGGGTGGGGGGAGAGGAAAGGAGGACTTGACGACCCACTGTTCAGCAGGAGCCAGCTCTAAGCACAGCCTTGGCCAGCAGGCCACACCCCCACCAGCGCAGGACAGTCGCCCTGTTCCCCAGGACTGGACCCGCTGGCGGGGGGGGGGGGGGGGGGGTGGCGGGCTGGGCTCTACCGCACCCCCTCGCTGCAGGAACCAGCAGAATGTGTTTGGGGGTGTCTGTGGGGGAGGGGGGCTGGGCGTCCTATATCCAAAATGCTTCCCCCTCGGGCTCTCTTGAGTGGGGGTGGACAGGAACGGTGGACAAAGGCCCCGTGGGGGAGAGACACGGCCGGCCCCCGCGGCCCGGGAACAAGAGCAGCTTTGTCTGCCCTCCAACAATGGGGGGGAGGGGGCGCGCCGGGGCGGGCGTGGGATCCCAGGGCTGGGGGTGGGGCCCGGTAGTCGGGGCTGGGAACCGTGCGGGCGCCCGCCTCCCTCCGCCCAGTCCGGCCGGCCCCTCCGCGGAGGGACACTCCGGGGGCGGTGGGGGGAGGGACGGACCCACATTCAGACCCCACAATGGAGCTCTGTGTGCTGGCCGCGGAGGGGCGGGGGCTCAGGCTTCTGGCCCATCGGCCCCACATTCCCTTGCTTCGCTCCCAGCTGGCCAGACGCTTGGGTCCCCGGGGGTGGGGGAAGGCGGGGAGCTCCAGGCTGGGGTCCCCCAGGAGATGAGGGCTGGGGCCCTGCACTGCTAGGATCCCCCAGCAGGCAGGGAGGGGACGGCGGGGACCCCGAAGAGACAGGTGCTCCTGTCGGGGATGCTTGAGGGAAGGATGAGGAATGGGTGTGGGGCCGGCGGGGGGGGGGGGGGGGGGGGGGGATCTCCTGGGGCTGGGCGTGCCGGGAGTTCCGCTCCAGTGAGGTTCGGGTTAAATCTGTCCCCCCCCCTCCACCCACCATTAGCATCACAATGACGTCCCCGGGGGCGGGGGAGGGGGGGGCTTCCCGTTACCTTGGCAACCGGTGGGGGCCAGGCTGGAGACGTTCCTTTCCCACGACGGGCTGGACCAATGGGGTGGGGGTGGGAGCCAGGATTGGGTGTGTGAGGAGGTGGGGGGGACGCGGCCCCCAGGGTCCCAGGACAGGTTGTGATTTCCCGTCCCTCCCCTCTCAGCGCCGGCATTGGCATCGGTTTCTATGGCAACAGCGAGACCAGCGATGGGGTGTCCCAGCTCAGCTCGGCCCTGCTTCATGCCAACCACACGCTCAGCGCCATAGACCACCTGGTGAGGGGCCAGGCAGCGGCCAGACCGATCCCCCGAGGCACAGAGGGCCACCTCCCGGAGAAACTGGACCCACACTCAGAGCCCAGCACCCATCCCTGAAACCCTGGGCCCCAGACTCAGAAGTTCAGGTTGCAACTTGTGGACCTCAGACTGGACACCTGGACCCCATCCCTGACTGCCACCGGGACCTTAACCCAGATCTGGACCGTGGGGCTCGAACCTAGACCCCCCCCCTTCACACTTGGTCTCTACCGGGGACCCAAGCCACTGACCACCCAAGGTTCCTGATGGAGGCCGCAGAACTGTACCCCTCCGTCCTTTCCTCATTCCACAGATGTCCTAGCCCCTAGATCTCAGACACCTGCCACCGCTCACCTCTGCTTCACCCTCACAACTCTGTCCCCCAACCCTGGCCTCCCCAAAGAAGACCCTCCCCTGACCCCAGACTCACCCCTGCACACAGGTGTTGGAGACAGTGGAGAGGCTGGGTGAGGCAGTGAGGACAGAGCTGACCAGCCTGGAGGAGGTGCTCGCACAGCGCACGGAACTGGTGGCTGCGGCCCGGGGCGCTCGGCGGCAGGCGGAGGCCGTGACCCAGCAGCTGCAGGGGCTGGCCTTCTGGCGGGGAGTGCCCTTGAGCCCCCTGCAAGTGGCCGAAGATGTGTCCTTCGTGGAGGAGTACAGGTGGGTGACCGCTCCTTCAGCCTGGGTGGTTGTGCCTCCAGAGGACATCAGGCAATGTTGGGAGACGTGCTTGGTGGTCACCCCTGGGGGACGGGGAGCTACCGGCCCCTGGTAGGCAGAGACCAGAGACGCGTCCTACAGTGCACAGGACGGTCCCTGCAGCAAGGGATGGCCTTTGTCAAGTGTCAGTAGTGCCCAGGTGGAGACACCCTGTGACACAGCTGGACCGAGTCGCCCCACACCCCCCTCACCCCCAAGGTTTCGTCCACTCACGCCCAGACTGGCTCTACTCTTCTTGGTCATCCACTCATCTGACACGTGTATCCACTCAACACACGTTTATTTAGCACCTTCTGGCGTGCAAGAGAGACATACCCGAGTGATTGGGAACGGGAGCTCTAAAGCCAGAGGGCCATTCCCTAACCGTGTGACAAGTTCCTCACGAGTTCTGTGCCTCAGTGTCCCAATCTGTAAAATGGGAATAATGGATAGCGTTCCCCTCATGGGATTGTTGAGGATTAGACGCGTCCGTATCCGTTAAGTGCTTCCAGCACGACCAGCTCGTTCTGTACGGTTGTCTGTGAGATGTCAGTTTTTGTTAAGACAGACGGCAACTCCTGCCCGTCTTCCAGTAAGGGGGCCAATAAGGAACACACACGAGTAAAACATTTTCTCCAAGGTGGTGGGTGGGGGGAGCTCGGGAGAAAATTGAGCAGGAGAGAGGGGTGGGCTGGGTCCAGAGGCTGGCAGGGGCTGGGGGCTGCAGGGGAGGCCTGGGAAGGCCACACGGAGAGGGTGGAGGCAGACTAGGACTGAAGCGGCCTGTGACGAGGATGGCCCACGGGCCGTCAGATGGGTCTGGGTCCCCGTGAGGACAGCTTCTGCTTTGTGGCTGAGCCCAGAGGCCGCACGTACCAGGCCTCAGCCCCCTTCCAGGGGTTCTGGTAGCTGTGCAGAACTCCACCGGGGTGAGGCAGGCCCACCACCAACAGGAAACATCTGGATGCACCAACATGAGAGTGCCTGGCACTTGGGAGTCGTCCCTCAACGAAGGTGGCCAGTTTCCTGCAAGAGAACCGGGGCCCCTGGAGGGAGAGCTTCCTGGCAGAGTTCCTGGAGGCTGAGAGCAGGAGTTCACAGCACACAACTAGGGCAGGAGGCTGGGCTGCCCCTGACGGAAGTGAGAGTGAGCTGCCGTGTGCATGTGCCGCGCGCATGTGCGGTGTGTGCGTGCGGTGTGCTGTGCGCCGTGTGCCGTGGGGACACTGGCAGCGAAAGCGTGGAGGTCTACTGGGCCACGCGGCCCAGCTCCTTCCCTGGGAAGGAGGGTCCCTGCCACTCTGGGGCCGCAGACTGGGCACAGCCGCGTGGGGAGCATTGCGAGCGATGCCGTGCGCTGAGCGCGCTCTGGGGCCGTGCTCCATCAGAGTGAATCAGTCACTGAGACCTAAGTAAGTAACACTTGAAGTTCCCTGGCTAGGGTTCGAGCTCGTATTTAAGTGTGTCCACGTGCTTGGAACCCTTCTTTTTTTATTATTATTATTTTTTTATTTTTAATTTATTTTAATGTATTTTATTTATTTATTTATTTATTTATTATTTATTTATTTATTTATTAAATTTTTTTTTCTTAATGTTTTTATTTATTTTTGAGACAGAGAGAGACAGAGCATGAGCCGGGAAGGGGCAGAGAGAGAGGGAGACACAGAATCGGAAACAGGCTCCAGGCTCTGAGCCATCAGCCCAGAGCCCGACGCGGGGCTCGAACTCCCGGACCGCGAGATCGTGACCTGGCTGAAGTCGGACGCTTAACCGACTGTGCCACCCAGGCGCCCCAAAAAATGTTTTTATTTATTTTTGAGACAGAGAGAGACAGAGCATGAGCCGGGAAGGGGCAGAGAGAGAGGGAGACACAGAATCGGAAGCAGGCTCCAGGCTCTGAGCTGTCAGCACAGAGCCTGATATGGGCTCGAACTCACAGACTGTGAGATCATGACCCGAGCCGAAGTCGGACGCTCAACCGACTGAGCCACCCAGGCGCCCTTGGCACCCTTCTAAGTGCTCTCCCACTAGCCTTGCGACAAGCTCTTGGAGTAGGTGCTGTTGTTCTCCCCCCGTGGTACAGGCGGGGAAACCGAGGCACAGGAGGCAAAGTTCCAGAGACAAGGGTTGCGTGCAGCTAGGAGGCAGAGAGAGGCTGGCCCCGAGCCCCAGGCCGTGCAGTGTGACACTCAGCGCGCCTGGGAATGACTCACTTCACCCTGCAGCCTGGGGAGGCAGGTGGGGCTCCAGGAGGCCAATCACTTGTGCCTGTTAGCGGGCTTCTGCTCGCTGCCATCCGGGAACGGGTCCAGGCGCCCCGGCCCTGGCACCTGAGCCCTGAAGGGCTACGGCGGCCCGCCTCCCAGCGCATCCGTTTCATGATGAGCCGGCTGCAGCCCGGGGGCCTGGTGGCTGGGGGGGGGGGGGCCCGCATGGTCAGGCAGAGCAGGGTATGAATGTTGGGGAGCTGTCCCCCTGTGCCAAGTCCTGGCCTGGGAGCCGGGGTGCTGAAGGCTGGATTTGTCTCACTCTGTTCCTTCTCCAGGTGGCTGGCCTACGTCCTCCTGCTGCTGCTGGAGCTGCTGGTCTGTCTCTTCACGCTCCTGGGCCTGGCAAAGCAGAGCAAGTGGCTGGTGATCGTGTAAGAGTGGGTGCCCTCGTGGCAGGCGGGCTCACGTCACAGCACGAGGGGACCTCTTTCCACCCCACGGCGCTCTTGCGAGAGGGACCGCTGCTGTCCTTCCCAGCCTCGTACTGCTTTCGTGCCCCCATCCCACAGGCTTGCCCCCGAGGGTCCTGGGCTGGGCCAGCGCGTGCAGAGAAACCAGGCCTGGAGCAGCCCGGGAGGCACAGGGCAGACCTGGAAACGCAGGATTCGAGGCCACGCGGGTGCTCCAAATCCTAGACAAAAGCCCGTAACGGTCGTGCTCAGGAAGGGGGTGATTGCTGACTTCTGCTGAGGGCCGTGCACACACAACCACCTGTGAACAAGGGGCCCCTCAGGCACCCGACGTGCAGAGGAGGGACCGAGGCAGAAGGCAGCCACATCCGAGGCTGCGTGGCCATTGTGTGGCTCACGGGAATCTCAGTACCACTGTGTAATTTAACGGCTCGTTAAATACGGCCAGCTCTCTTCTGGAACCTGCAGGCTGACCCTGTGAGGAAATTCTTTCCTTCTCCCCATTTGACACAGGGGGGACTGGGGCTCGGAGAGTTTGGGCCTCCTGCTCAGGGCTGCACAGCCAGGGAATGCTGGAGCTGGTGTTCGACTCAGGCCAGCCTATGCCACTCAGGGGGGCCCTTGCTTCCTCCCTGCCTCTGGGGGCCCTGCTGGGGCTCCCCGGTCTCCACGCCCACCTTGGGCAAGAAGTGCCACTGTCCCATGCGGGCTCCCCCTGAGGCTTCCGGACGGTGACCACCCTCCAGTGCTAACCCTCGCGCCCAGACCCCATCCCTAGAGAAAACTCAGGCTGCAGTTTCAGCCTTGGCTATGTCCCCGCTCCTCGGGGGAGGAGTCTGGACAGAGCAGGAGGCTGACCAAGCTATGCTCAAACCTGGGAGGCACGTTTGCGGCTTGCTGGGCTCCTGTGAACTCAAAGCCAGGAAAGAGCCCAGAAGCAGGCGGTAGCTCTCCCAGAATCCCGGTGCAAGGCAGGGGCAGAGCCGGGCTGGGATCTGGGGTGCTGGCTTGCCAGCCCAGGGCCCTTCTCACTGTCTTCCGCCCTCACCCCCGGGGAAGCAAGCTGAAGTTGTTCAGCTTGAGGTCAACAACCACAGATCTACAACCTGCACTCCCCACCCCCGCCCAGTTTCTCTGCCCCTACTTCTGCCCCTCCAGGCTCCAGAGGGTGGTGGGGAAGGGGGGGCTGTGATGGGATGGACCGTGATGAGTCCCCCCCTTTATAGGATGGCAGTGATGAGTCTCCTAGTTCTTGTCCTGAGCTGGGGCTCCATGGGCCTGGAGGCGGCTACAGCTGTGGTGAGTGCTGCGGGCCAGGCCCCTGGGCCCTGGGACGTGGGCTAGCAGCCTTGGCTACTGCATCCCGGGGCAGACGCTGAGAGGAGGGACTTGGGGCCAGGATCCCAGGTTCTGAGGTCTAGATCCTGAGGGCTGGAAGCTAGAGCCTTGGATACGTGTGTTCTAAGGGAGGGGGGGCTGGGGGCCCAGACTCCTGGGTCTGAGGGAGGAGGGGCTGGGGGCCAGGACTCCTGAGCCTGGGGGAGGAGGGCCTGGGGGCCTGGACTCCTGAGCCTGGGGGAGGAGGGCCTGGGGGCCTGGACTCCTGGCTTCCCAGGGCTGGGGGCTGGGCTGTTATCCAGACACTGAGTTCTGTGCGAGTGAGGAACTAGAAAAGTTTCTGGTCTGAGCCCTTTTTCCTGATGCTTCTGTCAGGGCCTTAGTGACTTCTGCTCCAGTCCTGACACCTACATCCTGAACCTGACCGAGGAGGAGACTGGGCTCGATTCAGGTGATCCCATCAACCCAGCGCAGGCCCTGGGTCCTCAGGCCTCTGTGCCCAGTCCCGCCTGGGGTGGGGTTGGGGGCTCAGTCTCAGAAGCTCTCGACACCTCTCCTGATGGGCTGGAAAAGAGAGGGATACAGAAGCTGGAGAGGGGAGACCGGAGGAGGGGTTGGGCCCGCCTCCCCAGGAATGGGAGGAAATGGGAGTGCACCTTAGACAAGGACGGGACTGCAGAAGATCTGGTTCCAGGGGAGTGTGGAGAGCCGCGTGTTTCTGACTGTGGCTGGAGAAGGGAGGGTGTGTTAGCCTGTCCCTGAATGCCAGGCCTCTGGGACCACAGGAGGGTCCTGAGCTGGGGAGACGCCCCTGGCCCTGAGGGTGGAAAGACAGGGCCCTGCCCCTTCCCACCTTTGCCCTAGGGAGGCGCTGGGGACCCAGGCTCATGGCCTCCCCCCTCTTTCCCTCCCGCTTCAGACATCCTGAACTATTATTTCCTCTGCAACCAGGCAGTCTCCAACCCCTTTCAACAGGTTAGGGGTGCGGGCAAGGGAGCCGGGCGGAGGAGGGCGGGCTGGGGCCTGGACTGCAGGTTCTGGGGGGGGATGCAGTCGCCAGGATGCAGAGCGGGCTGGGGGCGCGGACTACCCGGTCCTCCCTCTGTCTTCCCGCAGAGGCTGACTCTGTCCCAGCGGGCTCTGGCCAACATCCACTCCCAGCTGCAGGGCCTGGAGCGAGAAGCTGTCCCCCAGTTCCCTGATGCGCAGGTGCGCAGGCCGCTCCCAGGGGAAGGAGGCGGGGCGGCGGGTGGGGGCTCGCGGCCTGTGGGCGGGGTCTGTCCAGAGGGGCGGAGCCCGGGGGACCGCGCGGCCTGAGGAGTGCGTGGGGTAACACTCCACTCCCGTGCAGAAGCCTCTGCTGTCCTTGGAGGAGACGCTCAATGTCACAGAAGGAAACTTCCACCAGTTGGTGGCTCTGCTGCACTGTCGCGGCCTGCACAAGGTGAGCCCTGTCCCTTTGTCCAAATTCTTCTTCCAGGGAGCCCTCCGGTCTTTCTCCCACCGACCCTGAGAAATCCTTACGTTTATCTCTATTACTTATCTGCCATATAGGTGTTCTCTACCTACCTACCTACCTACCTATCACCCATCTATCTGTATTCCTCCTCCCCGCTCGCCCCACCCCTCCCTTGCTCCCTGCCTTCCTCCTCGAGCCTGTGCTGGTTAGGGAATTCTGGAGCTAGACATGCCTGGGGTCCAGTCCTGGCTCCTGACCTCAGGCAAGTCACTATCTACTCTGTGCCTCAGTTTCCTCGCTTATAAAACCGAGGTTGCAGGGGGTCAGCAGCTGTAAAGCTCTTGGGGGGGGTGGTCTCATCGTACTGAGGCAGCAGGGGTGGGCAGGGCACCCCAGAGAAAGAATGCCTGGTTTCCTGCAGACTCAGTCCGCTTTGGCCACTGGCAGGGGAGCACCCCTGAACCCCGGTTTCCCTCCCCGGTGAAAGGAGGGAGAGGACACCTGCTTTCCTGCGCGGGACCGCCGTCCTCCCCGTTACCGCTGGTAGCTCCCTGAGCCCTCATTCGTCACGCTGTCGGTCGGAAGGAAATGCTGTCCTGGCCCCACCTAACGCATTGGAAGATGAGGGGCAGAGGGCTGGGTCCCAGAGGCCTCGTTCCCCTCTCTCTGTGAGCCTCCACAGCCAGGCAGGCAGTCACCCGGTGTCATGACCTCATTTCCTCGCCCCACCCCCATCCCAAGGGCCCACTGCAGCTCAGGCCTCTTGTCCCCTGGCGGACACGTGCCTCCTCGGCCCTTGTGGTGTGACCCCTCATGGGCCCTCAACAGGGCTGCCAGATGTACCAAACAAATAACCTCTTTACTGTTAGGTATGTCCCATGCTGTGTTGGGAAGGTGCTTGTACTAAAATTTTTTGCTGTCGGGCATCTGAAACTCAAATCTAAGTGGGCATCCTGCCTTTGTTCTGGAGACCCTATCAGGGATCTGAACAGGCCCTTGCTGTGATCACATCCCTTCCATAGCTCCCACTGTCCCCAAAGCTTCGGAGGTTGGCACTCTAACAAGGGGGCCATGGGGGACACAATGAAGCAATACTCAGGGTTGCTGAACACCTGAGCTGCAAAATCCTAGAAAGCACCCCGCCTTTCCATGGAAGGGCAAACTGGGCCCCACAGATCGCTCACTCTCTGGTCCAGGCCAACACTGGGCTGGACTGCGCTTCCCAAGGTTCATTGTGGACAGAGGGAAGGAAGGGAGGGAGAAGGGTGGGTCAGAGTCTCACCTTCCACTGGTGTGCCATGTGACCCTCGGCCTCAGTTTCCCCTCTCTAGGCTCTAGGGTCCCCACATATTAAAATCAGGATTGACATCAGGGATAAAGTGCCAGGAGGGTGGGTCTGGAGCCTCAGAGACCTGGCTCCAATCCCAGCTCTGCCCCTTCCAGGCTGTGTGACTCTGGGCAAGTGGCTTGCCCTCTCTGGGCTTCAACAAAAGGCAGCAGTGTGAGGGGGAGCTGATCTCTGCCTTGCAGGGCTATGAGGAGGGTAGGTGCCTGATACAGTAAAAACAGAAGGCCCCACCACCCTGACGGGCCCCTCCCTTGTGACACACTGGCTCAGTACCAGGCACCCCTGCCCGCCAGCCAAGGACTCAAGCCAGAAACCTTCTAGAAGCATCCTTCTTGCTGTCTGTCAGCAAGCCATTACCTCCCGCAGCCATTCCCCAGGCAAGTTCTGCTGGCCCTTCCTCTGAAACCCACCCGGGCTCTGAGCACGACTCACTCCACCTGCTGTACCCTGGTCACCCTCCTCACCTCCCACCCAGTGGCCACACAGTATTTCCCCTGTCCCCCTGCTTGTCCCCCCCACCCCCCATCTGTCCTCCCCGGAACAGCTAACAGCTGGCTGAGCCTCACACACAATCGGATCAAGTTCTTTCTTCACTAAAACCCTTCAGCGACTCCCCTGCACTCGGATTAAAGTCCAGTTCCACGCCTCGCCTGCAGGGGGCCCAGGCTGCTCCTAGCCTCCGCCCCTCACACCCCCTCCCTGCACAGGCCACAGCAGCCCTCAGATGGCTCCGGGGCCTCGAGCGGGCACGTGCCTTCCTGCCAGGATCCGTCCCCGCTGCTGCCAGGGCCCAGCACTGCCTTCCGGTCCCCTCTTGGCTTCCTGTGACCTGAAATGACCTCACTGCGTGCAAGGTGCCATTCTGAGTCCGTGGCTCTTCTTAGCGAGGTTCTGAGCCAGAGATCCTGCCCCCAGGGGACGTTTGGGGGTGCACAGAGACATGTCTGGGTTGTCACAACCGGGGAGGGGCTGCTACTGGCATCCAGTGGATAGAGCCCAGAGAGGCTGTCCAACATCCTCCAGTGCACGGGACAGCCCCACACTAGACCAAGGCTGAGCTGGTGTGGCGGCTGGTGTGGCGGTTTATACCTCCAGGTACAATGACTGTGCTTAGAGCACCTCCAGGGTGCTTAGACTGAGTCCAGGTGACAGGGGAGGAAACCGAGGCACAGAGAGGTCAAGTGACTTGCCCATCAGGGCACAGCCAGGTGGGCGATCTGAGCCGTGCACACTGTGTGTGTGTGTGTGGGGGGGGACCTGGGGGAGGGGCGCTGCCCGCTGACACCCTCCCCCGCCCACCCCAGGACTACGGCGCTGCCCTTCGGGGCCTGTGTGAGGATGCCCTGGAAGGCCTGCTCCTCCTGCTGCTCTTCTCCCTCCTGTCCGCGGGGGCCCTAGCCACCGCCTTGTGCAGCCTGCCCCGCGCCTGGGCCCTCTTCCCGCCCAGGTCAGGAGGGGAGGGGGCGTGGTCCCAGGAGTGGTGGTGGGGGGACGACCCCTGGGCCGCGGCTGGTGTTGGGGGTCAGCCTCCTCATGGAGCCCCCATCCTGCCTCTCTGCCACTCAGTGACGACTATGATGACACAGACGATGACGACCCTTTCAACCCTCAGGTAGAGGACCCGCTGGTCTGGGGGAGGGGCTGGGGGCCTGCACCACGGCGCTAGACCCCCTCCGTGCCCTGTCCCCAATCTCCCTGCAGGAATCCAAGCGCTTTGTGCAGTGGCAGTCATCCATCTGAGCCCCTCCTCCACGCCGGACCGGAGCCCATGACCCCCACCCCGGTGAGCTTCCAGAGAGCGACACCCCGGTTCCCGGAGCTGCCGCTGCTCTCCTGTCCCTCACTCTGGGGACCAGGGCGGCCCTGCCGTCTGCATCGGGCCCCTGTGTCTGCCTCTCCCTGCGGTTCCTTCCCTGGCGGCCGGAGAAGATCCCACTGACCCAGCCTGACCGGGCTCTCACCACTAACAGCACCTCTACTACACGCCCCAACCGAGGCGGCAGGCCGGGGCCTGGGGCTGGCAGGCAGGGATGGCCAGCTAGCCCCGCACCCTTCACCCTTGGCCAACGGGCCCATCCTTGCAGGGACACAAGTGCCCGGCCCCTGCCATGCCCCAGGGGGCTTAGGGCCGTGACCTCCACTTGCGGCACTAACTTGGGAATGGGTTGATTTGAAATAAAAGGGAAAACTTTATTTTACAAGCAGCTGGGTCCTTATTTCTCTCCTCCCTGATCTGGCCTCCCAGCTGGGGCCCAGGGACCCCCTCACGGCAGCCCGGCTGCCGGGCACTTCTGTTTCCGTCCAGGCTCTGTGGCGGTTCCAGAGGTATTGTTATTTTAAATAGTAATAATGACGATAACAACTTTTTTGCCTGATTCTAAAAGCAGGACCCAGGTCCTGACCCAGGAAGAGGCAGACATCCCTGGAATGGACCAGACCACCCAGAAATAGATCTTAGAGTATATGTATAGGACAGAAGACAGACGTCAAGTCAGAGTGAAGGGGCTGCTTGCTTTCAAAGATCTGCGAACACGGTGGCCCCCCACCCGGAAGAAAACATCCTACGTACAAGACAGGTGAAAATCTAAATGTAGACAAGGGAAGGGGCAGAAATATTTCAAAGAGTAAGTAGGAGATTTTGTATCTGGTATACCTTGGTTGGAAGGGGAGGATTTTCAGCAAGATCCTCTAAAGCTAGAAAGGAAAAGGTAATTTATTTGACAAACTGTGGAACTAAAAAAAACCAAACAAAACATAAAGCCAAGAGGCAAATTAGTAGTCTAGGGAAAAGTCATTTTAACACATATGGCAAAGAAATGTGTTATTATTACTACATAAATCTGCAAAGCTTCCATAGACTAAGAAAAAGACAATTTGACTTGAAAATAAGCAACTAAAATGAACATCTCAACACCGGTGAACAGACAAAAAGATGTTCAAACCCTAATAATTAGGAAGTGTGATTTGCAAACAAGCAGGATCGGTTTTCCAGCCCGTGTTAGCGACGCTAACATGGAGTCAGCGCGAAGATTCCCTGATGGCAGGGCTGTGGAGGTGCGGGCACTCAACCCGCGGCTCCTGACACTGGGAATCGCCATCCAGTGACAACAGTCTGCTCACGGGTGATCAAATCAAAACAGTGGAGACCCTCTGACCAGGCAGGCCTGCTTTGGGGGTTCACTTCACAGAAGGAGAGCAGAGGCATCTAAATCTAGGGACGTATGTTAAGGGTTGTCTGCTGCAACAAAACTTTGGCTTCTGGCTAAATTCGGAGCTGAAGGCCACAGAAAGAGGGCCAGTCCAATAAATAACCGTATGGCAGGGCTCTCCGGAACACAACAGCCCTTGGCTGGGTTCGGGACTTTAGGGAAGGCCTAAGAAAGGAGAGAACGGAGCTGGGTGTGACAGGCGGTGGCAGCACAGAGGACAAATGTGCAGGCTGTGATTAAGGGCCTTGCCTGCTGCTTACTTACCATCAGATGGCTGTGGTCAGTCACTTGACCTGTTGGGGCTCAGCTGCCTCACCCATCATAGCGGGGGACATATGACAGGTCCCCAGGCCCTCCTCTGCGATTCCAAAATTCAAAGCTCTCCCGGACCACAAGTCTCCCTGAACTCCCTTAACTCACCGGGCGGCAAAAACAGACTAGTCCCCCTGCCTGTGTGAATGTTCATCTCTACCCTCCAGAAACACTGATGGGGTTACTTCCAAATGCCGTGCAGGGTACTGAGGGTACCAGGCACTGTGTGGGACACAGATCACGTTGCCTCTCGAAACCATGAAAAATCCTTAAAGCTCAAAACACATACCCGAGGGTCTCAGGTCAGGGCCTGTTGGCCCAGAGTGCCAGGTGTCAGACAGCATAGGGCCTGCCTTAGGCGACCAGTCTTGCTAATAGTTTCCATCTTGTGCACTGCAAGGAATGTTCAAGGAAGCTTTCAGGGTGGACTGGCCCGAAGCTGGGAAGCAGAAACTGACCGCAACTTCCAGTGAAGGAGCTTTGGGGGCCCTAAGTGTTGACTCACTTTCTCCTCTTGACTGCAGCTGAGCTGGCTGACCCTGGGGCCTGCCCGCAGCTCCTCAGGCTGCTTTGACCTCAAACACCGCCCTCTGGTGACCGTGAGTCCTTGCCTGCAAGCTGAAACGCCCCCTGATGGGTTGCAGATTCCAAAAGTAGCCTGAGATTCAGGCCGCCTGATTTTCTGCCAACAGGTCCAGGAGTGATGTGTAACCCGGGAGCTTTAACCAAGAAAGGAGGACATTTTGTCTAACCTTTACAAAAGATAAATGTACTTTTATTTTAAAAATCATACATAGAAGGACTTTCACTTCCAACCAAGAGGGAGGAACAGGGACTAGGTTTTCTTTCCTTCCTGAAACAACCAAAAGGCCAGACAAAATATGTACAACAACAGGGCTCAAGACTCAGCATCAGGCAAAGGAGAGTGATCCCTGACATGGAAAACACCCAGGTGAGCCCCGAAATCACCACAGCCCATGGTCATCAGAGTCTGACCACAGAACAGCGAAGGGGGACTGAGACAGAACACCTCCCAAAGGCCCCACCTAAAACTGCTCTAAAAAAGCCGATTAAAAAAAGAAAAATCTCAAACCAGAAGAAGGCCACAAAAGGCGAAGAGGGAAACAAAGATGGGACAAATAGAAACCCCATAGCAAGGTATAAAGGCAAGCATACCAGTAATCTTGCTAAAAGTGTCGTTATAAACACTTCTTTTAAAAGGCAGAGATTGTTCACTTGGGTAAAAAAGACCCAACTATAAGCTATGTACAAGAAACCTATCGGCAGAAAGAAAGAAAAGGAAAGGAAGGAAGAAACCCACCTTAAATATAACCGTTAAAAGTAAAGGGATGCTAGGGGCGCCTGGTGGCTCAGTCAGTTAAGTGTCTGACTCTTGATTTCGGCTCAAGTCACAATCTCACAGTTCGTGTCATCAAGCCCGGCAAGGGGCTCTGCGCTGACAACTCAGGGTCTGCTTGGGATTCTCTCTCTCCCTCTCTCTGCCCCTCCTTCCCTACAAGTATGCACGCTCTCACTCTTGCTCTCAAAAGTAAAAAGAGCAAAGGGATGCTAAAGGCAATGGGGTGCTCTTAGATTAGACCCTAGCACATAAAGAACACATTAGTGGAAAAAGTAAAAATCAAATAAAGCTGCAGTTTAGTTAACAGTAACGTGCCAATGTTGGTTTCTTGGTTTCGCAAATATACTACAATAATGCGAGATAACAGCATTAAGGGAAAACGGGTGTAGGATACACAGAACTCTGAATTATCTTTGCAACTTTTTGTACACCCCAAATTAACCTAAAACAAAGTTTTCCTTTTAAAGAGAGAAGACAGAAAAAGATCAACTGTGCTAATTAAAATGATACGCAGTCATCAACAGAAAAGTTTCTAATAGTAAAACACGGGAAGGAAACGGCTTCTGAAATAATTATTCTATTGCCTACTATGCGTACATTGAGCGGCCCCTGAGCCGGACTGGATCGTGCCACCGGTCAGGATCCAGGATGGAAACAAAGGGCACCCTGCTACCTGCCAGGTCCACATTTCCCAGCGTGGCACCACTGCCCTTCCAGGGTGTGCCACCTGCCCGCCTGTACAGACCCATCAGCTTAGTCCAGGACCCCGCACGCGTTTACTCCGCCGCGGCCACCTGCTCCCCCCGTGCTCCCGCGGTGGTCCCCAGGCCTTTCCCGTCGCCCGCCTCCGTGCGTTTGCACGGCGTTCTCGGCCGGGGGCGCCTGGCAGTTTCATGCAGTAGGGAAGCTCCCTTTCCCGGAGGCTGTTCTCACCCCCTTTCTTCGACTTCACCATTCTCTGCCCCGGGCTTCCACAGCTGTACGGCAGGTAGTCTCACATCCCTCCTCACGCTACTCTGTGTCTGGAAACAACGGCGGCTACCACTCACTGAGCCAAGACCCGGTTGCGTGTGCCGGCACAACGCCGGCCGACCCCGCCGGGCGTGTCCCCTCGGGGCCACCGTCCCCACCCTAGTCTTCCGGCTTGCCTTAAACGCCCACGCGTCCTTGCGCAAGCGGGGGGCGGGCTCAAGTCAAGCTCGAGGCGCCCATTGGCTGTGCTGTGTCGAGGGAGGTGGGGCGAGGCCTCCGTGTGACGTCAGGACGCTGCGGTCAGAACGTCGAAGCCCAAGGAAGACAAGAACCAGCCGGGTCGCGAGCAGTTCTGCGGCCGTGTCGCTGTCGCCTTGGGCCGCTGCTGACGATTCTGGGGGACAAACTGCTGAGGTGGGTGTGGGGAGCGGTGGGCGGTCGGGCGGGGACGGCGTTTCCTTCCGGCCCTCCACCCAGCGGGTCCTGAGGCCTAGGTCGGCCGTCGCACCAACGGACGCCGCGCGCGAGCGACGACAGGGTGTGGCGGGCCCGGGAGGCCACTGCGCTTGCGCACCCTGGCGCTTGCGCGGTCGGCCTCGGCTCCCCGCCCCCGCCCTCGGAATTTCTGGGCCCCGAGCGCCCCCCTCCCTCAATCCCCATTGACCGGGCGGTTCCACCGGGAGGATGGCGTTGCCCCGGGCGACGCGCGGTCCCGGCACCTTCTCCCCCCCCCCCCCCCCCGGAGACGCGGTGCGCACGCGCGGCACGGCCGGGGCAGTGGCTCTGGAGCCGGTCGCCGGGATCTGGACGGGCTCTTTCTTCACCTGACGCCTTAGCCCCCTCCGGGCCTGCGGGATGGCCAGGTGCCCCTCGTGGCCGGTGCCGCTCAGACCAGCCCAGGACCCTCCGAGCCTCCCTCCCCAACCCCAGGGCTTAGTTCCACCCTCCTTTCTGTCTCGGGCCCCCCTCATTCGCTGTGCCCGCTCACTGTCCCCACTCATCACCTCCTGCCACTCCCCCCGCCGCCCAATCTCTTTCCTCTTTCAGATTTTTCTTAGGGCTTCTTCCAACTCCCGATTGCTGTTCCTGTCCCCTCCCTTCTTGTGGGACTGTGGGGTTCTCCAGCGGAGACTCGCCTTTGAGCCCCCTATACTCCTCAGCCCCTCGAGTTTTGCCCCCAAGGCACCCCCTTCACTTTCTTGCAGTCTTTTCTACTCCAGTCTTAGTTTCCTGAAGACGTTCTGGACGTTTTCAGGCATCTCCAAAGCTTTCTCTCCAGACCGCAACAGGGGATCGCCTCTTCTGGCCGCTGTTAGGAACAGCTTATATAGGCTTGTCCTCTGACCTTGGGGACTTCTCTGACTTCAGGCTCCCTGAAAGCCTTCTGAGAACACGTTCCTTCGTTTTAGCGCCCCCTCCCCACCCCCCACCATCGTGGGCATCCTCCACTTCTCCCTGTTTCTTGGAGTAACCTACAGAAGCCCCCTTTCTCTCAGATATTTTTCTTCCATCTGTTCTCTGGAGTTCTCTCTAGGTTCCCATAGATGCTTCCCTGTTTGCAGCCTGCAGAGTTATGTAGACTTTGTTTTTCCAAGCATCCTTTTTCTTCTACTGCTTCTCAGAAGCTGTCTTCCTCTCTGGATTTCTTTTCAGCCTTTACCCGAGGCCCCCCACCCCGCCCGCTGGACCTTTCTTCCGTCTCACGGTTTCCCTCGAATCTTCCCTTTTCCCATGTGGGTTTCAGCCACTCCTCTTTCCCTTTGGGAAATTTCTTCAGACTTCCCTGTTTTCAAATCCTTCATTTTCCAGCCAGAACACTGCAGGGTGGTGGAGATCTTCCCCTCACACAGAAGCCCTTTGATTCCACACCCAGAATTCTCTCCTAACTTCTCAGACACTCCTTTTGTGCCGGGCTCCTTGTGAGCCCGGCTCCTCCAGTCCCCCACTTTGTGACTTGTTTCTTGCGTCTTCGCAAGTCTCTCTAACTCCTCTTTTTCTCATAGACGGTGAAAAAGCAGTCTGGCTCCTGAGGTCCACCCCTTATGCCCCAAGGTCCAGATGGCGGCCAACGTGGGTGATCAACGTAGCACGGATTGGTTAGTGTGGCTGGAGGGGCGGAGACCAGAGGGGAGGGCGAGAGGAAGCAAGAGCCAGTGTTGTCCTCAGGGACGGCAGCGCACACAGTGTGGTGGAGTGGGGATGAGGGCCTCTTCTGGCCACCAGGGTCAGGGAAGCATTGGGTTGCAGGGTGGAGAGGGTCGGGTCTTCACCTCTCTGAGCACTGTTTTAAATTCACAGTACGGTGCTTATTTCATAAAACTGCAAGAATTCATTCAGTGAGCTGTGATTAAGGGGCAGACTCCAACGCCTCAAATACTTGTGTGTTTCCGCTAATACCTGGTCTTTTCCAAAACAGCATGATCATGACTTGCTGGCTGGGGAGGTGTCAGCCAGAACTGACCAATGAAACATTTATGCCTACTAGGCACCAGATGCTATGTTAACTTTTGTGGGTACTGGTAATCTTTTTGTTTGATTTGTAAGAACTGTTGTGTGGTAGGCACCTGTAGCGCCTCGGGTCTCTAATCTATCTCTCACAGAAAGGTGTGACGCAGAAACTAGGTGTTGGCGTATTACGATGAAAGTATATTCTGGATTAAAAAAAACCTTGGCTCCAGTAGGTGGTGCGAGGGAGATCTAGGACTCAAGCCCGGGTATGTGCCTGCCTCCACCTTGCCCACCGTGCACAGGGAAAAGAGAGACGACCAGTGTCCCTTCTCTTGCAGGTCCTCTCAGTACAGCATGGTGGCCGGGGCAGGCAGAGAGAATGGCATGGAGACTCCTATGCATGAGAACCCGGAGTGGGAGAAGGCCCGCCAGGCTCTGGCCAGCATCAGCAAAGCAGGAGCTGCCGGCAGCTCCACCAAGGCCAGCAGCAACGGGCCCGTGGCCAGCGCACAAGTGAGGAGGCACACAGTGCCTGGGTAGCCTGTGGGGGGGTTGCTAGGGGAGGGACACGCTTGGTATTCTCTGGTATCACGAGGACAGGGTGCCCCGAAGATGTCCTGGGAGCCTTCAGGTGAGGGGGGCAAAGTGTGTTCTGCTTGGAGAGCTTAGGGCACCTCACGGTCCTCGTCCCAGGGGATCCAGCCTGAAGAGGGGAATGTGTCCGGGGTCTCCGAGGTGACCCACGATCATTGGCAGGGGCCGTGGCTCTCTGGAGAGAGGCGGACCCGGTGTCGCTCCTTCGCTCTTAACCGCTGTCGTCCGGGCTCCTTTTGGGGGGCCGCAGGGCCTGTGGGCCCTTGCTGCCGATGCTCACGGCGTGTGTCCCTCTCCCCAGTACGTGTCACAGGCAGAAGCCTCGGCTCTGCAGCAGCAGCAGTACTACCAGTGGTACCAGCAGTATAACTACGCCTACCCTTACAGCTACTACTACCCCATGGTGAGTGCCCGGCCCGGCAGGGCAGGTGCCGCGCTGGGGTGCGGGAGAGGTGTCGGGACGGGGGCCGGGGCCAGCCGGCGGCCCGAAGCCAGCAACGACAAATTCTGGAAAATCTTCCGCTGGCGCGTTGCCCACAAGATCAAGTTCAGGGTGCCTCCTGGGACCTGGCTCCCCTGCTCCTGGCCGCTTCCGTCCCACGCTCATTCCACCGCTGCGCAGAGACCTCCTAGGTCTTTCACGCTCGACGTGCACCTGTGCTCTGTTTTCGCTCTCTTCCCCCGTTCCCGTGCCTGTCTGCGTCCTCGCCTTGCCGAGGGCTGCCCAGGTCGTGCCTCGCAGAGCCCCGTCCTCTGGCAGACTTGAGTAGTTAGAGCAGTTCCACCCACCCCTGCCCCACATCTTCCCTGGGCCTTTTTTTCTTTCATGGTGCTTCCTGCTGGACACGCTACGTATTTGCCTATGATGACTGCACCTGTTTTGAGCGCGGGCTTCGTTAGAGCATGGTTATTTATTTATTTACTCTTTTGAGGGGGCTCTGTTGTGCTTAGAAAAGTTGGTGCTCAGTAAATATTTTCTATAATGGAATGGGATCGATCGAGGCTCCCATTTTATTTTAGTTTTCTTTAAGAGAATTGGGTGCATTTATGCAGCGGAAAGGAAGAAATAGAAAGGGGGAGTGGGGCATCACAGATTGCGTGTGGCTCCCCAGCGGGCAGGATGACAGGGACGGCACCGCGCCTGTGCTGACCCTTCTTTCCGTGCCTTTGCAGAGCATGTACCAGAGCTACGGCTCCCCCTCCCAGTACGGCGTGGCCAGCTCCTATGGCTCCGCCACCCCCCAGCAGCCATCGGCACCCCAGCACCAGGGGACTCTGAACCAGGTAATGCCCGTACCCGGCTCCTCGGAATGTTGAGGAAGGGGAGTACAGTTTTTCTGAGCGGGCGAGCAGTGGGCACACCTGCATCATTTAAGCCACCCGCCCCCTGCCTTCTCTCCTGCCGGGCAACTCCTCATCTGATAACGAGGAGGGCAGAGTGTAGCTTTTGAAAGGGAGGGTCTAGGGCTTGGGCACGGCCTGGGGCCTGGGGCCGGGTGCTGGGGCGGTGGCGGGAGCAGTGTGCAGCGTGGCGGCCCGTCTTCCCGATTTCCGCCCAGCGCGTGCACACATACCTGCACAGCCACATCCGCAGTCTGGCCTTGGCGTTTAGCGTGCGGTGGGGAGTGTGGAGCTGGTGCCGGGGAGGTGCGTGGGCCTGGCCCAGAACCCCAGCTCCCCCTCCGGTGGTGTCGTCACGAGCCACATGATACCTCTGCATCTCTGCCAGGCCTGTCATTTCCTCACAGAGCTCCCATGAGTGTGTGTAATCACTTCTGTGCTTTGACTGGCATGCGGGATATGCTCAGACAGGAACCACCGGGTGATGCGCTGTTGGGCCAGTGCTCACGTGGCGGTGGGCTGCAGGGTGTAATGCCTACTGCTGCCGTTCAATAGCTGGGGGCCGGAGGAGAGCAGCTCCGGGTCTGAGCCTGAGCCTTGTCAGCTGTCTGCGGGCTCGGGACAGCGAGGTGCGGGAGGGTCGTGGCACAGGGTTGAGGGCTGAGTGGTGCTGTGATCGTGCAGGGCAGTGTGAGGGCCGGCACAGAGGCCTCTGCTCCCGCCCTCAGTGCCTGCTTCCTCCGCCAGCCCCCAGTCCCCGGCATGGAAGAAAGCATGTCCTACCAGGCACCCCCTCAGCAGCTGCCGGCAGCCCAGCCCCCTCAGCCCTCCAACACCCCGCACGGGGCTCATACTCTGAACAGCGGCCCCCAGCCTGGAACAGCCCCTGCCACACAGCACAACCAGGCAGGGCCCGCCTCCGGCCAGGCCTATGGGCCACACACCTACTCTGAGCCTGCCAAGCCCAAGAAGGGCCAACAGCTGTGGAACCGGATGAAGCGTAAGTCGGCGGTAGACTTAGGAGAGCCCGCGGGGTCCAGAAGTAGGCGTGGGGTGCATGGTGTGCTGGTCCGTCCTGGGCTGTTGGGCACCCCTAGGCTTTGGGTGCAGGTGACCCGGAGCTGGGCGCCTCCCGTTCCGGGGGCTGGGGCGGTCTGAGGTGGGCCGGGGTGAGGCCTAACTCCGCTTTTGCGGTCCCCACAGCAGCCCCTGGGACTGGCGGTCTCAAATTCAACATTCAGAAACGGCCCTTTGCGGTCACCAGCCAGAGCTTCAGCTCCACCTCAGAGGGTCAGCACGGCAGCTTCGGCCCCCAGCCGAACCCGGAAAAAGCCCAGAACCACCGGTGAGGGCCGCCTCCTCGCTGCTGTCCCCGCTCCCTCGCCTCTGGTCCGCCGGTGCGCTCTGCACCCAGACTCCGTCAGCCCCTCCAGAAATGGGGTGGGGTCCTCCTTCCCTCTTGGCTGCTGCGAGCGGGAAATGAGAGGGGAGAGAAGGCACTCGAACCGTGTCTGGCACGTGTCAGCTCTGCAAGCGGCGGCGATGACGGAGTCTGTCGCGCTGTGGGGTGCTGCCTGGCTGAGCCCCACGTGTGCCCCTTCCCAGGGGGAGCCTGTCCGGGAAGCCTGACGATTGGCCGCAGGACATGAAGGAGTATGTGGAGCGCTGCTTCACTGCCTGCGAGTCGGAGGAGGACAAGGACCGGACCGAGAAGCTGCTCAAGGAGCTGCTGCAGGCCCGGCTGCAGGACGGCTCCGCCTACACCATCGACTGGAGCCGGGAGCCCCTGCCCGGGTCAGTCCGGGCAGGGGGTGCGGCTAAGGGCGGTTCTGGGTGCTGGAGCGGAGACCCGCAGACCTGGGTCCCCGGAGCCCTGAGAATGAGCCGGGAGGTCGGACCCCGGGGTGGAAGTCCAGGAGGGGAGAGCTGAGGCGCAGGCGCTGCTGGGGATGAGATCCTGGGCGGGAGGGAGGTCCTGCGGGCTCCCGGGCGCCTGGTACTCAGCAGCGGAGAGCACTCTCTAGACAGAGGAAGCCTGGGGTTTGCCTCCTGGTTTTGCAGTGTGTTAGCTGAGTCGCCTGGGTAAGTTCCTTTCCCGCCTGAGCTGGTGTGTCCCTGGGGTGGCCGGCAGATGCTGGGGACGGTGGGGGCACTGGGTTGGTGATGCCCTGCCCTGCTATATCCTCAGGCTGACCCGGGAGCCTGTGGCTGAGAGTCCCAAGAAGAAGCGGTGGGAGGCCCCTAGCAGCCTACATCCTCCCAGGGGGGCAGGCTCAGCGACAAGGGGCGGGGGTGCCCAGTCCCAGCGAGGGACACCGGGGGCTGGGGGTGCTGGCCGAGCCCGGGGCAGCAGCTTCGCCAAGTTTGGCAACCGCAATGTCTTCATGAAGGACAACAGCTCCTCCTCCAGCACGGACTCGCGCTCCCGTTCCTCCTCCCGGTCCCCCACCCGCCACTTCCGCAGAAGGTGCGAGGACTTGGGGATGGGGGGCGGGGCTCGGGGCTTGGGGGGAAGCAGCCGTTTCAGGCCTCACCTTCTTGCTGCTTCTGTGCAGTGACTCCCACTCGGATTCAGACAGTTCTTACTCAGGGAATGAGTGTCACCCTGTGGGTCGCCGGAACCCGCCCCCTAAGGGCCGAGGAGGTCGGGGGGCCCACATGGATCGAGGCCGAGGCAGGGCGCAGCGTGGGAAGAGGTGAGACTTGGGTCAGGTGGCGGGCGGGGGGGGCGGGGGTGCGGCGCCAAGATCCGGGTTCCTGGGAGGAAGAGGGCTGTGTTCTTGGGGAGTATCGGGCGAGGCAGCCGGTGACCTCGGCCGCATTCACTCGTGACCTCTCTCCCAGGCATGACCTGGCTCCCACCAAGCGCAGCCGGAAAAAGATGGCTGCGCTGGAGTGCGAGGACCCTGAGCGTGAGCTGAAGAAGCAGAAGCGGGCTGCCCGCTTCCAGCACGGACACTCCCGCCGCCTGCGCCTCGAGCCCCTGGTGCTGCACATGGGCAGCCTGGAGAGCAGCGGCGCGGACCCCGACTGGCAGGAGCTACAGATCGTGGGCACCTGCCCTGACATCACCAAGCACTACCTGCGCCTCACCTGTGCTCCTGACCCGTCCACTGTGCGCCCTGTGGCGGTAAGTGCCTGGGAAGGGGCCTGTGGGTGGCGGCAGGAGCCTGTGGCTGCGCAGGGACGTGCTCTGGAGCCTGGGTCCTGGTCACGTGGCCTCCTCGGGAGACTTCCTCGGCTCTGAGCAGCCGTCTCCTGTTGAGGAGGCAGGGGGAGGGAAGCCGCCTCCCCAGGCCAGCGCTTTGGGAGACGGGTGATCGTGCCACTGTGCTCTCTGCTGGGCAGCGGCAGCGTGGCTGACCCTGTGCCCAGGGTACACGCTGATGTGGGCGGCTGGGGCTCGCGAGCTGGCACTCTTGCCGAGTGTTTTGGGTTCCTTATGAAGTTGGTAGCAAGATGCTAAGTGGCTTTGATGTTGCACTTTTTTTCTTATACACGGAGTTTAAGAAATTGTAATGGGTGGGGCGCCTGGGTGGCCCAGTCGGTTGAGCGTCTGAATTTGGCTTGGGTCACGATCTCGCGGTTTGTGAGTTCAAGCCCCGCATCGGGCTCTGGTGCTGACAGCCTGGAGCCTGCTCTGGGTTCTGTGTCCCCCTTTCTCTCCACCCCACCCCTGCTTGTGCTTTGCCTCTCTCTGTCTTTCAAAAATGAATAAACTTTAAAAAAAAAAAAAAGAAGTAACGGGTGTTAGTTATAGCCTTGCTCACCTTGCTAAAAGCACACTGAGCCTTAATTTGGATCCCTTCCCAGGTTTTGAAAAAGTCACTGTGCATGGTCAAGTCCCACTGGAAAGAGAAACAGGACTACGCCTTTGCCTGCGAGCAGATGAAGTCGATTCGGCAGGACCTGACGGTGAGGGGGGTGCTGGGAGGGCCTTGCCGTGGTGAGTCCTGGCCTGCCCTGGCCTCACCGCTCCCCGCTGCTGTTCTAGGTGCAAGGCGTGCGGACAGAGTTCACGGTGGAGGTGTATGAGACGCACGCCCGCATCGCCTTGGAGAAGGTGAGTGGGGTGCCGGGGCCCTCTCGGGCTCTTTGGGGCTCCCTGTCCTGGCCTCACTCTCTTTCTCGTTCTCCGCGCACGGGGCTCCAGGGCGATCACGAGGAGTTCAACCAGTGCCAGACGCAGCTCAAGTCGCTGTACGCCGAGAACCTACCTGGCAACGTGGGCGAGTTCACTGCCTACCGGGTCCTCTACTACATCTTCACCAAGAACTCAGGAGGTGGGAGGCGCCGCCTGCAGGTCGGGCTGGCCCCAGGCCCCCAGGGTTGGGTGCTGCTGACCCCGTTTGTCTCGGGCCCCAGACATCACCACGGAGCTGGCGTACCTGACTCGGGAACTGAAGGCAGACCCTTGCGTGGCCCACGCCTTGGCACTGAGGGCAGCCTGGGCTCTGGGCAACTACCACCGCTTCTTCCGGCTCTACTCTCACGCACCCTGCATGTCCGGGTACCTGGTGGACAAGTTTGCAGACCGGGAGCGCAGAGCTGCCCTCAAGGCGATGATCAAAACGTATGTGAAGCTGGGTTCCCTCCCTGCCCCCTCTTCTCTGCCGGCCCCGCCGCCGCCCACCCCTTCTCCCCTCTGCCCTCCGCACCCTCCTGGGCTCCCATCCCCGGGCCTGTGGTCCTCTCTGCCCGTCTCTTCTTTCCACATACGCTCTGCTCCCCAGTCCCTCCTGCTTCCCTTCACTCAGTTCGCCCTCTGCGTCTCCTGTGTCCCCACTCTGTCTCACTGCTCCAGGGCGCCCTCTGCACCCCTCTGAGTCTCTGTTTCTCCTGCTCACGTCACCCCGGACCCTGGTTTGTCTTCTTGCTCTGGGCTCTTGGTTTCTTTCCTCCGAGGTCTCTGTTCACCTTTGAAGGCTCTCCGGTCACTGAGCTCCCACTCGGTAGAGACAGACTAGGAAGGACGGCCCTGCTCTTGGTAGCCTCTGATCTAATGGGACGAGACCCCGTTTGTTTCTGAGCTCCTTAAAGAGTGCAGAGCGTTTAGGGAGACCCGTGTGATTCGGGGGCAAGCCAGGTCAGGGCGGTTCTCTGTTCAATAGATGTCACTGGTGCCGTGTGTGTGCGCGTGCGTGCTCGTGCTGGGGAACCTGTGGTCAGGGCGCGGAGATGCCTCTGGGCGACATGGGGCCAGATCAGGAGACACTTGTTGTTGTCACAACTAGGGGGTGCTACTGGTGTCTAGTGGGTAGAGCCTCTTGTAGTGCCCAGGATGCCCCATGACGGAGAATTACCCGGCCCCAGTGTCAGTCTTGCCAGGGTTGAAAACCCTTGGTCAGAGGTTGGTAGGTCCAAGGGGCCACATCCATTAGCGTAGCCACAGGGATGGTGTGGAGATGAGGAGACACAGTCACCCTGAAATTAGGAGATGCACACATTCCGGGATCCAGTTCGGGTCCAGAAGATTTGAGGCAGAGCGGAGCCAGGGCAGAGGCCACAGAAGGAGAGACAAGGACGTGGGGCAGAGACACGGAGGCGGCAGGAAACACAGGACACGGTTGCGTACCCAGGGGTGATGGGGAGGTGGTACGTCTGGAGGCCCCGGGGGCTGTCCCTCCGTCTGCTCTCTGCAGCGGGACAGCCGTTCCCAGGGTGTCATGCGGGCAGGCTGGGCCTGGGAGCAGGGGTCCTGGCCTCTCACTGGCCAGACGCTCTCTCTCACCCCTTCCTTACTCCCTGGCAGACACGTCCCTCCCTCCCAGAGCCTCCAGAACCAAGTCCTGGCAGGGCGTGCGGGAGGCCAGCTCAGATGTGGGGAGAAATAGGCCGTCTCATGCCCCCCGTGGCTATCAAGGGCCACCATGCGGCATGGGCGTGAGGCATCTGTCCTCTCTGCCGCTTGCTCCCTGTGCGATTTGGAGCTCCGGGTTCGTTCGTGTGTGTTTGTAAAGGGTAGGGGTGACACGGTTTCTGGGAGCGAGCACAGCCAGTTCACAGCCGTTTTCTGGAACGTGCCAAGTCTCTTGTGCGCAACTGCAAGTGACTGTTGCCAGTGTGCAAGGGTGTAGTGGGGCTGACCCTGTGCCCAGGGTTCCCGAGGCACTTAGACCCAGGCAGGGCGGGTTCCCCAGAATAGCTGTCAGACCTCCCACCCGTGCCCATGCCCGTGCCCTCGGGTCACTCCCTCTGCCTGGCCCCTGCCCTTGGGCCAAAGTGGGCCCTCTTCTGAGGGCCTGCTCAGGCCCTTGAGCAGCGGAGGAGCCAGCTGGGCCCTTCCCTCCCATCCCCTCTCCTGGGTCCCCCCATACAGGTAAGTGAGGGTGAAGGGGGGCACAACTGGGGCTGGGGCCACCACCCCTGCCCCGGGCCCCCCCAAGCCCCTGGAGGTGGGGAGGTCGGGCGGGGGTGGTGATGAGAGGTCAGCAGCTAATGTGCCGAGGAAGCCCTTTGGGTGCCCGAAGGGGGGGCGCCCACTCCCTGCTCGTGGGGCCCTCCCCTGCCCGCCGCCCGCCTCATCACATTCTCCTCTTGTCTCCGTAGCTTCCGCCCTGCGCTGCCAGTCTCCTACCTGCAGGCCGAGCTGGCCTTCGAGGGCGAGGCCGCCTGCCGGGCCTTCCTAGAGCCCCTGGGCCTGGCCTACACGGGCCCGGACAACGCCAGCATCGACTGCCGCCTCAGCCTGGCGCAGCTATCAGCCTTCTGAGCACCAGCGCGGATGGGGGCGGGGTGGGGGCAGGGCTGTGGCTCCCCAGCGCCGCCTTTGCCGTTTTGTTTTTGAGCCATGGACTTGGGTTGTAAATTAATTCACGGGGAGCGGGCTCCAGGAAGAGCCGTCATCCCTGTCCCCGTTTTCCCACCGGGGAGTCTGTACAGAGATTTTTTTCTACATTTTTATTTTTTGTCTCAGAGGGACGGGACTGGGGGAGGAGGGGGTGGGACAGCGGAGGGCTGGGGGCATGGTCTGTAGGCTGCTCTGTGTCCACCTGCACCTCTACTAATGCTGTCTCAGTGTTTTCTCTCTCTCTCTCTCGAGCTTGTACTCCGGTACCGACCTGGCACCCTGGCCCATCCCATGCCGGGGGGGCCGGAAGAAGACAGGCCGCTCCGCCCGTGCCCGCCTGTGGCGGGGGCACCAGCACACCAGCCCGCCTCCTGCCCCCCGCCCGCCTCACCACAGACTCTTGTTGCCCAGCCCTCCGGGGCCTCAGTGTTTGGGGCTAGGGGAGCCGCGTAGAGACTGTGCCCCACCCTCAGCCCCCCACGCCAGAAATGCCGCCGCCAAGCCGCCGCCACGTCCACGCCGCCACTGCACACTGAGGACTCCGGAGGCCATCATCGCGGGACCTCGGCCGGGCCGCCTCGTCTGCAGTTGTATTAAGTTGTCTCCGTGTCCCTCCTCCCTCCACCCCAGTGTTTCTTCTGGTTTTTTTTTCCTTCCCTCCCTCCTCCTCCTGCTCCCCACCCTTCTTTGGTTCAGCACAGGTAAAACGGTTACCCTCCCTCCCTCCCTCCCTGCCTTCATGGATCACCAGCTCACGTCATGTTTCCTTCTCTTTTCTTTTTGTGTGTGTTTATTTAAGTTATTTTTCTTCCTCCCCTTTTTCTTTTTGGCCCTCCCCCCTCTTCTGCCATGTAACTGGAGGATGTGCAATGAGTTTGCAAACAGCTGGACTGTCAGGCTGCTTTTTTTTCCAGATGTTCCTCCTCTGCCTCCCCTCCCTTCCCTCTCCCCTCCCTTCTCCTTCCTTCATTCTTTTCCTTGGATCACTGAGCACCATTTGGAAGCTTGAGAGAAACCAAAATTAAAGAGAGAGAGAGAGAGAGAGAGCACTTTGTCCCTTCCTGCGTGGACTGGGTCTTCTGTTCTTTAGGGTGGAGATCTGCCTCCCCCAGAGGTCTGAGCAGGGGCGGTCACCCCAGGGGCATCTCAGCCAGAGGCTGGTAGGTATCTCCTGCCCTGCCCACACGGCACAACCAGAGCTTCCCCAGGGGCTGGCTCCCTAGCTCCTGTCCAGGGATGAACTTGGGCTCGGGGAGGCAGACTTGAGAACCTTGGGGCACCTTGGCCAAGGTGAGGTGGGGGTGTAGCCCGCCTAGGGGCTGAACTACTCTGAGCCCCTCTGCCTCTAGCCTCTGTCTCAGCACTTGGGCCATATTTTCCAGGGAGGGGTAGGGAGGGGCACAGAGTACATGGTGCCTCAGGAGAAGCAGGCGCCTAAACCTCACCTGCGGGGGTGCCTGAAGCCCTGGAGCCGAGAGCGCACGTCTCAGTGCACCGAGGGCCGCGGCTACCTCCCCAGGGCCTGCTAGCCTCAGGAGGGCCATTGTCAGGTGCAGCGCGCCCGCGGGTACCATGAACGCGGCGCACGAGGGCGTGGCTCGGACCAGCTCCTCTTGGGCCCTGGCTACGCTCGCCTGCAGCCCAGGGTCAGTCACCATGAGAGCCACAAAATGCGTGGGGCGGGGCTGGCGAGGCCCCGCAGCCCTGGCCCCAGCGGCCTCTCCGCAGTCCGAGGGCCAGGCGCCAGGACCCCACTCTGCTTCGGTTTCCAGGAAATCTCCCGCGGGCCTTCCCGGGGCAGCCTGGGCCTGCTCCTTCCCGCCCCGTGGCTCCGTGGTCCTGGCTGCGGTGGCTGGCCTCCGCCCCACTTCTAGTTCTGTCCAGTGGGGTGCTCTGTGCTCTTCCACTCGGATGTTGGCAGGGGCGGCACCTACGCCGCCGAGCGCATCCTTTTCGCTGTGTGCGTCCTGGGCCCCGTGGGTGTCTTCGCCGACGTGGGCATCCTCGCTGTCACGCGCGTCCTCGCCATCATACGCGTCCTGGGGCCCGTGGGCATCCTCGCTGTCACTCGCGTCTCGGGCCCCGTGGGCATCTTCGCAGACATGGGCATCCTCACCTTCATGCGCGTCCTGGGGCCCATGGGCGTTGTCTTCGGCGACATGGGCATCCTCGCTGTCACGCGTATCCCCAGCCTCAGGGGCGTCTTCGCGGGCACGGGCGTCTTCGCGGGCACGCGCGTCCTCGCCATCGTGCACGTCCTGGGGCCCGTGGGCGTCTTCGCCGACATGGGCATCCTCACCGTCGTGCGCGCCCCCGCTGTCGAGCGCGTCCAGGATGGTGGGCCCGCGACCGGCCGCCAAGCCCGAGCCGAAGACGTGGTCGGTACGCGAGGCGCGGTCCCACACGAGGCGGCCCCGGAAGCGGAAGTAGCGCACCCGGTGCTGCGGCACAGCCAGCACGCCGGGTCCCAGCGCCGCCAGCGGCTCGTCCCAGCAGAAGGCGCAGAAGGGCTCCTCGCGCACGCCCAGGAAGCGGTCGGCGTAGCCCACAGAGAAGTCGGCCGGATCGAGGCGCGGGTCCCAGCGGATGCGCTGGATGACGGCCGCGGCCGTGCGCAGTGGCGGTTTTTTGGCCCCGGCCTCGGCCTCGCGGCTAGGCTGTGCCGAGGCCGGCGCCCCGGGGTGGGGCTGGCGGCAGCGGGCACCGAAGCGGCAGCGGCCCTCCAGGAAGAAGCGGCAGGCTGACGGCGGCGACTCGGGCTCGGCCGCCATGGGAGCGGAGTGCGCCGAGAGCGTCTGCGGGCCGCCGCAGGCCCGGCCGTGACGTCACCCGCCCCCGCCGCCCCGGGAACGGCGCACGCTCGCTCGCGGAGCCTCCGATCCCGGGCCTGGCGGACAGTTCTCCACGGAGGTGCCCTCAGGCAGTCTGGCCCCCGCCTCCTCCGCGGACCAGCGATTCACGTGTGTGGCCCGCTCCCCGCTCCAAAGGGTTTCACGCTCGGCACCGCCTCCTGGGTGCCGGCCTCCGTCAGTGCCCTCAAGGAATCCGATCCTCCTCCCTCTGCGGTCTCAGCCCAAAAGATTTACCGGTGCGACCCCGCCCCCTCTGGGGCCCCAGGGTGCCCGGCTTCGCCCTCCGCAGCGTCTGCGTGTACAGCCCCGCCTCTTCTAAGTTCTTAGAGAGTCTGGCTCCGCCCCCGCCTGGTGATTTGTATGCAGGTCCCGCCCCCTCAGGGGCCCTCGGGGAGGAGGGGGGTTGCCTAGGTTCCACCCTTCGCCTAAGAGTTTCAGGTGTTGCCCCGACCAGCTCTGGCCACTCCCGCCTGCAGCGGGACAACTGGACCCCGGCAGGCTCAAACTAGGTAGCTGTGACATGGGACGCCGCTGTCGCCCTCGAACCGACGCATCTGGGGCTGGGAGGGTCTCTCCTCCACCAGGACCCAGCCTCTTCCCGGACACTTACCTGTGCGGTCACTCACAGGATAAAGGGCAGCTTCCCCAGGGGGTTCACTGGAGACGCGGGACTGCACTTGGTCCTCTGGAGCGAGTCAGGTGGCCCCCCGGGAGCGACTCAGCAGCCTCCCGGGCAGCGAGTCACGCCGGCCCGGCCGCAAGTCAGGTGCCCCATCCCCCCTCCGGGAGCGAGTCAGCGGCCCCCTCCTGGAGTGAATCAGGTTGCTCCCCGGAGCAAGTCAGGCCAGGCCCTCCGTCAAAATTGATGAATGAATGAGGCTGTGAAAGCCCACACGTGGGGACACCGCCCCTAAAAGGGGCACCGTCTAACCACGCCTCTCCTCTGTTAAAGGGGCCACATCTCACCAGGGCAATCATCCGACCTCGACTTCGGCCCAGTCTTTGCGGGAATAGAGGTCGAGGTGACACACTTGGCCTTTAAAGGCGCCGGGACCCCATCGCGGACACCCCTGCTTCCCCGCCATGTTCCCTTCCTACGTGCAAAATAAACAGGCAGAACCCGGGGCAGAGACCTTAGCCATTTATGTATAAAGAAGTGGGGTGCCAGATGGTAAAAGCATCAGGAACAGGGGTGCCTACAGGCCGATGACGTCGTCCCTCTCGAGGTCCGCGTTGGGGTGGCAGCGGGCCCTGGGGTGCTGTGCCCCGGAGCTGGGGTCCAAGTCGGGCTTGGCGGCAGCGGCCCCCGGGCGCTCCGCGTCCATGACGCCCAGCACCGCGTCCAGCATGGAGGGGCCTAAATCCAGGTGGAAGGACAGCAGCGGGTCGGCGGGCGCGGGCGTGCGGAGGACCGGCGGCGGGGGCTGCGGCACCGCGGGCGGCGGCGCGGAGCGCGGGGCCCCGGCGGGCGGCGCCCGGGGCTCGGGCGGCGGCCCGCCGCCGTGACGGCTCAGGAACGAAGTGTCCCCGAAGGCGTCGCCACCGCGCCCCACGTGCAGCGTGTGCCGGAAGTCGCCGAGCGGCGCGGAGATGGAGAGGGCGCCGCGCTCCGGCCGCTTCTTGGGCTGCGCGGGGCCCAGCTGCTTCAGCACCGGCATCTGCGGGGTAGGGCCGGGTCAGCGCTGCCTCCTCCGGGAGCGAGTGAGCGAGCGAGGCCGCGTTCCCACCCTGGGCCTAAGGCAGCGAGCGGTTCAAAGGAGGGATTACTTCCGTTTGACAGGTGGGGAAACAGCGGCTCCCGGAGGCCCGAGGTCGCAGACCCCAATGGAGGTTGGCCCGCGACCACCACGCCATGCTAATTCCACTAATTACTAATATTCGAGTCTCCCTACAGGCCAGGCAACGGTGCTTCACCGACTCTTCCGAGTGTTTCCTAAACTTGACGGAGAAACTCCGGCTTCTGCCCGACAGAGATTCCCAGGCCCCTTCCCTGAAGGCGGGATGACTTTGTCCATGGAGGGGAGGGACGCAGGCACAGTGCCTGGGACCCACCACACTTGGAGAGGCCTAAGAGAATGTTAAAATGTTTTAATATATTTTAAAACGTGTGGGAAAGATTTGCCTTTACACCAACACAGCTATAAAATATAAATTAATATATGCCCACGAGACCTTTGCCTAGGGCACAAGCAAGTCCCAATGCAGGCCTGCCTGGAAACTCAAATTTAGGTCTAAGGTGGGCCTGGGAATCTGTATACTTGCACAGCATTTTATCATGAGTATTTGATTCCGAAAGAGACAATACAATGTCTTACTTTTTGCAAATTTCTCTAAAAATGAGCAAGAACAGCGCAAATCTGAAGCTGGCTGCTTGTGCACTACAGGAATAGCTGTGTTACTACCTCGTGGCTCCCCTGGGCTCTATGGTACCTGGAAATGCCTGCCAACCTTTGCCCACATCCTGGAACCTGGCTGTTTTTATGGAACTTTTGGGAGGGGCTTTGATGACCTTGTACTTTTGTTTTAACAGTCACTGTTATCATCATCATAAAAAATCGCCTTTCTGTTTGAATTGAAGCACCACCCTTTGCCAGCTGTATGAGTGGGATAAATTATGTGATTTCTCTATGTCTGTTTCCTCTCTATGAAATGGATAAGGGGTGCCTGGGTGGCTCAGTCAGTTAAGCGTCCGACTTCAGCTCAGGTCATGATCTCACAGTTCGTGAGTTTGAGCCCCGCATCAGGCTCTGTGCTGACAGCTCAGAGCCTGGAGCCTGCTTCAAATTCTATGTCTCCCTCTGTCTCTGCTCCTCCCCCGCTCATGCTCTGTCTGTCTCTCCTTCAAAAATAAATAAAAAACACTAAAAAAATGGATAAAATAACACCACCTTCCTTGAAGGCCATGTAGAAAAACCTCAATTAAAGAAAACTGTACTTGTAATAGTGCCAGCCAATTGGTGGTGCCAGTTGTTGGGGGGGGTGGGGTGGGGTGGGGAGGAGGATGTGTCCCCCCAAGTAACTAGAACACAATTTAGATTTGATAAAAACCCTATGAAGAAGGTAAAGCAGTCAGCACTATTCTTTCAGTAACTAGCACTCTGGGAAACATCAGTGAAAATGCAGAGAAAATTAAAGCTAAAAGGATTTAAAATAACCATGGCTGGATGTGTTCTGAGGATTGTCCTTTACCCCACCCGAACACACGCACGTGCGCGCGCACGCACACACACACACACACACACACTTTACGTTTATTTCCCTGGAAAAACCAGTCTTGATTTTATCACCTCTGCAGTGTTTCTCAAACTCCTCTGACCTCACCTAGATGAGTAAATATATTCTAATTATAACGCAGCACGTAATGGCCTTTCCTCCCCACCACTCCCCCAATAAAAGGGAACAAACATTGGATGAAACAAGACTTACAAGCTAAGGCACTCAGATGTTTTCAATCCTAATCTATTTTATTTGTTTTAAACGCTGACTTTTTCTCATTAATGAATTTCAACCCACAGTGTAAAATTAAAAAAATCTGCTCCCAGAGCTAGTAGGTGCCCATCATTACTGTGGAGTGAGCTGCAGGTGAAAAGAACACCGAATGGGGGCGCCTGGGTGGCTCCGTCAGTTGAGCGTCCGACTTCGGCTGGGGTCATGATCTCGTGGTTGGTGGGTTCAAGCCCTGTGTCGGGCTCTGAGCTGACAGTTCGGAGCCTGGGGCCTGCTTCAGATTCTCTGTCTCCCTCTCTTTCTGCCTCTCTCCCACTCAGGCTCTCTGTCTCTGTCTCTGTCTCAAAAATTAAAAAAAAAAAAAAAAAAAAAAAAGATCACAGCTCAGCCAACCGCCCAGGTTTCGGTCTGGGTGTGTGGTGTGTGTGGCCTTGGGCAGGTTACTTAACCTTTCTGACCTCATTTCCTCCTGGAAAAAAAAAAAAAGGAACCTAGGGACATAGGGTGATCCCATAACACGTCACAGTCCCTTTGCAAGAACTGGTGAGATGTTGCCAATAAAGTCTGGGCACAGGACCCAGCACACACAGCCAAAGCAGAAGTTCAACAAATGTTCAGTGGCCACCTTAGATCATTCTCCCAAGTCCCAGAGAAGGACACACTTGCCCAAGGTCACAAAACCAGCTCTGTGGGACTCCGGAGCCCAGACTTACCACTTCCACTGCCTGCTGCCTCTTGAACTGACCCCTCCCTGGGCAGCTCTCAGCCGCTGGCTCTTCGCCCTGCCCACGCCCTAGCTTGTCCCTCATGCCACCCTTCTGTGGCTCTCCCAGGCCACGTTACCACCATTTTCCCAGTGCCTGGCCAAACACACCTTTCCGTGGGACCCTGAACTACCTTCCTCAACCTTAAATCTCAGTTTACTCCACTGAAAAATGGGAGTCAGAAAGCCTGTTTGCTAGGCGTACTTGAAAAGTATATTCATGATGCTGATATTGTATTTCCTAAGTCCTTATTCTGGGCCAGGTGGGGGCCTAAATGGTTTACTCAAATAAACAAACTCATTCAATCCTCAGAACAACCCAGTGGGGGGGGGGGGGACCCTTATTTTACAGATGTGGTGGCTGAGGCACAGAGAGAGGGAGTAACTTGCCCGGAGTCACAGGGCAACAAATGTGGGGGGCTCGGTTTGGACACCAGGCAGAGTCTAAACTTGAGAGTCTAAAGCTGGCCACCCTGTTGCCCACAGACCCCTTTGGATGGGGCGGGTGGGTGTGTTATCCCCATGGAAAAAACAACGTCCGGAGATGCTCCAAAGTCCCGGGATTTCCTGCACCCTTGACCATATCTGTTTGCTTTGCTTTTTTTTTTTTTTTTTTTTTTTTTTTTCCATTCCAGACTGAGCGCAATGAATTAGAAACCGTTTTCGAGCGCGGCCTCTTGGTGCTAGCTCTGAGGGCCTCGGGTAAGTGGCTCCAGCCTCGGTGTCCTCTTAAATAGAAGGCTCTAGTCTCCTTCTAGCAGAGCTGAGTGCTCGACACAATGAGATCATGCTCGGAAAAACTCCGTCAGCCGGCCAAGGCTCGTACAGAGCGCTGTTGTTTGGCGGAGTGCTGGCGCAAGGGTGGGAGCCCGGGGGCCCTGGCCCCGCGACTCGGCCGGGCCGCCCTCCTCCCGCCTCCCTGCGCCCCTGCAGGCCCGCAGCTGCAGCTGCAGGAGAGGAGGGCACAGCTGGTTCACCTCCGTCCCCTCCAGCCCCAGCCCCGCCAAGACGGAAATAACCGCCCGCTCCAGACCCGGCCCGACCGGTTCTCGGCTCTGGGGGAGAGGTGGCCAGGCGGGTGGGGCCGAGGCGGGGCCGGGTCCGCGGGTGGGAGACCCCCCCCCCCCCCCCCCCCCCCCCCGCCTTGGCTCGCCGCGCTTGCTGGGGCCACGTGGCTGCCGCCTGCGGTCCCTTCGCGCGTCTCGTCCCGCGTGCCCCCCGGACCTGAGCCGGGGCCCCGGGACCCCGGCTCCCCGCTGCCCCTTACCTCGTGGCCCTCGCGGAGTGGGGCAGGCGCGCTCTCGGGCTCCGACTGGGACGCCCCTCTCCTTGGTTCGGAGCCCGCCTCTGCCTCCGAGTCCCAAGTCCGCTCCTTCTTCCTTTTTCCTCCGGGCGGATCACACCTGGCAAAGTGTCATGCAGGACCTGGAGGGGGGGTCCAGGACCCAGGCGTCCTCCTCCTCAGGACCCCTCCCCTCTCAGGTTCCAGGGGTCCTGCCTCCTACCTCTCACACTCCTCAGACCCAGGAGTCCCAGGTGCCCCCCCCCCCCCCCCCCCCCCCCGCTCGGACCCTGGGGTCCAGGCCGCCGACCCTCCCTGCCTCAGACCCAAGGAGTCCGGGCCCCCACCCCTGGCAGGCCCTGGCCTCGGGTCCCTTCTTACCTGCACCGGGGACCGAAGTGTCAGCCCCTCTCGGGGGGCCATGGTAGGAGCCCAAACGGGCCGCGAAGTCACTGCCCAGTCCAGCCCAGTCCCTCCGGGGCAGAGAGGGTTAAGGCCCAGGCCCCTCCCCGCCTTCCTTATCCCCCGAAAGTTTTGCCTCTAGGATTTAAAGGACTGGAAAGCGGTGGTGGAAGAGCAGAAGCCTCCGGGCTGAGTGTGGGGGCGGGCCTGGGCCGGACCGGGTGCGCACAGAGGACACGCAGAAGGGGTGGGGGGATGGACAGGGCGCGCCCCCCTCCCAGCCCAGCCCCTCCTCCTGCCCAGCTTGGAATTTCCTGAAACTGGGGAAGTCTGGCTGTTTAGAAGAGTAATTTCTTCCAGATTGCAGCTGTTGGAGGAGTGTCTGTGGTGTGTGTGTGTGTGTGTGTGTGTGTGTGTGTGTGTGTAGAGGGAGGACAGGAGAGAGGGAGGGAGAGGGAGGGAGAGGGAAAGAGAATGTGAGAGAATGAAACAGACAAGGTCCCTGAGGCCGCAGGAGCAGCTCTGACCCTGCTTTGGAGAGTTTCCTGGGCGAATGTCCCTGCCTGACACTGCTCATGGAAAGATCATTCCATGACTCTGAGCATTTGCACCTTTTGGTGACAAGAGGAGACTCAGATTTGAATGTTGGGAAGATCCCCCCCAGGAGGCACACGAGTGAGGGCCTTCCCAGGAGAGTGGAGTCCCCAGAGAGGAGGCTGGTTGGGAGGAGGCCCAGGGAGGAGGCTGTCTTAGTTGTGAGCTGGGGCTGGCGAGGAGAGTCAATCTCACAGGTAACAAGGAAGTGAAGCTTGAACAAAGCCTCCAAGGAGGGGCCGGTTGTAGAGCCGAGGAGAAGAGGAAGAACACTCAGAGCAGGCTGGGAGCCCCAGGTGAGCAGAGGAGGACCACAGGCAAAAAGCACTCTCTAAAATGCAGAGATCAGCTCAAAAGCCACTGGGATCTTAGATTTTTGTCCTGGAGCCTGGGGTACTGAAGGGGTACCCCAGGATAGGATAGCAGGGTCGGATCCAGGGATTAGAAAGTTCCTGGAGGGGGGTGCCTGGGTGGCTCAGTTGGTTAAGCGGCCGACTTCGGTTCAGGTCATGATCTCGCGGTCCGTGAGTTCGAGCCCCGCGTCGGGCTCTGTGCTGACAGCTCAGAGCCTGGAGCCTGTTTCAGATTCTGTGTCTCCCTCTCTCTGACCCTCCCCTGTTCATGCTTTGTCTCTCTCTGTCTCAAAAAAAAATAAATAAACGTTAAAAAAATTAAAAAAAAAAAAAAAGAAAGTTCCTGGAGGGTGGGCGCCGGGTGGCTCAGTCCGTTAAGCATCCCTCTTTGGCTCAGGTCATGATCTCACAGTTTGTGAGTTTGAGCCCGGCGGCGTGTGGCTCTGTGCTGACAGCTCAGAGCCTGCTTGGGATTCTCTCTCCCTCTCTCTCTGTCTTTCCCAATTTTTATGCTCTCTCTCTCAAAAGAAATAAACTTAAAAATAAATAAAATAAAATTGCAGTCCTTAAAGCTCCCCGTCCCTTTGCCCTGCTTAAAAAAAATGAATGAAAGAAAGAAAGAAAGAAAGAAAGAAGAAAGTTCCCTCTGGGATTCACAAGAGGAATGCTGCATTTCAAATCCAGCATTTTAGGGTGGATTTAGGGTGGATGGGGGGGGGGGGGTTTACACAAAACTCAGTAACCAAGATAAATAATATAATTAAATATAGATTTTTAGCAAACACTTTTATTGGCGTTAAATCCACACCACATTAAAGGAACTATTTAAAAGTGATGTCTGGTACATCCCCAGTGTTACACAACCACCACCTCTGTCCAGCTCCAAACCATTTTCATCACCCTCTAAAGGAAGCCCCTTGTCCCTAAGCCAGTCCCTCCCTATTTCCCCACCTGCAGCTCCTACAGCCACCAGTGTGCTTTCTGTCTCTCTGGATTTGCTTGTTCAGGACGTCTCACAGACACTGAATCCTATGCTATGTGGCCTTCTGTGTTCCACTTCTCTCACTGAGCATAGTGTCCTCAAGGTTCATCCACGCTGTAGCATGTGTTGGTGCTTAATTCATTTTATGGCTGAATGATATTCCATGGCACAGATAGACCACATTTTGTCTAACATAAAAGAACATTTTAATGCCCTATTTTGAAAATGGATGTATAAAATGAACAAAAAAAAAAGTCAAAACTTCAAGGAAAGACAGGATCAGGCTGGTGGAAAGCTTTTTGGGGTCCCGGGACAAAAGGAAAAAAATCAGTCACTCTGATCCCATCTTCATTTAAGTTTTTGATATTTTGTTCATCACGGATGTGTTATTGATCCTTTTTGTCGCATTTATTCGTTTGTTGTGTTACAGCGTTGTCAACCTTGGTTACTGAATCTTTGATGTTTCCTTAATTTTTTTTTTTTTTTGGCAGTGTCCTTTTCCCGGCCCTGGCCAGGAAGCTGTGAGGCTGGGTGCAGGGACCCTGGAGAGGGACCTGAGTTGGAGCCAGGGCCACAAGAATGGAGAGGAAATTACAACGCAAAGGGATTCAGGCAGGTTCACTTGGACTTGAGAACCAAAAGGGATTTGCAGGAGAGAGAGAAGCAAGGATGAGAGTATTGTTTTTCCATTGATGGTGGAAAGAATCTCCACAACCTATATGGTTGACAACCACCGCATTTTTTAAATTTTTTTAATTTTTCCAATATATGAAATTTATTGTCAAATTGGTTTCCATACAACACCCAGTGCTCATCCCAAAAGGTGCCCTCCTCAATACCCATCCCCCACCCTCCCCTCCCTCCCACCCCCCATCAACCCTCAGTTTGTTCTCAGTTTTTAAGAGTCTCTTATGCTTTGGCTCTCTCCCACTCTAACCTTTTTTTTTTTTTCCTTCCCCTCCCCCATGGGTTTCTGTTAAGTTTCTCAGGATCCACGTTAGAGTGAAAACATATGGTGTCTGTCTTTCTCTGTATGGCTTATTTCACTTAGCATCACACTCTCCAGTTCCATCCACGTTGCTACAAAGGGCCATATTTCATTCTTTCTCATTGCCACGTAGTACTCCATTGTGTATATAAACCACAATTTCTTTTTTTTTTTTTTTCTGAAATTTATTGACAAATTGGTTTCCATACAACACCCAGTGCTCATCCCAAAAGGTGCCCTCCTCAATACCCATCACCCACCCTCTCCTCCCTCCCACCCCCCATCAACCCTCAGTTTGTTCTCAGTTTTTAACAGTCTCTTATGCTTTGGCTCTCTCCCATTCTAACCTCTTTTTTTTTTTTTTCCTTCCCCTCCCCCATGGGTTCCTGTTAAGTTTCTCAGGATCCACATAAGAGTGAGACCATATGGTATCTGTCTTTCTCTGTATGGCTTATTTCACTTAGCATCACACTCTCCAGTTCCATCCACGTTGCTACAAAAGGCCATATTTCATTTTTTCTCATTGCCACGTAATATTCCATTGTGTATATAAACCACAATTTCTTTATCCATTCATCAGTTGATGGACATTTAGGCTCTTTCCACAATTTGGCTATTGTTGAGAGTGCTGCTATAAACATTGGGGTACAAGTGCCCCTATGCATCAGTACTCCTGTATCCTTTGGGTAAATTCCTAGCAGTGCTATTGCTGGGTCATAGGGTAGGTCTATTTTTAATTTTTTGAGGAACCTCCACACTGTTTTCCAGAGCGGCTGCACCGGTTTGCATTCCCACCAACAGTGCAAGAGGGTTCCCGTTTCTCCACATCCTCTCCAGCATCTATAGTCTCCTGATTTGTTCATTTTGGCCACTCTGACTGGCGTGAGGTGATACCTGAGTGTGGTTTTGATTTGTATTTCCCTGATAAGGAGCGACGTTGAGCATCTTTTCATGTGCCTGTTGGCCATCCGGATGTCTTCTTTAGAGAAGTGTCTATTCATGTTTTCTGCCCATTTCTTCACTGGGTTATTTGTTTTTCGGGTGTGGAGTTTGGTGAGCTCTTTATAGATTTTGGATACTAGCCCTTTGTCCGATATGTCATTTGCAAATATCTTTTCCCATTCCGTTGGTTGCCTTTTAGTTTTGTTGGTTGTTTCCTTTGCTGTGCAGAAGCTTTTTATCTTCATAAGGTCCCAGTAATTCATTTTTGCTTTTAATTCCCTTGCCTTTGGGGATGTGTCGAGTAAGAGATTGCTACGGCTGAGGTCAGAGAGGTCTTTTCCTGCTTTCTCCTCTAGGGTTTTGATGGTTTCCTGTCTCACATTCAGGTCCTTTATCCATTTTGAGTTTATTTTTGTGAATGGTGTGAGAAAGTGGTCTAGTTTCAACCTTCTGCATGTTGCTGTCCAGTTCTCCCAGCACCATTTGTTAAAGAGACTGTCTTTTTTCCTTTGGATGTTCTTTCCTGCTTTGTCAAAGATGAGTTGGCCATACGTTTGTGGGTCTAGTTCTGGGGTTTCTATTCTATTCCATTGGTCTATGTGTCTGTTTTTGTGCCAACCACCACATTTTTTTTATTCCACGGTGTCTGTAGGTCAGAGTCCGGGTGGGTCCTTAGGCCTCTCAGGGCTGAAATCAAGATGTCGATATGGCGATCTTCTTCCAAGCTCTTTCAAGGTATTGGCTGAATTCAGTTTCTTGTGGCCATAGGACTGAGGTTCCTGGCTCTGACTAGCTGTCAGCTGGGGCCTGGTCTGCTCCTAGAAGCTGTCTGCCTCCTCATGCTTTCCATGAAGCTCCCCTCTAGCGGCAGTGAGTTGAATCCCTCTTAGGCTTCAAATCTCTTGGATTCCCCATTCTCTTCATCTCTCTCCTGCCTCTGGCCACAGAAAGTTCTCTGCTTCTAAGGGCTCATGTGATTAGATGGGCCTACCTGGGTAACACAGGTGTATCAGTCAGGGTTCTCCAGGGAACCAGGACATAACCTACGTGTATGTACATACACACACGTACTAAGATATACAGGGATACGTGAGATGGAGATTGGATTGGAGAAGGTCATCAAAACCTTACTAGTCAAAGTTTACTTCTCTCTCTACAAATAGGATGTGTTCATGTATTGTTGTGTAACTAAAAATTACATTGAAAACAAAATAGTAGCAAATGTATCCAAACCAAACAAAGAAGATATATAATTAAGATACCTACATAGTTAAGATATATATAAAATATTAATTTCTACTGATTACTAGGGAATACGGTTAACAAATCATATATATATGATTAGTTGCTATATATATATATATATATATTAGTTGCATATATATATATGATTAGTTGCAATATATATATGATTAGTTTCAATATATATATATATTAGTTGCATATATATATGATTAGTTACAATATATATATGATTATTTACTATATATATATATATATATATACACCATATATATATGATTTGTTGCAAGGAATTGGGTTTTGTGCTTGTAGGGCTGGCAGGACACAAATCCACAGGACTGACTGGAAGCTCTGTCGGTCAGGAGAAGATGGAGCAGAATTCCTTTTCCCTCAGAGAAACCTTTATTTTGCTCAACTGATTGGAAGAGACCCCTCCCCCCGCCATGTTCTCTCCTTTACTTAGAGTAAAGTGACTGTAGACATTTAACCACATCTACAAAATGTTTCCATAGCAACACCTGGGTTAGTGCTTGACTAAATAACCAGGTGCTGTGGACTGGCCAAGTGGACACAAGATTCACCATCACACCAGGATAATCTATTTTAAGGTCTGTAAGTTACTTTTATCGTATCTGCAAAGTCCCTTTGCTCTGTGATCAACATATTCGTGAGTTTCGGGCATTCATGCCTGGACATCTTGAGAAGTGCATTTTGTCTACCTCAACAATCCTCAGAAAGCAGGTCCTGGGGGATGATGAGGCCATCATCAAGGTGGAGAAAAGGGGGTGGGAGTGAGACAGGCTGGGGGTTGTACCCAGGAAAGCAGGAAGCAAGGTGAGTTTATGGGCCACTGACCTGCACACTCGCTTGGGGCCCTGTGCTCAGAAGTGCTGTGCACTTGGTTTAATAATCTCCTGTGACTATCTTGAAATTATTAACAATTTTGAACAAGGGACCCCACATTTTCATTTGCAATGCACACCCCACCCCGATTGTGTAGCTGGTTCTGGGGTGAAGTGCAGGAAGAGCAGAGGCTTGGGACAAAGCATCCGAGAAGTGTGACATTGGAGGGCTAGCAAGAAGGAAAGAAACTTGCTTGGACAAGGTCCTGGCAGCAGCCAGAGGAAGAGGGGGAGAGAGATGGGATCCAGAAGCTCAGGGAAGTCAGACAGTCTCTCACCGCAGTCTCAAAAGCAGGCCAACGTGATAAGAAGATTCACTGGATTCAGTAACAACCCAGAGACCTGATAATGGCCTGGGTGAGCAGCTGGGGGGCTGGCAATGGAAGCCAGATTGCCCTGGGTGGGGGAGGAGGCAGAGAGGAGGTGCAGACCCCAGGAGTCTGGCAGTGACAGGAACGGAGGAGAGATAAGAGTCAGATAGGGGTCAGAAAAAGAGTATTGTTTCTTTGGTTGCTTTGGATACATTTGCTACTATTTTGTTTTGTTGTTAATGTAATTTTTAGTTACATGAACAATACATGAACACATCTTGTTTGTAAAGATCGAGAAATAGACCTCAACTAATAAGGTTTCGATGGCATTCTCCAATCCAGTCTCCATCTTGTGTATCCCCTGAAATTAATTTGGGGTGTACACTTCCCAAATGGTCTGGGTTCTTGCAAACACATAGACCACCATTTTCCACCTTCGTCCTATGCCATTTGGAGCCAGATCATTCTTTGTCACGGGTGGGCTGTCCTGTGCATGTGGGATGTGCAGCCCCATCCTCTGGCCCCCACCCACTAGATACCAGTAACACCCCTGCCTCCCCTCAAATGTCCCCTGTAGGGGGGATATTGTCTCTTGTTGAGTACTGCTGATCGAGATGGTGCTCAAAGAAAACACTGAAAAGAATTTTTTTGACGTTTATTTATTTTTGAGAGACAGAGGATGAGCAGGGGAGGGGGAGAGAGAGAGAGACAGACAGACAGACAGAATATGAAGCAGGCTCCAGGTTCTGAGCTGTCAGTACAGAGCCTGACGTGGGGCTCGAACTCATGAACTGCAAGATCATGACCTGAGCTGAAATCATGAGTCAGAGGCTTAACCGGCTGAACAACCAGGCGCCTCTATTTTACTTTGTTTTTAAAAGTAATCTCTATGCCCAATGTGGGGCTTGAACTCATGACCTGGAGATTAAGCATCTCATGCTTTACTGACTGAGCCAGGCAAGTGCCCCTACATACATATTTCAAAAGGAGGCTTGAGCTTATTTCTGCATTTTGAAAATGATGTACAACAACAACAACGATAATAATAATAACAGCAGCTAACATCTATCGAGTGCTTAGAATCTTCTGGAAACTGCTCTAAGCCCTCTCTGTATGTAACCTCATTTAATTCTTGCAATAGCATTGTGTGTTTGGTGGGTGGTGGAGGTTGATATTATTATCCTCATATTACAAATAAGGAAATTGAGGCACACAACAGAAAGGTGTTTTAAAATTCATTTTAAAATTAATTTTAATTTTTAGGTAACTTAGCTAATGTAGCTGTTAAGGTGTGCAGGTGGGATTTTAATTCAGGCAGGCTGACCCTGACAGGGAAGGAGTGATGGAAAATACAAGAGAGGGTATGTTCTACGATGGAGAGGACCCCCAGGAGCAAGGAAGACAGGGATCTGTCCAACAGAACTTTCTGGAATGATGGGAATGTCCTATTATCTGCATTATACAATATGGTAGCCATGTGTGGCTGCTGAGCTCTTGAAATGTGGCTAGTGGAACTGAAGAACTGAAATTTAAAATTTACTTAATTTTACTTAATGAAAAAAAAATTTAATGTCTATTTTTGAGAGGGGGGAGGGGCAGAGAGAGAGGGAGATGCAGAATTTGAAAGCAGGCTCCAGGCTCTGAGCAGCACATGAGGAAATGGAGGCCAGGGGAGTCAGAGGCCATAAGGGTGCAGTGGCCAATGCACGAGCTATGGGGGTTTCTCCACCGGCTCAGGGATGTGAACAGGGGAGGTTGAGGTGCAGGGTAGCCCAAGGTCGGGTTTTGCCACCAGAAGGGATTTCCAGCACCCAAAAGGACTTTGAAACACCCCTATCTAGGTTCAGAGGGAGAGGAGAGAGGCCCAGAGAGGAGAGACAGAGAGAGAATGAGAGAGAGACAGAGACAGAGACAGAAAGACAGAAACACACATAAAGAGAAAGAGAGAAATCTATATCAGAGAGAAGAGGCCCCAGAAAGATGGAGACAGAAAGGGAGGCAGAAGAGACGGGGTGAGGACCATGCCAGCAGAGGGAGCCCCAGGAGAAACCATGGCACCAGGAGTGGTCTGCAACCAGTCTGCCTGCTTCCCAGGACAGCCTTGTTCTGTCTCTGGAGTGCCCTGTCATGAGTCTCAGCTCCTTCCTCCTTCCCACTGAGCCATCTCCCAGTGCCTGTATCTCCCATGCAGCTAAGACCATGTACAATTCCTTACTCCTCTGCCCCACCCAGGGAAAGGTCCTGGGATTCCACTGCAGGAGCAACTCTTCTGGTACCAGTGGAACATCTGAGGCAGGAGGGAAGGGCCAAACTCCTGGCCAAGTACTCTGAGCCTCTGGAGTGGTAGAGGGGATTCCTCAGATCCTTCCTGCCTTGGTGAGCAGGTGGGATTGTGGTAAAAGCCCATTCACTGGCATCATACAGGCTTGGCTTCGGGCCCCATTTCCACCAACTCTTGCCCATGTGACCCCAGGCTGGTCACTTTCAGCTCTTGGCCTCAGTGTCTTTACCTGTATCAGTTGTCAGCGGTTCTAACAGTAATCTATCAAAGAGCATCCGTCATTCCTGAACACAGGCAGTTTATCAGGCTGTGTCTTGGCACATAATGACTAGGGTGATGATGATGATGATGATGATGCTGATGATAACAACTCTCATTCCTGCATGAGAGCTAACTCTATGTCAGGCACCTTACTCCACACACCACATATAAAACTGTTTAGTTTCTTACCAAAACCCTGTGAAATAGATCCTAGCATTATCCTCATTGTATACATGACAACACAGAGGCATGGGGGTGACCCTCCCTAAGTCATGTAGTTAATGAGACAGACCTACGGTCAAATCCCAGGCTACCCGGCTCCAGATCTTTCCCACTTAGCTGAACTTCTTGTCTCCTGTGAAAGGCAGAGTATAACAATCTCTGACCATCAATCAATCTTCTGAACATTCCTGCGAAGCAGGCACCCATCTTACAGAAAAGCAGAGGGAGCCTCAGAGAGGTGAAATGATATTCCCAAGGACACAGCTAGCAAGAGGCAGCTCTACGTTTTGAAACCAGTTTGCCGTACCCCCAAGTCTGTTATCCTTTGGCCATGCTCAAAAGTCGGTACCCTGAACTTGGTCTGGTAAGGGATCTTATGCGGTAATGAGCTTGAGGTAACATTAATGCTGAGTGTGGGGCTAACATTCTGAGCTTCTGAATTCTGTCTCTGTTCAGGATGCACGGATTGCCAAGGGGGTCTGAGTTAATGTCAAATACTGACATCCCCCTGTATTTTTGCAACTTACTCTTAAGTTATGACTGAATATTTTTATTTGACTCCTTCGTGGAGACTATATAGGAGGACCAAAGATAAGGGCTCAGTAAGCCAAGCTTGCCAACCGAGGTATCAGAATATGGCAAATTTGTGCACCGCCCCCCCATAGATTCTGGCCATGGTGCTGAAACGTACCGAATAGGGAAGTCCCGATCAGCACCATGGACAGCAAAGACAGAACCCACCCACGGGAGGTTGGGTCCTGATGGGTGAAATAGGGAGGGTGCTTATACACAGGTCCAGGGTGCTGGGGACACCCAAAGAAGGAGACAGAATTTTGCAGGAGAGAGGAAAGCTCAACATGTAGATGCGGATCACATTGACCACAGAATGCTGTCGTCTGGGGAACATAATTTCTAGTCTACACTGGGGCAGGCAGAGAGACAGCAATAAAGAAAGTACTCTGGACTTTGGTCGCAATGTTGTCTTTTCTGGATACGTGTACAATCTGAGTACACGCACCCATAAAGTGTCAAGGCTGTTCTGCCTGCTTTACAAACAAACATTAATTACATCATAGCTGTTTCTTCCTGTTGCAAGAAAGTTCATATAGTATAGAATTGACCATTAACCATTTAAAAGTGTACAGTTCGGTGGCATTTGGTACATTCACAATCTTGTGCAGCCGTCACTTCTAATTAGTTTCAGGGTGTTTTCATCATCTCAAAAGGAAGCCCTGTTCCCACTGTTATCAGTCAGAGTTTGTCCCAGAAACAGAACCAAATAAGATGTGTGTATATATATAAACAGCTTTATTATAAGGAATTGGCTTATGCCATTATGGAGGCTAGTAAGTCCACAATGTGAAGGGTGGGCTGGTGGGCTGGAGACTCAGGAAGGCTGATGTTCAGGTCCAAAGGCTGTCCACTGGCAAAATTCCTTCTTGCTCAGAGGAGATCAGTTTTTGTTCTATTAACTGATTGGATGAGACCCACTCACATTATGGAGAGCAACCTGCTTTACTCAAAGTTCATCAAATAAAATTTTTTTTAATTTTAAGTTTTTATTTAAATTTTAGTTAGATAACATATATGGTAAAATTGGTTTCAGGAGTGGAATTCAGTGACTCATCACTTCCATACAACACCCAGAGCTCATCAAAAGTACCCTCCTTAATCCCCATCACTCATCCAGCCCATCTCCCACCCACCTCCATCTATTAACCCTCAGTTTCTTCTCTACTGTTAAGAGTCTCTTATGGTCTGCTTCCCTCTCTCATTGCCCCCCTTCCCCTATGTTCATCTGTTTTGTTTCTTGAATTCCACATATGAGTGAAATCATATGGTATTTGTCTCTTTCTCACTGACATATTTTACTTAGCATAATGCTTTCTAGCTCCACCCATGTTGTTGCAAATGGCAAGATTTCATTCTTTTTTTTTTTTTTAAAAATTTTTTTTTCAAGGTTTATTTATTTTTGGGACAGAGAGAGACAGAGCATGAATGGGGGAGGGGCAGAGAGAGAGGGAGACACAGAATCAGAAACAGGCTCCAGGCTCCGAGCCATCAGTCCAGAGCCTGACGCGGGGCTCGAACTCACAGACCGCGAGATCATGACCTGGCTGAAGTCGGACGCTTAACCGACTGCGCCACCCAGGCGCCCCAAGATTTCATTCTTTTTGATGGCTGAGTAATATTCCATTGGGTATATACACCACATTTTCTTTATCCATTCATCATTCGATGGAAACTTACCAAATAAATGTTAAAGCATCCAAAAACACCCTCACAGAAACATCCAGAATAATGTTTTACTACACATCCGACCATGGGCCCAGCTAAGTTGACACACAAAATTAACTATCACAAAGCCCTTTGTCAACTTGCCACCCATATGCATCTCAAACTATAATTAATCTCCAGATAAACATGATGATGAGGTCATACTTACACCCGATATGATGCAACCACCCTTCATACAGCTGGAAACACACCAATCCTTTCCTCAGAATAGGATCAAAGTCCTTGGGTGATATTCACTCTTTTCCTTGTATCTCATAGCTCATTAGTATGGCGTAAAGTTGATAGTACTTAAATAAATACAATGATATAAACTAATACATTTTATGTTAGATGCTAAGAGACAGGAGAGGGAAGAAAACAGAAAACAAAGATACGTATAAAGATATAATATAATATAATAATATAATTTAAAATAAAATTAGGAGGAAATGCTAATGACAATTGCAGGCTTCATGTCTGTAACTGGTCACGTGGTCATAGCTGGTATCTATAACTACCTTTTCCACCACCCATTCCATATTTTCTTTGTCCTGGGTAAACACTTCAGCTGGTTGTGGTTCTTTGCCTGGTATGATGATTCAAATCTACCCTGCTGAAGGGACTGGGCTGTTTAGTAGTCCTGTCTGGATTAAATTGTTGTGATTTCTCATTGATCTTATTCACAGGGCAGGTGGTACTAAGAGACACCCTAAGGATCTGCTGTGTTCTAGACATACTCTTTCTCACCTCTGTCACAACAGAGCAGCAATCCAGTCTCCGTTGGTAATCAATAAGTCCTTTCTGTGCCTGTGGATTCAGAGGCAGGAGGAGCCCAAAGTGGCCTGGAGGCATTCTTCGCTTCCAGGTCAATAGAATCATGGTTGCATCTCCTAGTGGACGCATTTGGAATAAGAGCTCTAGGCCAGCAAAGCGTAAGGTCACAGGAAGGAAAGCATAAGGCAGGAAGGAACAGTTTAGCTAGTGTGTCACTAAGAATAATAGTGTCATTCCCATTTGTAGCCCTCGATTGCTGGAGTCTTGAATCCTGGCTACTGGAGAAACAGAACCATACATTAGACACTGATTCAGAGCATGTACAGCGTCCTGGAAAACAATGTCTCAGCCCTGTGATGTATTGCCATTTAGCTGATGCCGTAGCTGAATCTTCAAAGGCCTTTCCAGCATTCTATCAAGCCAGGTGCTTCAGGATGGTGGGGAACATGGTAAGACCAGTGAATTCCTTTTTTTCGTCCTTATTGCACAGCTTTTTACTATTGCTGGAGTTAATAGTCTTTTTTTTTTTTTTTTTTTTAGTAATTTATTGTCATGTTAGCTAACATACAGTGTACACAATGTAGTCTTGGCTTTGGGAGTAGATTCCCGTGATTCATCACATACATACAACACCCACTGCTCATCCCAACAAGCGCCCTCCTCAATGCCCATCTCCCATTTTCTCCACCCCAAGCCCCCACCCTCATAAACCCTCAGTTTGTTCTCTGTACTTAAGAGTCTCTTATGGTTTCCCTCCCTCTCTGTTTTTATCTTATTTTTCCTTCCCTTCTCCTATGGTCCTCGAGCATGAGGCCATTGCCACACCTCTTTGACTGTGAAGTGAGTTCCTTGGTCAGATGCAAGGATAGCATGATAGCAGTCAAGACATTCTGTAAGCCCACCAATGGTAGTTTCGACAGAAGCATTGTGTGCATTGAAGGTAAATTTGAATCCAGAGTAAGGGTCTACTGAAGTAAGGACAAAATACAGCCCCTTCCATGATGGGAGAGTCTCAGTGCAATCATCTTGCCACCAGGTGGCTGGCTGATCACCCTGAGGAATGATTCCCTATCAGTGTTGGTCTCTGCTGCTGGCAGATTGGGCACTCAGCAATGACCAAAACCAGGTCAGCTTTATTGAGTGTCAGTCCCTGTTCCTGAGCCCATGCACAACCCTCATTCCTGCCACTGTGGCCACTTTGTTCATGCACCCAATGACAGGGGTGGCTGGGGAAAGAGGCTGACTGGTATCCACAGAACGGGGCATCCCATCCACGTGATTATCAAAATTCTCCTCCACTGAGGTCACTCTTTTGTGAGCATTCAGATGGGACACAATTATCTTCATGGTCTTTTTTCTTTGCCCCTACTTCTTCCCTAGGCTTCTTTGTCACCAATTTCCTAATTGTGTTGCTTCCAAGTGCCCGACCATCCAGCCAAACCATTGGCCACAGCCCACGAATTGGTATATAATCCTATTTCTGGTCATTTCCCTTTCCAAGCACAGTGGACAACCACATGCACTGCTCAAAATTCTGTCCACTGGGAGGATTTCCTTCACCATGTCCTTCAGGGGTGTCCCAGGGAGGGGCTACAGTGGCGCAACATCCACTTTCAGGTGCTGCACGCATATTGTGCAAGACCATCGTTAAACATGTCCAAGCTTTCCCGTCCTCTGTAAGCTGATCATACGGAGCACCCCACGAGCATAAGTGCAGGCTGTGAGACAGATAGTGTAGCAGGAGTGGAGACCGTGTGCATCTGGGCCACTTCTTCATGTAACTTGCTCTGCCTGTGGGGCCGCTGGACCTCTCTCTCTCTTCATCTTTCTCTCAATTGATCCATCACTGCCAATAGCTATGAATAGCCTTCAGTAATCTGAACATCCCACACATGTTTTTCTGAGATCATGTCGAACCCCCATGCAGACACTGTCTCTGTATTTACAGTTGAAATGATAATCACTTCCCAGCAAGGAGGTGACCTTGCTAAGTGTCCCAAGCTTAAAAAAATTTTCTTTTAAATGTTTATTTATTTTTGAAAGAGAGAGAGAGACAGAGTGTGACTGGGAGAGGGGCAGAGAGAGAGAGACATACACAGAATCCAAATTGGGCTCCAGGCTTTCAGCTGTCAACACAGACCCCAATGGGGGGCTCAAACTTGTGAACTGTGAGATCATGACCTGAGCCGAAGTTGGATGCTTAACCAACTGAGCCACCCAGGCACCCCTCTCGTTGTGGTTTGATTTGTATTTCCCGGATGATGAGTGATGTTGAGCATTTTTTTCATATGTTGGTTGGTCATCTGGATGTCTTCTTTGGAGAAGTGTCTATTCATGTCTTTTGCCCATTTCTTCAGTGGACTATTTGTTTTTTGGGTGTTGAGTTTGGTAAGTTCTCTATAGATTTTGGATACTAACCCTTTATCTGATATGTCATTTGCAAATATCTCCTCCCATTCTGTCGGTTGCCTTTCAGTTTTGCTGATTGTTTCCTTTGCTCTGCAGAAGCTTTATTTTGACGAGGTCCCAGTAGTTCCTTTTTGCTTTTGTTTCCCTTGCCTCTGGAGACGTGTTGAGTAAGAAGTTGCTGCGGCCAAGATCAAAGGCCATTTGAGTTTATTTTTGTGTATGGTGTAAGAAAGTGGTCCAGGTTCATTCTTCTGCATGTCGCTGTCCAGTTTTCCCAGCACTACTTGCTGAAGAGACTGTCTTTTTCCATTGGATATTCTTTCCTGCTTTGTCAAAATTAGTTGGCCATATACTTGTGGGTCCATTTCTGGGCTCTCCATTCCATTCCATTGATCTATGTGTCTGTTTTTTGTGCCAGTACCATACTGTCTTTGATGATTACAGCTTTGTAATACATCTTGAAGTCCAGAATTGTGATGCCTCCAGGTTTGGTTTTCTTTTTCAACATTCCTTTGGCCATTCAGAGTCTTTTCTAGTTCCATACAAATTTTAGGATTGTTTGTTCTAGCTCTGTGAAGAATGATGGTGTTATTTTGATAGGGATTGCATTGAATATGTAGATTGCTTGGGATAGTATTGGCATTTTAACAATATTTGTTCTTCCTATCCAGGAGCATGGAAACTTTTTCCATTTTTTTGTGTCTTCTTCAATTTCTTTCATTACCTTTCTATAGTTTTCAGTGTATAGATTTTTCACTCTTTGGTTGGATTTATTCCTAGGTATCTTATGGTTTTTGGTGCAATTGTAAATGGTATCGATGCCTTGATTTCTCTTTCTGTTAATTCATTACTGGTGTATAGGAATGCAACCAATTTCTGTGCATTGATTTTATATCCTGCAACATTGCTGAATTCATGGATCCATTCTAGCAGGGTTTTGTGTGTGTGTGTGTGTGTGTGTGTGTGTAATCTTTTGGCTTTTCCATAAAGAGTATCATGTCATCTGCAAAGAGTGAAAGTTTGACTTCCTCCTGGTTGATTTGGATGCCCTTTATTTCTTTGTGTTGTCTGATTGCAGAGGCTAAGATTTCCAATACTATGCTGAATAACAGTGGTGAGAGCGGACATCCCTGTCTTGTTCCTGATCCCAGGGGGGAAAGCTCTCAGTTTTTCCCCATTGAGGAAGATATTAGCAGTGGGTCTTTCCTATATGGCTTTTATGATCTTGAGGTATGATCCTTCTTTCTTGAGGGTTTTTTTTTTTTTTTTATCAAGAAAGGATGCTGTATTTTGTCAAATGCTTTCTCTGCATCTATTGAGAGGATCATATGGTTCTTGTCCTTTCTTTTATTGATGTGATGAATCACATTGATTGTTTTGCGGATATTGAACCAGTCCTGCATCTGACATATAAATCCCACTTGGTTGTGGTGAATAATTTTTTTAATGTATTGTTGGACCCAGTTGGCTAATATCTTGTTGAGGATTTTTGCATCCATGTTTATCAGGGAAACTGGTCTATAGTTCTCCTTTTTAGTGGGGTCTCTGTCTGGTTTTGGAATCAAGATAATTCTGGCTTCATAGAAAGACTTTGGAAGTTTTCCTTCCATTTCTATTTTTTTGAACAGCTTCTAGAGAATAGGTGTTAACTCTTCCTTAAATGTTTGGTAGAATTACCCTGGAAAGCCATCTGGCTCTGGACTCTTGTGTTTTGGGAGATTTTTGATTACTAATTCAATTTCTTTCCTGGTTATGGGTCTGTTCAAATTTTCTGTTTCTTCCTGTTTCAGTTTTGGTAGTTTATATGTTTCTAGGAATTTGTCCATTTTTTTCCAGATTGCCCATTTTATTGGCATATAATTGCTCATAATATTCTCTCATTACTGTTTTTATTTCTGCTGTGTTGGTTGTGATCTCTCCTCTTTCATTCTTGATTTTATTTATTTGGGTCCTTCCTTTTTTCTTTTTGATCAAACTAGCTAGGGATTTATCAATTTTCTTAATTCTTTCAAAGAACTAGCTTCTGGTTTCATTGATCTGTTCTACTGTTGTTGATTTTTTTAATAGCATTGATCTCTGCTCTGATCTTTATTATTTCCTGTCTTCTGCCTGTGTTGGGCTTTATTTTCTGTTCTTTCTCCAGCTCTTTAAGGTGTAAGGTTAGGTTGTGTACCTGAGACCTTTCTTCCTTCTTTAGGAAGGCCTGGATTGCTATATATTTCACTCATGACTGCCTTTGCTGCATCTCAGAGGTTTTGGGCTGCAGTGTTATCATTTTCATTGGCGTCTATGTGCTTTTTAATTTCCTCTTTAACTTCTTGGTTATCCCATTCATTCTTTAGTAAGATGGTCATTAGTCTCCAAGTATTTGTTATCTTTCCACATTTTTTCTTGTGGTTGATTTCGAGTTTCATAGCGTTGTGGTCTGAAAATATGCATGGTATAATCTCGATCTTTTTGTACTTGTTGAGGGCTTATTTGTATATGATCAATTTGGAGACTGTTCCATATGCACTGGAGAAGAATGTGTATTCCGTTGCTTTAGGATGAAATGTTCTGAATATATCTGTTAAGTCCATCCAGTCCAGTGTGTCTTTCAAAGCCATTGTTTCCTTGTTGATTTTCTGTTTAGATGATCTGTCCATTTCTGTAAGTGGGATATTGAAGCCCCCTACCATTATGGTATTATTATCAATGAGTTTCTTTACGTTTGTGATCAATTGATTTATATATTTGGGTGCTGTCACATTTGGAGCATAAATGTTTAAAATTGATAGATCTTCTTGGTGGACAGACCCCTGAATTATAATATAAAAAATATAATTTTTTGTCAAATTGGTTTCCAGTGCTTACCCAACAGGTGCTCTCCTCAATGCCCATCACCCACTTTCCCCTCTCCCTCACCCCGCATCAACCCTCAGTTTTTTCTCAGTATTTTTTTAATGTTTATTTTTGAGAGAGAGAGAGAGAGAGAGAGAGAGAGAGAGAGAGAGAGACCATGAGCAGGGGAGGAACAGAGAGAGAGGGAGACACAGAATCTGAAGCAGGCTCCAGGCTCTGAGCTGTTAGCACAGAGCCCTATGCGGGGCTCAAACTCACAGACCGCGAGATCATGGCCTGAGCTTAAGTTGGATGCTTAACCGACTGAGCCACCCAGGTGCCCCTGTTCCCAGTATTTAAGAGTCTCTTATGGTTTGCGTCCCTCCCTGTCTGTAACTTTTTTCCCCTACCCCCTTCCCCTTCCCCATGGTCTTCTGTTAAGTTTCTCAGGATCCACACATGAGTGAAAACATATGGTATCTGTCTTTCTCTGCCTGACTTATTTCACTTAGCATAATACCCCCCAGTTCCATCCACGTTGCTGCAAATGGCCAGATTTCATTCTTTCTCATTGCAAAGTAGTATTCCACTGTATATATAAACCACATCTTCTTTATCCATTTGTCAGTTGATGGGCATTTAGGTTCTTTCCATAATTTGGCTATTGTTGAAAGTGCTGCTATAAACATTGGGGTACAGTGGAGGTTCTTCAAAACAAATTTTTTCTTGGCAACGAGAAAGAATGAAATCTGGCCATTTGCAGCAACGTGGATGGAACTGGGGGGTATTATGCTAAGTGAAATAAGTCAGGCAGAGGAAGGCAGATACCATATGTTTTCACTCATATGTGGATCCTGAGAAAGGAAGATCCTTAAAGGAAGACCATGGTGGAGGGGAAGAGGAAAAAAAAGTTACAGGGAGGGAGGGAGGCATAAGAGACTCTTAAGTACTGAGGACAAACTGAGGGTTGATGGGGGGTGAGGGAGAGGGGAAAGTGGGTGATGGGCACTGAGGAGGGCACCTATTGGGATGAGCACTGGGTGTTGTATGGAAACCAATTTGACAATAAATTATATTTAATATTAAAAAAGGAAAAGAAAAAAGGAAAATGTTTGAAAATTTAAAAAAATGAATACAATGAAAGAGAATAAAATGAAATGATGGAAGTAAAAAAATAGAATTTGAAAAATTTACAAAAGAGTAAAAAACATAGTAGAAAAAAATTAAAGAAAAATATTTTTAGTAGAAGTGGAAAATAAAAATAAATTTTTTCTCTTTCTGTATTGAAGAATAAGAAAAGAAAAAAATTGAATAGATGGACCAGCAAACAGACTGAAATACGATTGAAATTACATCAGTTTCCCCTAGACGTTGAACTATGAAGCACTTTGTAGTCCATAAACTAAGCAGATGGAAAGACTCGTGTTGTTCCTGAAGAGCACGGTTGGCAGTTGGGCGGGGCTTCGTGTAACGGCTCGGTTCTCCACTAGATGGCGCTGCTTAGCTTACTGGGGGTAGATGTTGCGGCGCACCTAGGCGTGTGTGCGCATGGGCGGAGGGGCAAAAATGGCGTCACCCAGGTAGCGGGTCTCTTGTATCAGAACTCTGTTCTCTCCGGCCAGCCATCGCGCACTCATCCTCTGTGTCCGGCTTCCCTCCACTCCCTGCTTCCACACTGTCCGTGAGCAAGCTGTCAGGTTGCCAGGCAGCTCCTCCCTCCTGAATTTTATCTCAGACGCGGCTGTTTCCCGCCGGTCACTTCTGAGGGACTGCGGCTTTGTCCCCGCTCAGACCTTCTGCGGGAGGGTCTCACCTGCCGGCCGCCCCGGGAACGTTCTCGAGACTGTGCTGCTGCCAACGCCCAGAGACCGCAGCCCGGTGCCAGCCCGCCCCAGAAAAAGTTCATGCGGGCGTGTAGCAGCAGCATTTCGGGGATTCTGGAAAATCACAACTCACATCTGGCGCCAGGCTTCACCCCCCAACGCCTTGTTCCAGCACCAGCGAATGTGGTTGTTTTCCAGGATCCGCTGGGACCTTAGCCCCTGGGGATTCCTCCCAGAAGGGGAACGGCCTCCCATGTGGCCTGAGGACCTCGCTCTCTGCTCCTGGGGATTCACCCCTCCCACCAGAGCTCCACCAGGTATGCAGCTACGAGCTTTGGACTCTGCGCTCCCCCTGTTTACAGAGTTTAATGGAATTTAAACCCTCTCCTTCTCCTTTCTCCCTTTTTTGTTCAGTCCCTTGCATACACTTTCTTTTCTCTCCAGCCGCTTTCGGGCGTTGGGGGTGGGGGGAAGCGTCCTGTACTCTCCCCCGACTCCGTCCTCTCTCCGGAAGCACAAACAGCTCCCTGCCCTCGGTGACTTTCTCCCCCAGTTCAGCTCTCCGTGCCATGTACCTGCTGAATTCTGTGATTCAGGCTGTGCAGATGGTTGTGTTAATCCTCAGATCAGTTTTCTAGGTGTGCAGGATGGTTCAGCGTTGATCTGGCTGTATTTCAGGGTTGCACAAAAACCTTCCATGCTGTTCCGCCATCTTGCCGTCCTCCCCCCCCCCCCCCCCTCCAACTTCACAAGAGACACTTCAGGATAGAGAACAAACAGAGTTGATGGAGGGAAGTGGGTGGGGGATGGGCTAGGTGGGTAATGGGTACTGAGGAGGGCACTTGTGATGAGCTTTCTTCTTCCTCTTAACGTCACTTAATTCCTATAATATCAATTCATGCTTGGCATTTAGCTGTAACTTAAATAATTTTCCCTCGTCACCTTCAATCTGGAATCCATAAAACAGGTTATCTCTTTACCTTATGTTGTCCTGTTGCTTTAAAACTTTCCACCATGGGACTAATCCTGGTTCCTACATTAGACTTATTTGTGTAATTGTTTTATTAATTGGGCTTTCTCAGTGACGCCAGATCTTCCATGAGGGCAGAGAATATGTCCATTTTGCTCAACATTATCTCTTCATTTGGTGGCTGTGGGTTGACATGTTTCGCTATTTCTTTTTTTTTTTTAATTTTTTTTTTTTACGTTTATTTATTTTTGAGACAGAGAGAGACAGAACATGAATGGGGGAGGGTTAGAGAGAGAGGGAGACACAGAATCGGAAACAGGCTCCAGGCTCTGAGCCATCAGCCCTGAGCCTGACGCGGGGCTCGAACTCACGGACCGCGAGATCGTGACCTGGCTGAAGTCGGACGCTTAACCGACTGCACCACCCAGGCACCCCATGTTTCGCTATTTCTGAAATGAACAGGAGTAAGACTTACTGAATGGAGAATGGGTGAATAAATCAGTAAGAAGACGTCTTGGGCTAGTTATGGTGAGGAATCTTGAGCAATTAGAGAAGCAGTCATGTCACTGGGGGGAGAAACCTCATGGAATTTTCTAGTTCTTGAATTAGTGTTAGTGATTCTAAAAGCAGCGCCTAAGGCAAATACGTTAGTGCAGGTAGTTTCTTTGGCATCAAGGATGATGGGGCACCTGAATGGCTTAGTCAGTTAAACGTACAACTTCAGCTCAGGTCATGATCTCATGGTTCGTGGGTTCGAGCCCCATGTCAGGCCCTGTGCTGATAGCTCAGAGCCTGGAACCTGCTTCAGGTTCTGTGTCTCCCTCTCACACACACTCTCTTTCTCTCTCTCAAAAAAATAAACAAACATTTAAAAATAAGTAAATAAGAAAGAAAGAAAGAATGAGATGGGGAGAGGGGTTCCTGAATTAGGGATTCTTTCCTAAGGTGGCTACAGTAGGTCATGTGGACCAGACTTTATCAGCATCTCCAAGAGAGAACAGAATACCATCCAGAGTTTTCCTTCCAAATGATGAGACACTGGGAATATATTTATGGGCTCCCAGCCCCTATTGCTTTAAGGTTCTCCCCAGCTAGGGATTGGGGTTGACATTGCTTCAGAGGAAGTCCCCACACCAAATGTGAAGATTCATGAGTATCCTTGGGATGGGGTACCCATGGACATGCTTCTAAAACCTGCAGATCTAATATGAAGTCAGCAGTCAAGCAGAGGGAAATGAAATAGGGCTGCTTTAACATGTAAATTCAGGGGATTTCATGCAGTGTCTGCTCATTGGACTCCTGGACCTTCTACAAATTTCCTTTTTTTATTGATACATTTGTATCTTATTATTATTGTATAAATAGTTCGTTCATCACAGAACACTCAGGAATCACAGAAAAGTAGGAAGAAGAAATAAAAACCTGATAATCCTACAATTCAAACCGACCTGTGTTAATCCTGGTATTTGTTGCTAGTCTTTTCTCTCCATGGGAGTAATGCAAAATTGAGACGACCCATAGATATACATCCCTTTCTGTTCCCTCACTTCTTTGCTCAGTATGGTGTGTTTCTTCCCAGATGCTTAAATGTCCTTAATTCTGGTTTTAACTGGCTGGAGGTTGTCTCTAACCAGAGCTGTCTTGACCATATCTTCACTGAAAGATGAGTATTGAGGGCATTTCCACTTTTCGGGGTTCATAAACAGTCACCTCAGGCTGCACTGAGCTCACTGGTCAATTGTTCCCTTTACTTTGAATGTCTTCAGAGACCCAGTCATTTCACCAAAGACGTTGGAATTTGCTCCCATAATCCTAGAAAGCCAAACCCTCGATTTCCACAGCCTTCTGAACCCAAAGATAGAATTTATTTCATTTTTGTTTTGAGCTCTGCTTCCTCTTTCCCCTCCAACTTCTGTTTCGGTTCTGAAATGGGAAATTCCCATCATCCTTTAGGGAGAATAGAGCTGAACGGTAGCCTGGAACAGACCACAATACCACATCATTTGAGGCTATCCCCGTTGGAACCCATGTTCATCTGGCTAAGAATTTTCTGGAAGGCCAAGGTAAAGAAAGGGTCATACCCAAAGGGCCTCCTGCCTCAGCATGTTATTGGGTTCTGTCAGCTCTTAAAGAAACTTTCACAGGGCACCTGGCTGGCTCAGGTGGAGGAGCATGTGACTCTCAATCTTGAGGTCATAAGTTTGAGCCCCACGTTGGGTGTAGAGATTACTTAAAAAAAAAGAAAGAGAGAGAAAGAAAGCACATATTCCTATCATTTCTTACTATTTTGTACTTTTGGATTCCTATTTTGCAACATCACTGTCCAGATTAGACATATATTTACGATTCTTGCATTTCCACAAATTTTTCATTGCATTCTATGAGCCTGGAAACCAGGCTGGTTGCCAACAAAAACCAAGGGGGTGGGTATTAAAACACTTAGAATGGACTCTAGCCATTTTTTCTTGTTTTTTGTTTTTTTTTTTTTTTTACTGAAATTTTTTGCATTGCAAGACCTTGCCCTCACATGAATTATGGTGGTTCTACTCTGGTGGGGATATCAGGTGGAAAACAGAGTTGGAAAGGTGGGATGAGCCAGTTCTTTGAAGAATTTGAGGAGCAGGGAGAATTTGAGTGCGTAATTCTCAGGGAATTGGACAGCAAGGATGTGGGTGAGGAGGGCAAGATATTGAGCGAGAGTGCACAGCTAGAAGTGAAGTGACCTGGAAAGCCCTAGAGACCCAATGGTGAAAGTCACCCAGCAGTAAAAAATATCAAATGTGTTAGCTGTTATGAAATTAATTTGTAGGAACCAACAGCTTTCATACACACAAATAAATCCCAACTTTACCCTAAAGACCAATGACAGCAAGATAAGAAAATTCTAAGGAATGGATGTTTTACGCCATGTGCATAACTTGAAGCACACACAAATATGTACCTTTCAGACATTTCTGAATGGTACCAAAAATTGACTTGCACAAAAAGAGAGACGTGTCTTTATCACTGGATGGAATGACTGGGCGTGGTAAGGGTGTGAGTTCTCTGTAAGCGAATTTATAAATGTGACTGAGTCCCCAAAATATACCCAGGAGCTCTCCTCAAACAAAGCAAGTTGATACGAAAGTTCACACAGATAAACGAAAACGGAAGAAGAGCTAGGAAAAAAAGCAAAGTGCAGGTATGGACGTAGGAGTGGGCTGGCTCAACCAAAGTGACCACGTGATTAAAACAAGTTGCTGTCGACACAGTAATAGACAGAAAAAAGCAACGTGATATAAAGTTCAGATGTAGACTCCAGGGCATATGGAAATTTAGTATGTGATAGATACTAACGAGATGGTATATCAACTCACTGGGGCAAAGATGGGATTGGGCAGAAAGGAATGAAATTAGACCCATAGGTCTGCACGGTACACAGATTAAACTCCAGATAAAACAGAGATCTAAATGCAAACTAGGGGGCGCCTGGGTGTCTCAGTCGATGAAGCATCAGACTCTTGATTTCTGTTCCGGTCATGATTCCAGGGTCGTGTGGGCTGCACGCTGACAGCACAGAGCCTGCTTGGGATTCTCTCTCTCCCTCTCTGCCTCTCCCGTGCTCACGTACTTTCTCTCACTCTCTTTCTCTTTTTTTTTTTTTTTTTAATTTTTTTTTTTTAATTTTTTTTTCAACGTTTATTTATTTTTGGGACAGAGAGAGACAGAGCATGAACGGGGGAGGGGCAGAGAGAGAGAGGGAGACACAGAATCGGAAACAGGCTCCAGGCTCTGAGCCATCAGCCCAGAGCCCGAGGCGGGGCTCGAACTCACGGACCGCGAGATCGTGACCTGGCTGAAGTCAGACGCTCAACCGACTGCGCCACCCAGGCAACCCCTCTTTCTCTCTTTCAAAATAAATAACAAACATAAAAAAAAACCCTAAACATAAAATAGGTGAACAAATGACCCACAAAGGCATGTGAAGTAAACATGACTTTCGAGATGTAATTCAGTTATATGCCAATTCTCAATAAAGCTGAGAAAAATAAAAAAGAAATATTAAAAAAAATATATAACTCAAAATGCAGATGTAGTGCCAAGAAAATAATGGAAATACAGCTACATAAAAATGAACATATCTTAGGGCGCCTGGGTGGCTCAGTCGGTTAAGCGTCTGACTTCGGCTCAGGTCATGATCTCACGGCTTGTGGGTTCGAGCCCCGCATCGGGCTGTGTGCTGACAGCTCGGAGCCTGGAGCCTGCTTCCGATTCTGTGTCTCCCTCTCTCTCTTCCCCTCCCCTGCTTGTGCTCCGTCTCTGTCTCTCTCAAAAATAAATAAACATTAAAAAAACTTTTAAATTAAAATAAACTTCTTTTCATGACACAAAAAATAAGAAAAAGTCAAAACATAGGTGGAAAATCAAATATCTGTAACATATATCAAAGATGCTGCATATATTTATATGTATATGCATACACATGTATATGAACATTATAGATATAGATGTCAATTATTGAAGAAAAATAGACACATGGCAAACTATGTGAATAGGAAATTAATAAAAAAGATTAAAATGACACTTACTATGATGAGCACTGGGTAATGTATAGTAGTGTTGAATCACTATATTGTATACCTGAGACTAGTATAACACTGTATGTTAACTATTATGGAATTTTTAAAAATACCAGAATAAAAATAAAAATAACTTAAAAATAATAAATAATAAAAATAAATATTCAGAATATTTCACAACAACAAAAGGAATAATCCAATGCCTGTGCTCTATTCTTTTCCAAATTAATTTTAATATTTTCCATGAAAATGAACACTCTTTTACAGCACAAAAATTAAAAAAAAAGAAAATGGCACTTTAACACAAAAGTCTGTTCAGATTTACTTCTATAAAAAATGCAAATTTAAACTAAGCCGAAATGTTATTTTTTTCTATTTGGCAAAAAATAGAAACTTGCCAACTTGGTTTTACAAATCTGAGAATGAACAGAAATGCTTTCATATTGTTGGTAGGAATGCAAAATTGAACCCAGATTCTATAGGTTCATATCTTTGGGAAAAGTTCTATATCTTTGGGAAATACCAATTTCCTTAAAATAAAGGGATTGCCTTTTTGTGGAAAAAGAAATTGGACAGTTCACATTTAGGGGAAATTGTCATTATTTACCAAAACACCATATGCAAATTACGCTTTTGCCCAGGAAATGCCCTCCAAAATATGAGAAGATATATCCCAAGGTTACTAATTAAAGCATTATTTGTACTGGTGAACTAGTGGGAAATCGAGCTAGATAAACTGAAAAGGTAAAAGACAACAGAAAATTATCTTCTTTTTTTTTTTTAGAGTATAGTTGACCCAGAACGTTACATTAGTGTCAGGTGCACAGGAGAGTGATTCAACTCCTCTGTATGACAGGCTGTGTTCATCACAAGTGTAGCTGCCCTCTGTCACCACATGATGCCATCACAACATCATTGACCAGATTCCCTACGTGGTACCTTTTATTCTATGACTTACTCGTTCCACAGCTGGAAGCCTGTGCCTCCCTCTCCCCTTCACCCCTTTTACCCACCCCCCACCCCCATTCCCTTCCCCTCTGGCAACCACCAGTTTGTTTTCTGTATTTATAGATCTGATTCTGCTTTTTGTCTGTTTGCTTATTCATTTCTTTTGGGTTTTTTTTTTTTTGATTCTGCATATACGTGAAAGCATATGGCATTTGGCTTTCTCTATTTTACTTTGCACAATACACTCTAGGTCCAACCATGTTGTGGCAAATGGTAAGATTTCATCCTTTTCATGGCTAACATCCCATTGTGTGTATCTGTCTATGTACACATCACAGCTTCCTTATCCATGATTGGGTTGTTTCCATATCTTGGCCTTTGTAGATAATGCTGCAGTAAACATAAGGATGAATATGTCTTTTCAAATTAGTGTTTTTATTTTCTTTGGGCAGGTACCCAGGAGCGGAATCACTGGATCATATGGTAATTGTATTTTAACTTTTTGAGGAACCTCCATACTGTTTTTCACGTGACTGCACGAGTTTGCCTTCCCACCAACAGTGCGTGAGGATTCCTTTTTCTCTGCATCGTCGCCAACGTTTGTTGTTTCTTGTGTTGTTGATTTTAGCCGTGTGAGGTGGTATCTCATTGTGGTTTGGATCTGTGTTTCCCTGATGATGAGTGACGTGGAGCATTTTCATGTGTCGGTTGGCCATCTGGATGTCGTCTTTGGAAAAGTGTCTACCCATGTCTTCTGCCCATTTTAATCAGATTATTTGTGTTTTTGGTGTTGAATTGTGTAAATTCTTTTTTTTTCCCAATATATGAAATTTATTGTCAAATTGGTTTCCATACAACACCCAGTGCTCATCCCAAAAGGTGCCCTCCTCAATACCTAACCCCCCCCCTCCCACCCCCCATCAGCCCTCAGTTTGTTTATATAGCTTGGATATTAACCCTTTATCAGATACATTATTTGCAAATATCTTTTCCCATTCAGTAGGTTGCCTTTTTATTTTGTTGATGGTTTCTTTTGCTATGAGAGCTTGTTACTGTGATGTGGTCCCAATGATTTAATTTTCCTCTTGCCTGAGGAGACATAGCTAGAAAAATGTTGTTATGGCCAATTTTAGAGAAATGACTGCTTGCATTCTCTTCTAGGATTTTTATGGTTTCAGGTCTCACAATGAGGTCTTTAATCCATTTTGAGTGTATTTTTGTGCATGGTGTTAAGAAAGTGGTCCAATTTCACCCTTTTGCAAGAAAGTTATCTTTACATAAAGCGGATTTTAGGGTGAACTGTTAAATGAAAAGAACATACTAGTAAAGAGAAGAAAAAATGGTGCTGTAAGAACATCAGATATCAATATGAAGATATGGGGGAATCAGAAAGCCCAGATGCCGCTGCTTATTGTGGAATATTAGGAGCGGCCCCTGGGTGGCTCAGTCCATTAAGTGGCCGACTCTTGATTTTGACTCAGGTCATGATCTCATGCATGGTTCATGAGTTCAAGCCCCACATCAGGCTCTGTGCTGACAGTGTAGAACCTGCTTGGGTTCCCCTCTCTCCCTCTCTCTCTCTCTCTCTCTCACTGCCCCTACCCTGCTTGGGGTCTCTCTCAAAAATAAATAAATACACATTGTTAAAAAGAAAGAAATACCAGGAGCTCCAGCTATGTTTCATAGGCATTTAAAAACAGTGAAAGCCACAATATTATTTATATAAAAATGAATACCCCTGGGAGAAGAGAAGGCATTTGCTTCAGCATGATGGTCAGTGGCTGACAGAATCAGCTGGTGGAAATTTCATGGGGGAATATGATATGTACCTAGTCTCAAACTAGCTCCCCACAAATCAGTGACTGATTACAAAGGGCTAATGGCAGCGTCACTGTGGACAAACCTGGGGGGTGCCAAAGTTAAGCAAGTTCCGAAAGCAAAAATCCCCACTAAGAAAAAATGAGGACAATGTCGCTGGAGTGGTACTCCACCCCAAAATGTACAGCCCGAATCTAAATGCGAGGTGCCGTCGGACAAACTAATTCTTTTGTATGCACCATGGTTTCTTCCTCTGCAGAGCCTACCCCTTCTCATCAGCCCTCAGTCTTCTCCACTCACCACCCCAGCCATGACCAGCAGCTGCGAGGAAAGGTACTCAATGTCTGCCACCAAAGTGCGGGGGAGCCGGTCACCTGGGCAGGAACCACAAACCTTCTGACTGTCCAGCTCCGAACCTGGCTCCGGGCACTCTTCACTTGGTGGCACATTTGGACAGCGCCTGCAATGCACAACTGTGTGCTTATGACAGGTAGAAATGGTTACCCGAGAAAGGAGAAGTCCACATCACATTTGGGACCACTGTAGGGACTGACAAATGGGGAAATAGCTGTTCTGCTTCCTGTAAAATTTCAGTGTCAAAATGTGGACAGAGGCGGAGGGTAATGATGCCTACTCACGCACCCTCTTGCTCAGTGTGGCCTTCCAGGCTCTGTCCCCTGGCCCCTCCACACAGCCCGGGGCGGCAGGAAAGTCACTGAGGTTGTGAAACTCACTGCTGTACTCTGTGGGGAAGGAAAGTGAGTCATATTTATGATATCACTTTGTACTTTTAGAATGAGCCTTGAATTCCACTTTATTTTTTTTTTTAACATTTTTATTTATTTTTAAGAGACCCAGAGAGACAGAGCATGAACAGGGGGAGTGCAGACAGAGAGGGAGACATAGAATCCAAAGCAGGCTCCAGGCTCCGAGCTGTCAGCACAGAGCCTGATGTGGGGCTCGAACCCACAAACCGTGAGATTGTGACCTGAGCCGAAGTCAGACGCTTAACTGACTGAGCCACCCAGGCGCCCCCTTGAATTCTACTTTAAAATTCCCCTCAAATTTATCTTCTTGGTGGTGTGTTACCAATTTACTATTCATTCACAAATAGTCTTAAACTAAGCATTGGCGATCAACTAAGCAAATATTATCCAAGCATTAATAGTGTGTTTGTTTGCTATATAAACGTTCACGTATTATCTTTCACGTGCTGGAGCACAGTGTGAGGTCTGCTGATGATTCAGCACTGAGAAGATGTGGCTTAGAATTCCGTGGCGGGGGTGGGGTGGGGCACCTGCGTGGCTCAGTCGGTTAAGCATCCGACTTCGGCTCAGGTCACAATCTCACAGTCCACAGTCTGTGGGTTCGAGCTTTGCGTCAGGCTCTGTGCTGACAGCTCGGAGCCTGGACCCTGCTTCGGCTTCTGTGACTCCCTCTCTCTGACTCTCCTCTACTCGTGCTCTGTCTCTCTCTCTCTCTCAAAAATAAATAAAGATTACCAAAAATTTAAAAACCAAGATTTCCACGGGGCAATTTGTTGCTGAATTCCTTTTGTTTGTCTACAGAGTCATTATAACAAATTTTGAAATGCACCCCCTACCCTGTCAGGGACAATTATTTACGAGGCAGAGAGAGACAATCTATGTGTGAATAGCATAAAACCGGTTTGAAGTGCAAAATTAGTCACTTCCATGAAAGTCCTAGACACCAGGTGAGATTATATTGGATCTGTAGGTGAAGGGGAGCCTAGCGGGGAGGGATTCAGGAGACGGTTAGGCCGAGATAGGAGTGGAGACTCACCAAGAGAGGCAGATTCAGATCTGGTATCTACCCTGAAATGGGAAGTAACAGAGTAAGAATTTCTGCGTAGGAGAAATGGGGATGAAGAGCTCTTTCCAGGAGAATCTGTTTCTCCAGAGAGGAGGAAGTTAGGACCCGCGCCTCATGCACATTCACGTTTTGGAACGTGTGTTGGAAGTTGAGAGCGGATGGTATCGTCATGCCCTGTGTGCAGGCTTTTCGGTTTCTGAGCATTTTGTCTCCCCTCACTTAAGAACAATGCCATTGCTTTCTTTACTAGTAAAATAGTAACCTCTAGTCTCCTGCGGATTTTTTTTTTCCTAAAAATGCATTGTTGACCTTACCATTTGGTTATAAATATTCAGTTACTTCTGGAGACCCCCAAACTACTGATGTCTGAGTGGGCCAGTGAGAGTAAAGGCATAAAGAGGAGGTGTGATTAGTGGGTCCCTGAACCCACCCTTGTAGTTAGTTTTCTAGTTCTGGAATCTTTAGGTGGCACAGATATCCTCAACAACGGGTAGTGGTTTTCTGACACGTGGAGTAAGAGATTTGGCAAAGGAAAGGCCACGTGGAAGGCTCTGGAAACACGTCTCCCTACCGAAATAGTGGAACGAAGGTAATTCTGCACTCTTTTAAAAAAAGTACTTATTTATTTTTGGGGGGAAAGCACAAGCAGGGGAGGGGCAGAGGATCTGAAGCGGGCTCTGTGCTGACAGGCTGACAGCAGTGAGCCCAACGTGGGGCTCGAACTCATGAACTGCGAGATCATGACCTGAGCTGAAAGCAGACACTCAACCACCTGAGCCACCCAGGGACCCCAGGAATTCTGCACTCTTGAGGAGATTGCACAGATTTGCACCGCTATCGAGGACTCAAAAAGATACAGAGGTAGGTGTCTCAGACATCCCCACTCGACTTGCCTACTTGGTTTTCAGGGAAGGCATAGACGGGCCTTGGAGAAGCAGGCTCTTGTGTGTCAGGTCACTCCAGTTTCCACTTCTACTCCATCTGAAGACCCATAGAAAAAACCCACCAATCCCCTTGGCACCTGCTGTGCAGCTCCTGATTGGTGGGTTTATTTTCTTGGCTCTTTCTGTAAAAGCCATCAGGTTCAGTATGCGGTTAGCTGTCAGGGCCAGTTATATGCTGTCACTGTCCACATTCGGGGCCACGTTATGTCTCCAGCCCTGTGTTATCAACGCTGTGGGGACCGTGACTGCCCCTCCATTACACAAGACATCACACAGGAACGCACCATGCTGATTGGATATGTGAAACAGGGAGTTGCAACTCTTCTAGGTGCTTTGTAAGAGTGTGGGAAAGAAATCTCCTCAAATCTCAGGTTCCTGCTGCCTCGGTGAAATCTCTAGGAGCACAGCTGCCTGAGGCATGTTGAGATACCCCACCCAAGGTGAAGACTCATTGCTCTGTCTCATCCTCCTGCTAAGGAGACAAAAATTCACTCCCTAGTGGGCCAACTTGGGAACGTGGAGACAACATACAGCTCCCTGGGCTTGCGACCTCCACCCACTTACTGAGTGTCTTGAGAGGCCGTTGGCTTTGAGTGGTGAGAAACAAGAGAAACCCTTGCAGTGGGCCCTGGCCTGAGTTGCATGACTCAAGACATGCAGTGGGGTTTGGAGCACCTGTGGCAGATGAGGTCAACATCCTTCAGCAGAGAACTATATGGATGAAGGAGGGCATAGATATTAGAGATTTTGGAACCACACTATGCCATTTCTGTAGAGAACTAGTCTCCTTTGTGAAAGACCTTCTGGGGTGCTCCTGGACTCCAGTAGACACAGAATGTCTGGACATGGGTCGTCATAAAGGTCCTAATGAGTAGAAGGAGGCAGGGGGTCAGAGCCAAAGAAGTGACCCCAGAGCAGGTGGAGTGATGTGATGTCCTGAAGATGGCAGGGAAGATGTGAATGGATTAACTCCTGGGGCCTCTAGAAGGAACACAGTCGGTTGGGCGTCCGACTTTGGCTCAGGTCATGATCTTGCAGTCCGTGGGTTCGAGCCCCGCGTCGGGTTCTGTGCTGACAGCTCAGAGCCTGGAGCCTGCTTCCAATTCTGTGTCTCCCTCTTTCTCTGCCCCTCCTCTGCTCTCTCTCTCTCTCAAAAATATACATTAAAAAAATTAGGAGCACAGCCTGAGGACCCCCAGATTTTAGCTCAGGTGTGTCCATTTTGGACTTCAACCCTCCAAAACTGTACCATTGTAAATCTTCACAGTTTTACCCACTAGCTTGTAGTGACTGGTTATGGTAACAACACAACAGGAAAATAATACACCAGATACTCCGTTTTAAATTATGTTTCTTTTTTAGTCTGGGGGTTTTGTTTTGGTAGTCTGAGCTCTGCAAACTAGTTTGAATCAGTCCTGTCCACTGATGTATTTCTGGGCCAGATACATTGCAAATACTTAACAAATACGTGTTGAAGCTTGGGTCACGAGGGGGTAGCAGGCCAGGCAGACAACAGTTTATGGATCAGGTGAGGCCTCGGATGTGGTCAAAATATCTGCAAAGCCGGCTGCCTTCTCCAGCCTCAACCCTGGGGAAATGACAGCCAGGCTGTTCCCCTTCCTGCCTGGCTGCTGATGTGACAACCCCATGACCAGGCAGACCAGCCTCCGAGTGGCCACACCCTGTGCTTCTGTCTGTCCTCCAAGCACCAAGGTCCCTCCATCTGCACAACAGGGACAGAGGCAGGAGACATCATGACCCCCACCCTAACGACCCTGCTTCTCCTCGGTGAGATCTCAGGAGGGGAGAGGACGCCCTAGTCTGGGAGGAACCTGCATCACAGCCAGGCCCTGGGCTGTTAGAGACCCCAAGCACAGGAAGCTCGTGGGAAGGAGGGGTTCTGCTCAGGATTTGGGGCAACCCTCTCACAGGAACTCTTTTCCAGGGCTGAGTGTGGGACCCAGGACCCGAGCTCAGGCAGGTGAGTGTGTCCCCACGTGTTCCATCCCACCTCCTCACTGGGGACAGGGGTCACCCACCAGGCAGCTGGGAATGGAGGACAGCAGTTCTGGGCAGATGGAGAGGGGACGTCTGGGGGTTTGGGGCTGAGCTAAGAACTGAGGGTGGGGAAGGTCTTGTGATACAGCCTCTGTTTCCTTACAGGGACCCTCCCCACACCCTCCATCTGGGCTGAGCCAGGCTCTGTGGTCCCTTGGGATAGTGCTGTGACCATTTGGTGTCAGGGGACCCTGGAGGCCGTGGAGTTCTATCTGAATAAAGACGGACACCCAGTGCCCTGGGACAGACAGAAGCCACTGGAGCCTGGGAACAAAGCCAAGTTCTCCATCATACACATGACAGAGCAGTATGCAGGCCGATATCACTGTTCCTATCGGAGCCCTGCTGGCTTGTCAGAGCGCAGTGACCCCCTGGAGCTGGTGGTGATAGGTGCGAGCCCCCTCAGGGTCCCCGCCCCAGGCTCTGCCCTCAGGGAGGGGGTCTGCTCCCAGAGCATCTCCCTCTCACAGTCCAGCCCTGGGGATACTGTGGGGGGATCTGGGTCCTATTTAACGTGTCCCTTCCTCCTCTCCTAGGTTTCCAGGCCAAACCCACTCTCTCAGCCCTGCCCAACCCCATGGTGACCTCAGGAGGGAAGGTGACCCTCCAGTGCACCTCATGGACGGGATTCCATAGGTTCGTCCTGATGAAGGAAGGAGAACCCAGACCCGCCTGGACACTGGACTCCCAGCAACCCACCAGTGGACGGTTCCAGGCCCTGTTTCCTGTGGGCCCTGTGACCCCCAGTGCCAGGTGGACGTTCAGATGCCATGGCTATTTCAACAACACTCCCCAGGTGTGGTCACACCCCAGTGACTCCCTAGAACTGCTGGTCTCAGGTGAGGGAGTCTGATTTTTGTTGCATCCGTGTTTTGACCACCAGACAGGTTATGGAGGCTCTGCTCCCAGGGGAGCCCCAGATCAGAGGGTGGGGTGAGGGGATCATAGGGATCTCACAGGTCAGAGACACAGAATGTGAGAGACACTGAGACCTGGGGGTCAGGACAGGAGAAGAGAGGTTTGGGGAGAATCTGATCCTCAATCCACGACTGGTTGTCTCCCAGGTATGTCCAGGAAGCCCTCCCTTCTGACCCAGCAGAGCCCCGTTGTGACCCCTGGACAGAGGCTGACCCTCCAGTGTCGCTCTGACGTCGGCTATGACAGATTTGCTCTGTACAAGGAGGCGGCACGTGACCTTCCCCAGCACCTTAGCCTGCAGCCCCAGGCTGGGCTCTCGGGGGCCGACTTCCCCCTGGGCCCAGTGAGCGGCTCCCACGGGGGCCGGTACACATGCTATGGTGGACACAACCTCTCCTCCGAGTGGTCGGCCCCCAGTGACCCCCTGGACATCCTGGTCACAGGTGAGGGGACACGGGTTCAGTCAGGGCCCCCGACTCTGCACAGGCCCTGCTGGGGGTGTCCCAGGTGGTGGTGGCTGGGATCAGGGGTGTGGGGTCCCCAGGGAGGGACAGAGACAGAGAGACAGACGGGACGGGGAAGGGGAGAGACTCAGAGGACAGACAGGCAGACTCAGTTCAGAGCAAGGATGGACAGCCCCTCACCTGCCTTCCTCTCTCCAGGACAGCTCCCCTCCACACCCTCCCTCTCAGTGCAGCCAGGACCCATGGTGGCCTCAGGAGAGAATGTGACCCTGCTGTGTCAGTCCTGGAGCTCTGTGGACACTTTCCTTCTGTCCAAGGAGGGGGCAGCCGACCCTCCCCTGCGTCTTAGATCAAAGTACCGAGCTGGGCATTACCAGGCCAAATTCTCCATGAATCCTGTGACCTCAGCCCAGGGGGGCACCTACAGGTGCTATGGCTCATATAGCACCTCCCCCCACCTGTTGTCACACCCCAGTGACCCCCTGGAGCTCCAGGTCTCAGGTGAGGGGCCCCAGCCCTGTCCCCTCTGTGTCCCAATGTTGTCTTCAGGGCCCTGCGCCCAAGAGAGCCCTGGGCTGAGACAGAATGGAAGGGGCTCAGGGGAAGTATCACCCGAGGGGTCTGCCCCTCAGAGCACAGGAGGGAAACACGCCCCTCCCTCCCTGCCCTTTTCCTTGTCCCCGTCACCACAATTCTCCAGGTGGAGGAGGAGGGCCCTGGGGGCCGCAGGGCACATGAGGGAGAGGACTGTAAGCAGAGACAGGGTCTTGAAGGGAAACTCCAGCCCCCTCCTCTACTACTGTCTTTCCCCCCAGGATCCTCTGGAGAGTCCAGCCCCCCAGCCACAGATCCCAGCTCAACAGCTGGTGAGTCACAGTGGCTTCTGTCCAGGGCTTTCCTTCCCGTGTTTCAGAGATGCCAGGGCGGCCACCAGGCTCCAGGGGCTCTGAGGCCAGGGGGAGGAGGGCTGGGGTGGTCATGGCAGAGGGAGAGGGTGGGGGCCCAGCTGGGGAAGAGGCAGCCCCCTCTGCCCACCCCCCACCCTCCCCGACCCCAGGAGCCTCTGCGGGCAAGTGAAGGTCTCTGTCAGGAGGAGGCGGGTGGGTCCATGGGAGCAGGGGTTGGTTACACCGTCAGTTCAGGCACCTCTGGAGACACTGGCTTGGACACGCCCCTCCCCTGCCTGGGCCTCAGTTTCCCCAGGTGTAAAGGAGAGAGTCGTGGCCCAGATTAGATTTCCCCTCAGTTCTGGCCGTGGCTCCGGCCCCCTCCGGGGGGAGAGGAGGGCTCACAGGGAAGCCCCTCCGGGTCGGGATTCTATGGGGACCTGGCCCTCTGCAGCGGTGAGGATGACCCTGGAGGGGGAGGGGCGGGGGGACAATGGCTGGGGGCCTTCAGGTAGTGAGGGGAATCTGGAAGGACCCTCGGCCCCAGACGAAGACGCTGGGACAGACCCGCCTGCAGATGAGGAGCCCAGAGCCCCAAGCTGGTGCCGGCCTGGGGGGGCAGCATGAGGAGAGCGCAGGGAACCCACAGCCCGGGTTCCAGTCCCAGCCCTGCCGCCTCCACGCTGGGCCACCTGGGACACGTGATCAGCCTCCCTGTGCCTCACTTTCCTGTCTGTGGGGGGGGGGGGGGCGGCAGTCCCCTGCTGCGTGACCCTTGACAGGGTCAGAGGTGAATGCCCAGAGCCCAGCACGTGCCTGGCACACAGCAGGCGCCCAGTTAAATGGCATCACTGGCTCCTTCACGGTGTGGCTCTGCCCAAGGTCCCAACCGGTACCTGTACGTCCTCATCGGGGCCGCGGGGGCCTTCGTCCTGCTGCTCTGCCTCCTCGTCGTCCTCCTCGTCCGTCGCCGGCGTCAGGGCAAAGGCAGGAAGCCGGGTGAGAAGGGACGGGGGTGACCAGCCCCAGGGGGTGGTGCCTCTCCCGCGGGTGGATGGAGAGTGGCTCAGGGCGCCAGCCAGAGGGAAACCAGACGCGGGAAAGGCCAGCGTGGAAAGACACTTCTGCAGAGTCTCACGTCGGAGAGGCTAGAAAGAAAACACCGAAGGTCGGCACCCATGTGCCAGTTGAAGGTGTTTTCTTCTCTTCCGTCTCGGGAGATGTTGAAACACGGGCAATATGTGTGAAGGGTTCCTTTCCTCTGGGATCACGTGGTGGGGGTCGTAACCTCCCAGCCCAGGGGGAGGCTGATTCCCAACTTCCTGCAGGGGCCGCAGACCCAGAGCCCCAGGACAGAGGCCTGCAGGACAGGTAACTCGTGCCCGCAGACCCCCGGGTCCCCACCCGCCTGCCCGTCTATGCCCCCTAACACCCCATCTCCTCCCCAGCTCCGGGCCAGCTGCCGCCACCCAGGAGGAGACCCTCTGTGAGAGGAGTGGGGCCGCCCCGGAGGGTGGGGGCTGGGAGGGGCTGGTGGCTGGGATTGAGGACGGCATTCCTGCACGTGTGGCCTCGGCCCCTCACCCGCCACTGGAGCCCCTGGACGGCGGGGTGGGGTGTGAGCCCAGGGGACCTTGCCAAGAGACACGCCCCCCTTTCTGCCCCAGCAGATGCCTCCGTACAAGACGCACAGCCCGAGGAGGGGGTGGAGCTGGACCAGCGGGTGAGACCCCTGCTCCCATGTAGACCCCGAGGGCCCTCCTGGTGCCAAACGTAAACCAACGGACACTCCTGTGTCCTCACACCACCCGGTCGTGGCGGTGTCCCACGGGTGCCCTCTCCCTCCTTGGGCACCCCGGGGCCTCTTGCCGTGACCTCGCGGGACCTCCCACATGCCCCCCTTGACTGGTCCTCACCCGCCGTCGGACTTCCGGTTGTTGGGGTGCTCGCCCAGGTCTCAAGAGGGTGCGTGAAGAAAGGAATCACCCGCAGGTCTCTAGGCCCCATTCGTTCATTTGCCCGGCAAATGTGCACGGAGAGCCCACCGTTTACCAGGCCCCACCTAGTGCTGCAGGCACGACAGTGAGCAAACCTGACCCACGCTCGGCGAGCTCACCTTGTGGGCGACAGACCGTATACGAGGAAGTGGGCAGTGTCCTGGAGTGCAAAGTGTGGCTGGGGAAAATAAGGCAGGAGGTGGGGGTAGCAGGCGCCAAGGTCCTTAGGCAGCAACATGCGTTTTCAGGAAGGTGGGGGTGACGGCCATGTGGTTGGAGCCAAATGAGCAAGAAACAGTGTCAGGAACAGATTCAGAGCCGTAGGAAGCACCCAGATGCCCTAAGGCTCAGGAAGTCCCTGAGGAGTCCACCAGGAGATTGACCTAAGCTGCCTAAAAGTTCGAAAGCATCACTCTGGCAACAGTGTGGAAAACTCACCGAGGCTGTCGAGTGGAATCAAGGAGACGAATCTCCCCCTCACTGTCTGTCTCCAGCAGGACGCGGAGGATGGAGACCCCCAAGGAACGACGTATGCCCAGGTGAGCCACTCAAGATCAAGACTCAGTCGGGGACCGGCCACTTCTCCTTCCCCCCTGTGGGGGGGATTGCCGGACACAGAAGACAAACAAGCAGAGCAAGACAGGCAGATGGACAGTCAGGTGGGTCCTCTCTTCTCCAGGCTCCCAGGCTCGCCCCACCCCAACCACACACCTCCCCTCTCCCTCCACCCACTGCAGGCTGCCGCATCTGACGCCCCCCCAGATGTGACCTACGCCCAGCTGAACCGCTTGACGCTCAGACGGGAGACGAGTGCACCCCATTCCTCCCAAGCCGGGGAGACTCCAGCAGAGCCCAGCGTGTATGCTGCTCTGGCCATCCGCTAGCCCAGGAAGGACCCACAGCCCACACTCCAGGGAGGGGACCGCGGGGGCCCCAGGAGGCGCAGGAGCTGCCCACAGAGGCCGCCTAATGGCCCCAGCCAGCTTGGACTCCTAACATAGACCAGTAAGAACTCCTGGGACCCTCTGGGAGTGACCGGATTCTGCCATCAAAGATAGCTAGAGCCCCTACATTTTGGAAAAAAAGCAACAGACTTCTCGATAATCCGTGAGCGAAATGAGAAACCCAAAATGGAAATGGGAAAATGCTTACGCTGAATGATAATGCAAACGTTACACATCAGACCTATGGCGCAGGAAAGTTAACAACCAGGAATGAATATATTAGAAAAAAAAAAGCCTAAAATTAACAACTCAGGCAACAAGAGATGTTGGCGAGGATGCAGAGAAAAAGGATCTCTTTTGCACTGCTGGTGGGAATGCAAACTGGTGCAGCCACTCTGGAAAACAGTATGGTGGTTCCTCAAAAAACTAAAAATAGAACTAACCTAGGACTCAGCAATTGTACTAGTTAGGTATTTAGCCAAGGGACAGGGGTATGCTGTTTCAAAGGGACACATGCACCCCAATGTTTACAGCAGCACTATCAACAATAGCCAAAGTATGTAAAGAACCCAAACGTCCATTGATAGATGAATGGATAAAGAAGATGTAGGGTGTGTGTGTGTGTGTGTGTGTGTGTGTGTATAAAATGGAGTATTACTTGGAAATCAAAAAAGAATGAAATCTTGCCATTTGCAACTATGTGGATGGAACTGGTGGGTATTATGCTAAGCGACCTAAGTCAGTCAGAGAAAGACAAATATATTATTTCACTGATGTGGAATTTTAAGATACAAAACAGATGAACATAAAGGAAGGGAAGCAAAAATAATAATAAACAGGGAGGGGGACAAACCATAAGAGACTCTTAAATACTGAGGGTTGCTGGAGGGGAGGAGGTGGGGGGCTAAATGGGCAAGGGACATTAAAGAGGACACTTGTTGGGATGAGCACTGGGTGTTATATGTAAGTGATGAATCACTAAATTCTATTCCCGAAATCATTTTTACACTATATGTTAACTAACTTGGGTGTAATTTTTTAAGAAGAAGAAGAAAGGAAAAGAAAAAAGCCTAAAAAGTCAATGATCCAAGTTATCATACCAAGAATTTAGAGGAGGAAAGAAGCAAATTATTCCAAATGAAGGTAGAAGGAAGGAAATTATAGCGATAAGAGTAGCTACTAATGAGGACGAACAAAAAATAAAGAAGAATCAATAAAGCCCAAAATGTTCATTTTTTTTTAATTTTTTTTTCAACGTTTTTATTTATTTTTGGGACAGAAAGAGACAGAGCATGAACGGGGGAGGGGCAGAGAGAGAGGGAGACACAGAATCGGAAACAGGCTCCAGGCTCTGAGCCATCAGCACAGAGCCTGACGCGGGGCTCGAACTCACGGACCGCGAGATCGTGACCTGAGCCGAAGTCAGACGCTTAACCGACTGCACCACCCAGGCGCCCCAAAATGTTCATTTTTTAAAACATTAATCACATTTATAAATCCTAGTCAAAATGGCCAAGAGTGGGGGGCACCCATTATCATTTTCAGGAGGGCATCACATCCTACAGACTTTAAATCAGTAATAGAACATGATGACCGATTGTATGCCAATATATTAGAAAATGTAGATGAAATGAACACAATCCCCAAAAATACAAGTTTCCAAAATGATGAAGGATAAGTAGAAAATATGTATCACCTTATGTATACATTAAATGCATTGACTCTGTGATCAAAAATCACCCCCCAACTGAAGTGTGAGGAAACTGACAGAAAAGGAGAGCAGAATGGTGGCTGTCAGGTCTCGGGGTGCAGAAATGGTGAAGTGTTGGTCAAGGTTATAGGTATAAGATTAAGAGATATATAGTTAGTTCTAAGATTATACATTCTGGGGATCTAATGTACAGCATGGTGACCATAGCTATACTGTATCATCTTGAATGTGGCAAAGAGAGTATATCTAAGATGTTCTCATCATATAAAAAAGGCAGCTATGTTATGGGATGGAAGTGTTAGCTAATGCCATAGTGATAATCATCTTGTAATATATACATGTGTCTGTTGAGGAGGCTTCATTGGCAATTTCCTCCAAACACTTACAAAACACACACACACACACCAGAATTACACAAGCATTTCTTGAGAATAATAATAAAAAAGGAAGTAATATTTTATCAGGCTAGGAAAATATTGACACCAAAGCCTGGAAAGGAATTTATAGAATGGGAAAGGCACGGAACGATGTCTCTCATAAACTTAGATGTAAATCTCTAAACAAAACATTCACAAATAAGATTCAGCAGTATATAAAAAGGACAATACATCATGACCATACTGGATTTTGCAGGGGAGAGGAAGAACAGAGTAGCTTAAAGTATTAAAAATCAATCAATATAATACAATACATTAACAGAATAAGTTAAAAAAAAAGACCATCTCACAAACTAGTGGTTGCCAGAGGGGAAGAGGGTGGGGATGGGTGAAGCAAATGAAAGAGCTTAAAAGGCATAAACTTCGAGCTATAAAATAAACGAGCCACAGGGATTAAAAATACAGCATAGGGAATATAGTCAATAATATTGTAATAATTTTGTTTCTGACACTAAATAACTACACTTCATATAGTGAGCATTTCATAATGCATGTAATTGTTGAATCACTGTACTGTTCACCTGAACCTAATATGTCAATGTAGATGATTGTACTTTAGTTAAAAATTAAAAAATGAAATCTCAACAGGTGCAGACAAAGCTTTTGATAAAATACACCAACAATTCATCATGAAAATAAAAACTAATCAGATATAAAAGGTTGTTTCTTAGAACTTACAGAGGCATATTTAGCAATCACCACTTAGCCAATCATTTTTAAAGGTGAGAACTTGAAGTCCTCTCTCTGATTGGAAATGATGCAAGTATGTTTCCTATGACCATTTGTATTCAGCATGGCATTGAATTTATTTAATTGGAGGTACCAACCAATTAAATGAAGCAAAACAAAGTGATAAGCACTGAAATGGATAAGAATAATAATTGTATTGCTTCAGGATTATACAGGTGTGTGCACAGAAGATAAAAAATAATATAAAGATGTATTATCCAAATTAAAAAGTTTCCTTGCCATTTGCAGTGACATGGATGGAGTTAGAATGCATTATGCTAAGTGAAATAAGGCAATCAGAGAAGACAAATATCATATGATTTCCCTCATATGTGAAATTTAAGAAAGAAAACAGATGAACATATAGGAAGTAGAGGGGGGAGAGAGAAGAGAGGGAAACAAACCATAAAGACTCTTTAGAGAACAAACAGGGTTGATGGAGGGAGGTGGGTGGGGGATGGGCTAGATGGGTGATGGGTATTAAGGAGGACACTTGTTGGGATGACCACTGGGTGTTGTACGTAGGTGATGAATCACTAAATTCTACTCCTGAAAACAAGATTGCACTGTATGTTAACTAAGTTTTTTTTTTAATTCCAGATTTACTGGATACATGGTCAATATTTAGAAATCAGTTGCATTCAGAGTTCCAGTTCTGGATGAAGATAGAGTAGGTGGATGCCCCCCTATTTCTTTATACCGGTGAGACTGATTATTTACTTCTGACCTCCAGAATTATAATAGATCTATGTTATCTTAAGATACCAAGTTTGTGGTCATTTATGACAACAGCAATTAGAAACTAATACAACCACTTAAATTTTCTTTTGATTGTTTGCATAGTACATTTTTCATTCTTCTACTTTTTTATGTTTTTATTTATTTTTTGAGAGAGAGAAATAGTGTGTGAGTGGGGGAGGGACAGAGAGAGAGAGAAGGAAACACAGAATCTGAAGCAGGCTCCAGGCTCTGCACTGTCAGCACAGACCACGATGTGGGACTTGAACTCACTTGAACTGTGAAATCATGACCTGAGCTAAAGTTAGATGCTCAACTAATTGAGCCACCCAGGCACCCCTCTTCTACCTTTTCATGTGGTTAAATTACATAAAATTCACCATTTTAACCATCACTAAAGCATATAATTCAGTGGCATGAAGTATATTTACCATCTTAGATAATCATCACCACTATCCATTTCTAGAACACTGTTATTATACCAAATGGAAACTCCCTACACATTAAATAATTACTCCCATGTCCCTTTGCCACCAGCCCTTGTCAATCTCTGTTCCAATTCCTATGTCTGTGACTTTGTCTACTTAGTACATCTAAGTGGAATCATACAATATGCGACTTTTTGTGTCTGGATTTTTTACTTAGCACAATGTTTTCAAGATTGATCCACATTGTTCATTCTTTTGCTTTTCACCCATTTACACCATTATATTTGAAGTGAATTTATTATAGACTGCAATAGAGTTTTGCTTATAGTTGTTTTTCTTTTTTTCATCTTTAATTAATTTTTTTTAATTTACATCCAAGTTAGTTAGCATATAGCGGAACAATGATTTCAGGAGTAGATTCCTTAATGCCTCTTATTCATTTAACCCATCCCCCCATCCCACAACCCCTCCAGTAACCCTCTGTTTGTTCTCCATATCTAAGAGTCTCTTATGTTTTGTCCCTCTCCCAGTGTTTATATTGGGAAGCAAAACTAATATAGTTGTTTTTCTTAAGCCCATCTTAAAATCTTTGTCTTTTAAGTGTTGTATTTAGATCATTTACATATAGTGTAATTCCTGATAAGATTGTTATTAGATTTCCCATTTTATTTTTGTTTGTCCCCTCTTTTGTTTGTTCTTCTATTTTTCCTCTTCTGCCTTTAAAAATATTTTATTGACATTTTAATAATATTTATTCTTCTAATCCATGATCATGGAGTGTTTGTCCATTTCTTTGTATTTTCTTCAATTTCCTTCATAAGCTTTCTATAGTTTTCAGCATACAGATCTTTTACATCTTTGTTTAGGTTTATTCCTAGGTATTTTATGGTTCTTAATGCAATTGTGAATGGGATCGGTTTCTTTATTTCTCTTTCCGTTGCTTTATTATTGGTGTATAAAAATGCAACTGATTTATTTACATTAATTTTCTACCCTACGACTTTGCTCAATTCATGTATCAGTTCTAGCAGACTTTTGGTGGAGTCTGTCAGGTTTCCCATGTGCAGTATCATGTCGTCTGCAAAAGGTGAAAGTTTGACTTCATCTTTGCCAATTTTGATGCCTTTGATTTCCTTTTCTTGTCTGTTTGCTGATGCTAGCACTTCCAACAGTATGTTAAGCAACAGCAGTGACAGTGGACATCCCTGTTGTGTTCCTGATCTCAGGGGGAAAGCTCTCAGTTTTTCCCCATTGAGGATGATATTAGCTGTGGGCTTTTCATAAATGGCTTTTATGATGTTCCTTCTATCTCAACTTTCTCGAGGGTTTTTATTAAGAAAGGATGCTGTATTTTGTCAAATGCTTTTTCTGCATCAATTGACAGGATCATATGGTTCTTATCTTTTCTTTTATTAATGTGATGTATCACATTGATTGATGTGAGAATATTGAAGCAACCCTGCAGCCCAGAAATGAATCCCGCTTGATCATGGTGAATAATTCCTTTTATATGGTGTTGAATTCGATTTGCTAGTATCTTGTTGAAAATTTTTGCATCTGTATTCATCAGGGATATTGGTCTGTAGTTCTCTTTCTTTGCTGGATCTCTGTCTGGTTTGGGAATCAAAGTAATGCTGGCCTCATAGTATGAGTCTGGAAGCTTTCCTTCCCTTTCTATTTTTTGGAACAGCCTGAGAAGGATAGGTATTATCTCTGCTTTAAATGTCTGGTAGAATTCCCCAGGGAAGCCATCTGGTCCAGGACTTATTTGTTGGGAGATTTTTGATAACTGATTCCATTTCTTCACTGGTTATGCATCTGTTCAAATTTTCTATTTCTTCCCTTTGAGTTTTGGAAGTGTGTGGCATTCAATGCAATAGCAATCAAAATTGCACCAGCATTCTTCTCAAAGCTAGAACAAGCGATCCTAAAATTTGTATGGAATTACAAAAGACCCCGAATAGCTAAAGTATTATTAAATTTAAAAAGTTTTTAATGTTTATTTATTTTTGCAGAGAGACAGACAGAGCATGAGTGGGGGAGGGGCAGAGAGAGAGGGAGACACAGAATCTGAAACAGGCCCCAGGCTCTGAGCTGTCAGCACAGAGCCTGATGCTCGAACTCACAGACAGAGAGATCATGACCTGAGCCGAAGTCAGATCCTCGACCAACTGAGCCACACAGGTGCCCCACCAAAGTAATATTGAAGAAGAAAACCAAAGTGGGAGAAATCACAATCCCAGACTTTAGCCTCTACTACAAAGCTGTAATCATCAAGACAGTATGGTGTTGGCACAAAAACAGACACATAGACCAATGGAATAGAATAGAGACCCCAGAATTGGACCCACAAATATATGGCCAACTAATCTTTGACAAAGCAGGAAAGAGTATCCAATGGAAAAAAGACAGTCTCTCTAACAAATGGTGTTGGGAGAACTGGACAGCAACATGCAGAAGGTTGAAACTAGACCACTTTCTTACACCATTCACAAAAATAAACTCAAAATGGATGAAAGACCTGAATGTGAAACAGGAAACCATTAAAACCATAGACGAGAAAGCAGGAAAAAACCTCTTTGACCTCAGCCGCAGCAATTTCTTACTCGACACATCTCCAAAGGCAAGGGAATTAAAAGCAAAAATGAACTATTGGGACCTCATCAAGATAAAAAGTTTCTGCACTGCAAAGGAAACAATCAACAAAACTAAAAGGCAACGGACAGAATGGGAAAAGATATTTGCCAATGACAGATAAGGGGCTAGTATCCAAAATCTATAAGGAACTCACCAAACTCCACACCTTAAAAACAAAAAATCCAGTGAAGAAATGGACAGAAGGCATGAATAGACACTTTTCTAAAGAAGACATCCAGATGGCCAACAGACACATGAAAAGAAGCTCAACGTCACTCCTCATCAGGGAAATACAAATCAAAACCACACTGAGATAACACCTTACGCTGGTCAGAGTGGCTAAAATGAACAAATCAGGAGACCATAGATGTTGGCGAGGATGTGGAGAAACAGGAACCCTCTTCCACAGTTGGTGGGAATGCAAACTGGTGCAGCTCCTCTGGAAAACAGTGTGGAGGTTCCTCAAAAAATTAAAAATAGATCTACCCTATGACCTAGCAATAGCACTGCTAGGAATTTACCCAAGGGATATAGGAGTGCTGATGCATAGGGGCACTTCTACCCCAATGTTTATAGCAGCACTTTCAACAATAGCCAAATTATGGGAAGAGCCCAAATGCCCATCAACTGACAAATGGATAAAGAAGATGTGGTTTATGTATACAATGGAATACTACTTGGCAATGAGAAAGAATGAAATCCGGCCATTTGCGGCAATGTGGATGGAACTGGGGGGTATTATGCTAAGTGAAATAAGTCAGGCAGAGAAAGATAACGTATGTTTTCACTCATATGTGGATCCTGAGAAACTTAACAGAAGAGGGGGGAAAATGTTACAGAGAGGGAAGGAGGCAAACCATAAGAGACTCTTAAATACTGAGAACAAAGCGAGAGTTGATGGAGGGTGGGGGAGAGGGGAAAATGGGTGATGGGCATTGAGGAGGGCACCTATTGGGATGAGCACTGGGTGTTGTATGGAAACCAATTTGACAATAAATTATATTTAATATATAAAAAAGAAAGTAGGGGTAGAAGGAACATACCTCAAGATCATAAAGGCCATATGCAAAAGACACGCAACTAATATCATCCTCAATGAGGAAAAACTGAGAAATTTCACTATGAACTCCACCACGAAATATCAAGACACAGATGTCATGGATATACTGTGCACACCAGCAGTCTCCTGTCTCCATCTCTGCAAAATTCCCAGCCAGTGACCCCTTGGATGGCTGCCCAATATCCTCCCCACTGCTCTCCTTCCAGAACTCACCATATCCACCAGACTCCCTGTTCCCCAAGTACTTCAGTCTGTGCATTGCATCTGACAAAGTGGCCTCAACATTGTTTTCCAATTTTATATTCTGCTCTTCATCTGTGTCTTCTCAATGATGGTAAAAATAGTTTGAGACTGTTCCATCTAGTCTTTTTTTTTTAAGTTAAATTCAAGTTAATTAACATACAGTGCCGTTTTGGTTTCAGGAGAGGAGCCCAGTGGTTCATCTCTTACATATGACACCCAGTGCTCATCCGAAAAGTGCCCTTATTAATACCCATCACCCACTCAGCCCATTACCCCACCCACCTCCCCTCCAGCAACCTTCAGTTTGTTCTTGGTTTTTAACAGTCTCATGGTTTGCCTCCCTCTGTTTTTATCTTGTTTTTCCTTCCCTTTTGCCATTTTCATCTGTTGTCTTTTTAAAATTTCACATATGAGTGAAATTATTTGATATCTGTCTTTCTCGGACTGACATAATTCACTTCGCATAATGGTCTCTAGTTCCATCCACATTGTGGCAAATGGCAAGATTTAATTTTTTTTGTTCCCTGAGTAGTATTCCATTGAGTACATCTTTATCCATTCTTCTGTCAGTGGATATTTGGAGTCTTTCCATACTTTGGCTATTGTTGATAGTACTGCTAGAAACATTGGGGTACATGTGCCCCTTTGAATCAGCATTTTTGTATCCTTTGATTAAATACCTATTAATGCAATTGCTGGGTTGTAGGGTAGTGATATTTTTAATTTTTTGAGGAACCTCTACACTGTTCTCCAGAGTGGCCACACTGGTTTGCATTCCCACCAGCAGTGCACCAGGGTTCCCTTTTCTCCACATCCTCTACAACATTTGTTATTTCCTGAGTTGTTAATTTTAGGCATTCAGACAGGTGTGAGATGGTATCTCATTGTGGTTTTGATTTGTATTTTCTTGATGATGAGTGATGTTGAGCATCTTTTCATGTGTCTGTTGGCCATCTGGATGTCTTCTTTGGAGAAGTGTCTATTCATGTCTTCTGCCCATTTCTTCACTGGAGTATTTGTTTTTTGGGTGTTGAGTTTGAGAAGTTCTTTACAGATTTTGGATATGAGCCATTTATCCAATATGTCATTTGAGAATTTCTTCTTCCATTCTGTCGGTTGCCTTTTAGTTTTGTTGATTGTTTGCTTTGCTGTGCAGAAGCTTTTTATATTGATGAGGTCCCAATAGTTCATTTTTGCTTTTATTTCCCTTGCCTCTGGAGAAATGTTCAATAAGAAGTGGCTGTATCCTAGGTCAAAGAAGTTGCTGTCTATTTTCTCCTGTAGAATTTTGATGGTTTCCTGTCTCACATTTAGGTCTTTCATCCATTTTCAATCTATTTTTGTGTATGGGGTAAGAAAGGGTCCAGGTTCATTCTTCTGTACATCGCTGTCCAGTTGTCCTAACACCATTTGCTGAAGAAACTGTCTTTTTCCATTGGATATTCTTTCCTGCTTTGTCAAAATTAGTTGGCCATATACTTGTGGGTCCATTTCTGAGCTCTCCATTACATTCCATTGATCTATGTGTCTGTTTTTTTGTGCCAGTACCATACTGTCTTGATGATTACAGCTTTGTAATACATCTTGAAGTCCAGAATTGTGATGCCTCCAGGTTTGGTTTTCTTTTTCAACATTCCTTTGGCCATTCAGAGTTTTTTCTGTTTCCACACAAATTTTAGAACTCTTTATTCTAGCTCTGTGAAGAATGCTGGTATTATTTTGATAGGGTTGTATTAAATGAGTAGATTGCTTTGGGCAGTATGAACATTTTAACAATATTTGTTCTTCCAATCCATGAACATGGAATAATTTTCTATTTCTTTGTTTCCTCTTCAATTTTTTCATAAGCTTTCTATAGTTAAGCAAACAGATCTTTTTATCTCTTTGCTTAGGTTCATTTCTAGATATCTTAAGGGTTTTGGTGCAATTTCTAAATGGGATCAATTCCTTGATATCTCTTTTTGCTGCTTCATTATTGGTGTAAAGAAATGCAGCTGATTTCTGTAGATTGATTTTATATCCTGCACTTTGCAGATGACATGATAGTCTTCATGGAAAACCTGAAAGTCTCCACCAAAAACAGCTAGAGCTGATCTATAGGTTTTTACCTCCAACGTATTCACTAATGCATTTCTAAATTTATGTATCTTCTATAATATAATCTCTGTTATGGCTTCAAAACTTCAGTTTTCTTCTCTACTCTTTCAGATGTGTAACATGGATAACATAATGAGTTTCCTATATTCTTACCGTTCTATAATCTCGGCTATGATAAATGACTTATAGAGAGTCTGACGTCCATTCATATTGTACACTCACCTCCACACACCTATTTCCAGAGACAGTTGCTCCCAGGGTTGTCTTGAAGCTGTAAGGGGTGGATAGTCATGGAAACCTTGTCCTGTGGCCTCCACTCTCCCAACATAGCATCTGATGAGGGAAATTTGGGCAGTGATGGCTCCCATGGGAGCCACACATTCACACATGCACTGACACCCATGTGGGGCTCCAACGGAAGGAAGCACTTTACACACAGACAGAGGGAACATGGCTCAGTGCTGACCTTGGGCTGGATCAGTGGGCAGAGACATGTCAGGTCCCACTCCACACATGGTGGAAGGTCATGAAGCTTCCACAGTCACCCAGAAAGCACATGCCCTTCCTGCCTGTGAACACCTGGCTGCCCCTCCTGGCCACACAGAGGCAGAAATCAAATTGGATGACCCCCACCTGGATCCCAGGGACTGGTGGTCACTTGGCTTTGGCCTCTTTTTCTCTTGTGGTCCTGTCAATTCTAGAAACGTTTGCTTCCCCTTTCTTGCAGTTGACGGATGCCAGCTACATCAGAAACATCATAAATAGCATTTCTCCATGTTAGAAGCAGATGGGTTCTCTAGAGAGGGTGTATCCCTGGTCCAACCTGACTGTGGGGCCCAACACCTGGTCCTCTCCTGTCCCAACCACACCCCTCTTATTCAGGTTGGGAAACTAACAATGATTGATTCTGCCATGTTCCGGGTACCCCTGACCCCACACCCATTGTGAGGAGTGGGGTTCAGGACAAAGTGCTACAGACCAGGTCCCTCTGCTAAGGTCACATGAGCAGCAGATGATGGAGTAATATTTACATTAGAATTAGCTTTGTCCCCCAGATCAGGGCACTCACCCATGCATTGTCCCCTACATCTTGCATGCAGGGCCCCAGAATGGGAAGGAGGACTCTGCCCCAGACACAAGGGGCACTGAGAGACAGGAGGGACTCATGGGCATGTTCCCAGGAAGTGGAGGTGGATGATGACACAGGAAAATAGAGAAGTCCATGAAGGCTGTGACAGAAAGAAAGCCCACACTCTAAGGCCAGGAGAGGGCTGTGTTTCCTTCCCTATTTCCCTGTATTTCTCCTCTGTGTTCATTGCCATGGTGACCTTGACCTGAATCATGCAGAAATGCCACAGGTATGTCTGCACTGACACGAGGCCACAGAAGATCTAGAACCCTCGTCACCTACAGCATCTCCGGAGCCTGGGAACCCCATGTGTGGTGGCACCCCCAGGATGTGGTGAGAATGACGGAGAACCCATAGGGGAGTCTCTGGGAGGGAAGGACGTGCCCTGGTCTCCTCACCTAGACAGGGCATCTCAGGAAAACTCGGGGTCCACTTACTGCACCTTCATGGACACCAGAGCCACCCCCTGGGGACAGGCTGTTCTCCTTCCTGTGGGGCTGCTGACGTGACAACCCCATGACCAGGCGGACCAGCCCCCAAGTGGCCACACCCTGTGCTTCTGTCTGTCCTGCGGGCACTGAGATCCCTCCATCTGCACAACCAGAGACAGAGGCAGGAGACGCCATGACCCCCACCCTCACAGCCCTGCTTCTCCTCGGTGAGATCTCAGGAGGGGAGGGGACGCCCTAGTCTGGGAGGGACCCACAGTCTCAGCCAGGCCCTGGGGTTTCAGAGACCCCAGGCACAGGAGGCTCATGGGGAGGAGGGGTTCTGCTCAGGATTTGGGGCCATCCTCTCACAGGAACTCTCTTCCAGGGATGAGTGTAGGCCCCAGGACCCAAGGGCAGGCAGGTAAGTGTGTCCCTAGGGGTCCCTAGGAGCATGTCTCCTCCTCACTGGAGACAGGGGTCACCCACCAGGCAGCTGCAAATGGAGAACAGCAGTTCTGGGCGGATGGAGAGGGGACGTCTGGGGGATTGGGTCTGAGCTGAGAACTGGGGGTGGGGAAGGTCTTGTGATTTTGCCCTGTTTCCTTCCAGAGACCCTCCCCAAACCCACCATCTGGGCTGAGCCAGGCCTTGTGGTCCCCTGGGGGGCACCTGTGACCATCTGCTGTCAGGGGACTCAGGAGTCCCAAGTGTTCCTTCTGGATGAAGAGGGAAGATCAGGGCTTCGGGATGTTCATTTCCCAAAGAAGCCTGGGAACACGGCCAAGTTCTCCATCACACACATGACAGATAGACATGCAGGACGGTATCACTGTTCCTATCGGAGCCCCGCTGGCTTGTCAGAGCGCAGTGACCCCCTGGAGCTGGTGGTGACAGGTGCGAGCCCCCTCAGGGTCCCCGCCCCAGGCTCTGCCCTCAGGGAGGGGGTCTGCTCCCAGAGCGTCTCCCTCTCACAGTCCAGCCCTGGGGGTATTGTGGGGGGTGGAATCTGAGCCCCATTTAACACGCCCCCTCCTCTCCTAGGATTCCATGGCAAACCCCGTCTCTCAGCCCTGCCCAGCCCCGTCGTGACCTCAGGAGGGAAGGTGACCCTCCAGTGTGCCTCATGGATGGGATTCCATAGGTTCGTCCTGATGAAGGAAGGAGAACCCAGACCCGCCTGGACCCTGGACTCCCAGCAACCCACCAGTGGACGGTTCCAGGCCCTGTTTCCTGTGGGCCCTGTGACCCCCAGCGCCAGGTGGACGTTCAGATGCCATGGCTATTTCAACAACACTCCCCAGGTGTGGTCACACCCCAGTGACCCCCTAGAACTGCTGGTCTCAGGTGAGGGAGTCTGATTTTTGTTGCATCTGTGTTTTGACCACCAGACAGGTTATGGAGGCTCTGCTCCCAGGGGAGCCCCAGATCAGAGGGTGAGGTGAGGGGATCATAGGGATCTCACAGGTCAGAGACACAGAATGTGAGAGACACTGAGACCTGGGGGTCAGGACAGGAGAAGAGAGTTTTGGGGAGAATCTGCTCCTCAATCCACGACTGGTTGTCTCCCAGGTATGTCCAGGAAGCCCTCCCTCCTGACCCAGCGGAGCCCCGTTGTGACCCCTGGACAGAGGCTGACCCTCCAGTGTCGCTCTGACGTCGGCTATGACAGATTCGCTCTATACAAGGAGGCGGCACGTGACCTTCCCCAGCACCTTAGCCTGCAGCCCCAGGCTGGGCTCTCGGGGGCCGACTTCCCCCTGGGCCCAGTGAGCGGCTCCCACGGGGGCCGGTACACATGCTATGGTGGACACAACCTCTCCTCCGAGTGGTCGGCCCCCAGTGACCCCCTGGACATCCTGGTCACAGGTGAGGGGACACGGGTTCAGTCAGGGCCCCCGACTCTGCACAGGCCCTGCTGGGGGTGTCCCAGGTGGTGGTGGCTGGGATCAGGGGTGTGGGGTCCCCAGGGAGGGACAGAGACAGAGAGACAGACGGGACGGGGAAGGGGAGAGACTCAGAGGACAGACAGACAGACTCAGTTCAGAGCAAGGATGGATAGCCCCTCACCTGCCTTCCTCTCTCTAGGACAGCTCTCCTACACACCCTCCCTCTCAGTGCAGCCAGGACCCATGGTGGCCTCAGGAGAGAATGTGACCCTGCTGTGTCAGTCCTGGAGCTCTGTGAATACTTTCTTTCTGTCCAAGGAGGGAGCAGCCGACCCTCCCCTGCGTCTTAGATCAAAGTACCGAGCTGGACATTACCAGGCCAAATTCTCCATGAGTCCTGTGACCTCAGCCCAGGGGGGGACCTACAGGTGCTACGGCTCATATAGCAACTTCCCCTACCTGTTGTCACACCCCAGTGACGCCCTGGAGCTCCTGGTCTCAGGTGAGGGAGTCTGATTTTTGTTGCATCCGTGTTTTGACCACCAGACAGGTTATGGAGGCTCTGCTCCCAGGGGGGCCCCAGATCAGAGGGTGGGGGGAGGAGACATGGGGATCTCACAGGTCAGAGAGACAGAATGTGAGAGATACTGAGACCTGGGGGCCAGGATAGGAGAAGAGACGTTTGGGGAGAATCTGCTCCTCAGTCCACGACTGGTTGTCTCCCGAGTGTGTCCAGGAAGCCCTCCCTCCTGACCCAGCAGAGCCCTTTCTTGACCCCTGGACAGAGGCTGACCTTCCAGTGTCGCTCTGATGTCGGCTATGACAGATTCTCTCTATACAAGGAGGCGGCACGTGACCTTCCCCAGCACCTTAGCCTGCAGCCCCAGGCTGGGCTCTCGGGGGCCGACTTCCCCCTGGGCCCAGTGAGCGGCTCCCACGGGGGCCGGTACACATGCTATGGTGGACACAACCTCTCCTCCGAGTGGTCGGCCCCCAGGGACCCCCTGGACATCCTGGTCACAGGTGAGGGGACACGGGTTCAGTCAGGGCCCCCGACTCTGCACAGGCCCTGCTGGGGGTGTCCCAGGTGGTGGTGGCTGGGATCAGGGGTGTGGGGTCCCCAGGGAGGGACAGAGACAGAGAGATAGGGGATGGGGAAGGGGAGAGACTCAGAGGACAGACAGGCAGACTCAGTTCAGAGCAAGGATGGACAGCCCCTCACCTGCCTTCCTCTCTCCAGGACAGCTCCCCTCCACACCCTCCCTCTCAGTGCAGCCAGGACCCATGGTGGCCTCAGGAGAGAATGTGACCCTGCTGTGTCAGTCCTGGAGCTCTGTGGACACTTTCCTTCTGTCCAAGGAGGGGGCACCCGATCCCCCCCTGTGTCTTAGATCAGAGTACCGAGCTGGGCATTACCAGGCCAAATTCTCCATGAATCCTGTGACCTCAGCCCAGGGGGGGACCTACAGGTGCTACGGCTCATACAGCACCTCCCCCTACCTGTTGTCACACCCAGTGACCCTGGAGCTCCAGGTCTCAGGTGAGGGGTCCCCAACCCTGTCCTTACTGACTCCATCAGCTCAGGGCCCAACCCTCAGGAAAACCTGACAGTGACAAATAAAGGGTTCAGGGGACTCTGTAAAGTAGGGTCCAGCCCAGGAGAGGTTGGAAAGAGCAGGGATCTCCACCCAGGCTCCCCCATCCTTCAGTCTCAGCAGAGATGAGAGGTAGGGTGTGGGTGAGGGGTGGGTGAAGGATCCCGAGTAGACAGAGGCCTCCTACTCTCTTCCTGATGCCTCCATATCAGAATCTGAACTGTGGTGTCAGGCCCCATGGACTCTCCCCTAGAGGGAAGTCTCTATACCTGTGGGCTCTGCTCTGCTGCCCCTTATGCTTACCTGGGGGCCTCACTGCCACTGGGTGCACACCTGATACCAGGTTCAAAGCTTTTCAACCTTATTCGTAAAAATGGTGTCAATTCATAGCTTGTTTTAAGAATTGGTTAACTACTTTAATACCACAAAGTAAGTTGTCTGAATAATAGTTAAGTATACCTAAGGGAGCTATTGGTTTGGGCATATTTTTATGTGCCGTTAACTCATTATGCACTCTCTGACTTCCCATTGCTGTTTTTTTTTTCTAATTAATTTATTTATTGGGGCACCTGGGTGGCTCATTCAGTTGAGTGTCCAAATTCAGCAGAGGTCATGATCTCGTGGTTCGTGGGTGTGAGCCCCACATTGGGCTCTGTGCTGATGGCTCAGAGCCTGGAACGTGCTCTGGATTCTGTCTCTCCCCCTCTCTCTGCCCCTCCCCTGCTTGCACTCTGTCTCTCCTTCTCTCTCAAAAATAAATAAACATTAAAAATATTTTTTAATTCAAGTTAGTTAACACACTATGTAGTATTGGCTTCAGTAGCAGAACCCAGTGATGTATCACTTAAAATCATTCTCTATTTTTATCTTATTTTCCTTCCCTTCCCCTCTGTTCATCTGTTGTCTGTCTTAAGTTTCACATGTGAGTGAAATTATATGATATTTGTTTTTCTCTGACTGACGTATTTAGCCTTAGCATAATACACTCTAGCTCCATCCACATTGTTGCAAATGGCAAGATTTTATTCTTTTCCATCACAGAGTAGTATTCCGTGTGTGTGTGTGTGTGTGTGTGTGTGTGTGTGTGTGTATCCTACACACACACACATACACACCACATCTTCTTTATCCATTCATCAGAAAATGGACATTGGGCTTTTTGCATAATTTGGCTATTGTTGATAGTGCTGCTATAAACCTTGGAGTGCATGTGCCCCTTTGAATCAACATTTTTCTATTCTTTGGATAACACCTACAATTACAATTTCTGGGTCTAACATACTTATATTTTTAGTTTTTTGAGGACCCTCCATACTGTTTTCCAGAGTGGGTACAACAGTTTGCATTCCCACCAGCAGTGTAAAGGGTTCCCCCTTCTCCCCATCCTGGCCAACATCTGTTGTTTCCTGAGGTGTTAACATTAGCAATTCTGACAGATGTGAGGTGGTTATCATTCTGGTTTTGATTTATATTTCTCTGAAATGAGAGATGTTGAGGATCTTTTCATGTGTCTGTTAGCCATCTGGATATCTTCTTTGGAAAATTGCCTATTCATGGTTTCTGCCCATTTCTTCACTGGATTATTTGGTTTCGTGGGATTGAGTGTGATGCATTCTTTATAGATTTTAGATACTATTCTTTATATGATATATCATTTGAAAATACTTCTCCCAGTCCATTGGTTGCCTTTTAGTTTTGTTGACTGCTTCCTTCATTGTGCAGAAGCTTTTCATCTTGATGAGGTCCTTACAGTTCATTTTTGTTTTTGTTTCCCTTGCCTCCAGACATGTCTAGTAAGAAGTTGCTGTGGTGAAGGTCAAAGAGGCTACTTCCTGTGTTTTCCTCTGGGATTTTGATGGTTTCCTGTCTTATCTTTAGGTCTTTTATTCATTTTGAATTTATTTATCTGTATGGTGTAAGAAAGTGGTCCAGTTTCATTCTTCTGCATGTAGCTGTCCAGTTTTCCCAGCACCATTTGCTGAAAAGACTGTCTCTTTTGCATTGGATACTCTTTCCTATATTGTTGAAGATTAGTTGGCCATAAATGTGTCAGTCCATTACTGGGTTCAACTGATCTATGTGTCTGTTTCTGTGCCAGTACCATACGGTCTTGTTGATTATAGCTTTGTAGTACAGCAAGAAGTCCAGAATTGTGATGCCTCCTACTTTGGTTTCTTTTTCAACATTACTTTCAGTATTTGGGGTCTGTAATTTTTGTCTCTCTCTCTTTATTTATTTATTTTTTTTGCTATTTTGATTTTCATATTAAAATGAGGTAATAGCTTTTCATGATTTCCTTGTCTTTGTGTTCACTTGATATTATAATTCCACTGAACTTTTCTGTTCCTTGAAGTTGAAAACCATACATAGGGACTTCCTCAGTTTAACCCTGTGAGATAGTGGGAGCAAAGTTTGTCTTTGACAATGTAAATAAAATGATTAGCTATCCTTACTGGAAACATCACCAGATTTCTAGAGTTTGTCCCAAAACACCAAGATGATGATGGAGCCTCCCATTATGGGCATGCCTCCCTGAATTGTCTCCATTCACCAAACCTGAGACCAGGTGTTCCTGTCAGTCTTCCTGCCCCAGGCCACAGACATGACTGAAGTTCTGTTGAGGAACAGACAGACCACACCTCTCTGTCTCTCCCTTTCTCTAGACAGGAAGATCTATATATCCATACAAATACACGTGATTATGTATTCATATATCTATTTCTGTTAATATAAATATATATGGTTATATATGTATATACAAATGATCTATGAATATATAACATATATATATCTATATATATATCTATATATATATATATCTACAGATATTCATCCTCATGGCCATACTCTTCATTCAATAGCTTTTCACAATAGGATCTCCCTGCCTAGACCCACACACAAGCAAGGAATAATGGTGTTTATGTGACCCAGTAAATGAACATCACCTTTAGGAAATACATACTAATGTGTTTTGTATAGATGTGTGCACCTATTTATGTGTATATCTATCAACCAGTGTGGGCATTTCTAATTATATGAAAAATGAATTAATGGAAGCACATGAGGATGTAAAGTTCCAGGTACAGATTAAAATGCAGTCCCAGAAAGATGGGAGCTGGCTGAGATGGAGGGAAGGAGACCCTGCCCCGGAATATCCGGTCCCTCTGTGCTCCTAACCTTCAGGAGCCCCTGATACCAACCCCTCATCCATGGATGCTGGATCCTTGGCTGTTGAATAAATGGGAACTCTCAGCTGTGGGGACATGAGCACAGGGGGTTTTGTATCCCAGACTGAACAGGGGACATATAAGGACACAATTATTTCCGTGTTGGGAGGATATTTTTCTCCCCAACCCTGAGCTCCTAGGGCACAGGTAGCATCTACTCCAGAGTGACTCATAAGCAAAGTCTGAATTCAAAGAAGACATGGAGATGGAAGAAATCCAATGAGTATGCCAAAGGAAACCCCATTACTGCAGAGAAGGGGTTGTTCAGGAACTGTATAAAAACTATGTAATGAGGAAATGAGGGATATAGAACACAGAGTCAGAAGACAGGCTGGACAGTGGTCTCAGGCTCCTGAGCATCTGCTTCTATTTTCCCCACAGTAGCAGCTGACACCATCAGCCCACCCCAAAACAAGTCAGACCCCCACATTGGTGAGTAGAAGAAAATCTCAGTTTTGGGACTGGCATGGAGGGTAAAGTCCTATCAAGGGGAGGTGGGTGACTTTGGTGGGCATCCAGGATCCGGGGTGATTTGGCTCTCCCCTGACCTCTGTAACCTCTTGGTCCTCATTCCTAGCCTCCAACCCCAAAGATTACACGCTGGAGAATCTCATCCGCATGGGTGTGGCAGGCTTGGTCCTGGTGGTCCTCGGGATTCTGCTATTTCAGCCTCGACACAGCCACAGAAGAACCCCAGATGCAACCAGGAGACAAACACAATGAGAAAATGGAGACAACCCACCATTCCGTGTGGCAGAGCTCTAGGAATGAACCTAATGGTCCAGGGGGTTCTGGAAGAAAATCTGCAGCTTTGCCAGCAGAACTGTCTGCTGAGAAACTGTCTGGGCTGTTGCCTGGCCAGGACTCTTCGTCCATGAACTGTGGTACTTTCCCTCCTGCCACTGATGGATTCCCTTCACTGCCACCCTGTCTTTTTTCATCCCTGTGACAGGAGGGTACATCTCACACTGGTTTAGGTTCATACCTTCCTACAGTGTCATGTTCTGGTCCACTTTACTGGGATACATTTTCCTTTATTTTCAATTTTCACATTCCCTAATGTGTGCTGTCCACTTCCATTCCTTCAGCACCAAACAAAATATCTGTTTTAATAAGTGAGTAAGTGGGTGAAAATCAGATCCACTTTGTGACAGAGAAATCCAAAACCAATGCCTTAACTCCCTCTGGACTCATAAAGCTCTTTGCTCCTCATCCAATGATTCCTGGGGTATTTTCCAGAAATACCCATAGTTGGACTGAGCACAGGGTTGTCTGAAGTGACAGCCTGGTGCTGTGCTGCTACACTGGTTCACGAAATAATCGTTTTTTAGAAAGCTGCTTCCCACGGCGTTTGCCCATTTCTTCGGTGTAAACACGCCCTTCATGGCCAACATCAAGATGTCATGTGAATGCACTGTGTGCCCAGCATGGACACAGTCATCCTTCACAGGTGAGTGTGATCCAGATGTGGGACACCTCACTGGTAACCCCAGCATGTACGTATGCTTCCTTCTATTTGTAAGATCCTTGGATTTACCACTTCAGTGTAATGCCACAGTTTCAGTGAATTGTAATCTCCACTCCTAGTACATTCACATGAGAGGCAAGAGAACACAATTGCAAAATCAATTGTTGGAGAAAATACCGTGTACTTAGAATTTCAGTACATTACTGGTAGGAGTATAAATTGTTCCATTCAATTTGGGGAGTAGATCAGATTCACCTGGTCAAAGGAAGAGACACAGCTCTGTCCCACAACTCTATGCCCTAGAGGAAACCGTGTGCATATGCATGCTGATATATGCATGAGAATATTGACAAGGGTGTCATTTAGTGTAGATAAAACCATACAAACAAATCAACAGTTTCAAACACCACATTAAATAAATGAAAGAAAACATCAAGAAGCCTGTATGTAAGATTATTCTATCACATACTTAATGTCAAGAAGAGACCACAGTTATTATTTAAGCAGGCATGACTAACTTCAGCCATATAAAGAATGGAAGGAAAAACTTCCTATGCAATCCATTATGGTGGTAACCATATAAATGCCTGAGCTTCATATAGGTCTGTCCTTAAGAGTCTGCCTGTTCCACCTCACTACCTCCCCCTCTGACCTATCCAAGCACTTTCCTGAGCAGCTGGCTCAGCTGAACCATCACTTCCAGCTCATTTGTGGACTGTCTTTCCCTCAGTCTCAGTAATTTTAGGGCAGGCAGCTGTGTTCAGGGATGCTGGCATATGGGGACAGGGTCTCTGCACTCCATTCCCAGGAGAAACTTACTGGAGGCTTGACCTTGAAAACAGAGGTAGATTCCCTCAGCCTTAGTGTTGTCATGAAAAGTGGAAATGATATTTTGGTGGTGGAGAGTTTCTGACACAAGGAAATCTCCGATGACAGGCTTTTGAAATAATTTATGCTCCACAGACAGTAGTCCTTCCTTTATTGACCTTCCTTGTGGAGAAGAGAAAAAAATTAGGGCCCCTTGAAGAGAGGCTCCCATTCCTTCCTGGGCTTTCCTTGCAGCAGGGTCCCAGATGTGCTGGTCCCTTTCTATGGCAGTGATCATGTGACCCTCCACACCTATGGAAAGAGGGATGCTCTGAGCTCCAGAATAACCAGGTTCTCTGAGGTCCCAGAACAAGACAGTAGACCCCAATCAATAACTGTGGGCATTGTAAATGCCGTGAACAAAACAGCTCTGGGAGACTGTAGAGTCCACTTAGGAAGTTTTAGTGACACAGCAGAACAGAAAGACTGAGAATAGTCTTATAAGAAAGGAAGGACAATATCATCATCAAATGTAGTTGCTTTGATTCAGTGAGCCACAATAGTTGGAAACAAGGATTATCAGAAAATTTTTGGATGATATCTATGTTTCTGAAAAAGGAACAGTTCAGCAGGCTGATGAACAATATCTAAGTTGTCCAGCTACAGAAACAGCAAGATACCAGATTGTTTTTCAGACTTTTTTTGTGATATTTTAAAGATTCAATAAAAGCTGTACTGATGAGAGGAAAAAAAAGAAAATAATTACATTTACAATGACATAAAAATAATAAAATAGTTGGGAATAAATTTAACCCAAAAGGTGAAAGAGCTGTACTCTGGAAACTGTGAGACTTTGATGAAAAAAAATGAAGATGAAAACACATGGAAAGATATCCCATGTTCATGGACTGGAAGAATATTATTGTTCAGATACCTATATATCACCCATATTACCCAGATGTCCATGTTAGCCAGATGTCTATAATAATGAGAATGGATAAATACATGTTGATATATTTATGCAAGAAATCTTATATTGCAATCCAATGAAATAGAGCTAAAAAAATCATTATGTGTATATCATAGCAATATAAACTGAAGTACAAAAAAGATAGATGCGAAGCTGGTAATTTAAAAAATTTGAAAGAATTATGTATTTGGGTGCATATATGTATGTATGTGTGTGAAAATATATATGTTTACATTTATTACAATTACATATTTTACAAAGAGAGACAAGTGCCTTAAAACCATATTCACAATTACATATTTTACAAGGAGAGGTAAGTGCCTTAAAACTGTATTTCCAACAAATATCAAGATATGAAGTTAAAGGAGGAGATGGCATAAGGGAAAATATGTAGATGGATTAGGTTATGTGGTCATTGCAACCTTCTTGTTTTAAGTTGGAGAGTGTTGCTGTTTTGGGTTTTTGATCATAAAATGTTTTAGGGTGAGTTTTTTGACATTCTTAATTGGCTATTAGAAAGTGAATTTCCTATAGCATCATGTTAATGGATATTTATATATTTATATAAAATTTACAGAGAGATACAGATAGATGAATCTCTGAGTTTGGATTTCTGGGTCATAAGATGAATTTCAGATAAAACCATAAGATCCAGAATTTACATGCATTATTCTTTGCTAATAAAGTGAAACTCTATGACTCTAAATAACTGCAGGGGCGCCTGGGTGGCTCAGTCGGTTAAGTGTCCGACTTCGGCTCAGGTCATGATCTCACAGTCCATGAGTTCAAGCCCCACGTCGGGCTCTGTGCTGATGGCTCAGAGCCTGGAGCCTGTTTCGGATTCTGTGTCTCCCTCTCTCTCTGACCCTCCCCCATTCATGCTCTGTCTCTCTCTGTCTCAAAAATAAATAAACGTTAAAAAAAATTTTTTTAAAAAATAAATAAATAACTGCATATTCCTTCTACAGGGAAATTAAATAATTTTTGACAAGTATTAGCTCAATACTAAAAATATCATCTTAGAACATCATTTTGATTTATACAGTGTAATTCTTTTTTAAATTTTTTTATTTTAATGTTTATTTATTTTTGAGACAGTGTGAGAGACAGAGTGCAAGCAGGGGAGGGACAGACAGAGGGAGACACAGAATCTGAAGCATGTTCCAGGCTCTGAACTGTCAGCACAGAGCCCAACGCGGAGCTAGAACTCACGAACCGTGAGATCATGACCTGAGCCAAAGTCGGACACTTAACCGACTGAGCCACCCAGGGGCCCTAATTCTTTTTATGATAGTATCTACTACAAATGTTGCACATTACATATGAAGGTTTTGTAGCTTAGACTTTAAAAAAAAAAAAAAACTATCATTTCATCATTCTGAGTATGAGGGATTGTGTCTGTGTTTCAAGTCTGACCACAGTAAATGATGCGACACAACAGCTCTGAACAATTTCCAGGAAGCCTGGCTTTACCCTAAGCTGAACCACCCCACCCCATCCCCCCCCCCCCCCCGCCCTGCACCACCCATAAGCAAAGCAAAAAGAGCCTGTATGCATCACCTTTCCTTATTGCAGTCAACTTATAAACATGAGCTGGGCCCCATTTCATGGCATCCTGTGTACTTCTCAACTTTGCTGGGTCACCGCTCAGCAGAAGCAGTGCCATACCACCCATAGTCATCAGCCTGGCATGTCTTGGTAAGTCCTGGAAGGGGAGGAAGGGAGGGGACGCTATGTTGGAAATATTGGCCTGGAAGGCTGGGCATCCCCACAGAAGACTGCTCCCTTGGAGGCAAGGTGGACCTTGATGGTAAGGCTCAGGCCAGGCAGGGGAATGAGTGGGAGGCCAAGTCTTCTATGGAGATGGACCACCTATCATGAGTCTTTCTTTCCAGAGTTCTTCATCCAAAGGATTTGGGCACAAGTGGGTGAGTCTTTCCCTCCAAAACTTGGGTTGCCATGCACTCAGGATAAGAGTATACCTATAACAGGAGGGCAGATGGCACACGAGGTTGGGTGATGGGTTGACTGCAGGAGGCCTTATGGGAGAATCTCTTGTGAAATAGAAAGTGGGGGCCCCGGGAAACCTTAGTCTTAGTTCTGGTCCAGAGACCCTTCCTAGACTCTGTTCTCCTTGGCTGAGCCATGCTCTAAAGCCATCTGGAAGACACTGCTGCTCAGAGCTGAGATGTCTGGGAGAAGCCATCTGTAGAGCAGGGGATGCAAAAGGTGACAGGAATAACAGAATGTCTGAGGACAAGACAGCCACTAAAGCTCCTCAGCACGCCCATGAGAGTAGGAGCCCCATGCTGCTGCTGACATTGTTCCATGGCAGAGGTACAAAATCCACATGCCAGAACCCCTGGAATTCCAGCATGTTCTGACATGGCTCTGTCGTGTAACATGCCTCATGTGTTCGCTGACGTGGCATTCACATAGGTCATTACTCTCCTCTTCAGTGTCTACTTTGTCTTCTTTTATGTAACAAACTTCACACTATCAACACCTACTAAGAGCCCACTATTCAGTGCTCACTCAGAATTCTCGGTCAACAGGTTACTTGTAAGAGATGCCGTGTCTCTGTGGTGTGGGGAGTCTTTGTGTGGCATGGGCACCCTTGGATTGGAAAGGAGCCTTAGAGACATGGAAGGAGGGGGATCCTCTGAGCTTAGGGAGAGGAGACCAATGCTGTGCTTCCTTCTCCCCCAGGTGGTCCTCCTGTGCTGTGCTCCTCCCTGTCTGCCTGGCCAAGCCCAGTGGTTCCTCAAGGACAATGTGTGACTCTTCAGTGTCACTCTCATTGCAGGTTTGGCACGTTCAGACTATACAAGGTTACTGGTGCCCTCATTCCTGAACTCCACAGCATAATGTTGCAGGACAGCTTCCTCGCTGGCTCTGTAACCCCAGCACATGCAGGAACTTAAAGATGTCATGGATCCTACCTTGGCTCCTCCTCTGTGTGGTCACCACCCAGTGACCCCCTGTTGATTGTGGTCACAGGTCAGAGAGTGCTTCTCTAGAGGAACTATTTCCTGTCCTGATCTTCCTAATCTCAGAGTTTCCTGGTGGGAGTGTCAGTCAGGTCCAATTATAACAATAGGAGCTGCTCCAAGGGCGTTTAATGTATGTGGGCAGAATAATGGCCCCCAATTATGTCTACACCATAATACTCCAAATCAATGAATAGTCCAAGGCCAATTAAGGTTGAATATGGAATGAAGGTCATTAAGCCGATGACCTGGAGATGGAGAGATTATCCTGGATTATCCAGGCGGACTTACTGTAATTATAAGGGTAGAAGGAAGCAGGAGAATGAGCTTCAGAGTCATGCAGCATGAAAAAGACTCCACCAGCCATTGCTAGCTCTGACGTTGGAGGAAGGGGTCATAAGACAAGGAATACAGGCAGCTCCTAGGAGCTGGAAAAGACAGGAGCAGATTCTCCCCTTGAGCCTTCAGAAGGAAACAGTCCTGTCCACGCTGTCCTTGATCCCAGCCCATAAGACCCATGTTGGACTTCTGACATCCAGAACTATAAGACAACAGATTGGTGCTCTTTTGAGCCATTATGTTTGTAGCAATTTATTACAGCAACAACAGGTAATCAATAAAGATACCTAGGTGAGGAACAAATTAGGACGCCAAACAGGGAAAGTGAAGCTACTCCCAGCGATAGGTAAGGGCAGGATGTTGATGCCACCACTAGACTGCAGTGACATACTGGGGGGAGTGTTCCCAAACTGCTCTGTGGAAGCTGGGGCCTTGGAGAAGTCACAGACATGGTAGAAGATGTGCCCATCCCCACTAGGCACAGGCTTGGTAGGCACTGGGAGTTACTGTGGTACCTGCTTTACTGCTTAATTCCTGTCTCCTACCAGGGATTCCAACTCATCAAACAGAGCAGGAACTGGTCTGATAAAAGAGCCTGGAAATGCAGGCTGCAGTGTCATTCTCCCACCCCCACCATACAAAGCAGAAAAGGGGTCTATGGGAAACAGGGGCAACAGTTAATGTGTCAAGGATGAGAACAATGGTAATGGAATCTGGTGCTGTTTCTTCTGATGGAGAAACAGAGCAAAGGAGGGGCAGAGACAGAGGGGGACATGCAGACAGAAAAAGACACAGAGACACAAAGAAGGAGGCGAAATACAGACACGGGGCACCCTCACTCATTTAGGGTCCCAGGGAATGGGGTGAGGCAGGGTCGCTCTTTGTAAACTTACAATGTCCATGTTCTTAGGAGTCTGCAGAAAACTTTCCTTCTCAGCTCAGCCAGGTCCCCTGGTGAAATCAGAAGGGAACATGACCTTGCATTGTTGCTCAGAGATCCAGTTTGAAAGCTTTGTTCTTCACAGTGAGGAGCTATCCAAGGCCCCTTGGCACCTTCCTGGGCAGTCCCATCGTGAGGGTTCCCATGCTAGCTTCATCATGGGTCCTGTGACAGCTGCCCATGCAGGGACCTACAGGTGCTTCGGTTTTCTGAATCACTCCTTCTATGAGTGGTCTACCCCCAGCGACCTCCTGGACATCATGATCACAGGTGAGAATGTCCTGCTCCCATCCTCTTTGGGATACAGACAGGGTGTTCTAAGACTTGGAAGCCCCGGGTGGTGATGAGGGACACGCACATGGGTTTTTATGCAGAGAGATAGCCTTGGCAAGAGCTACACCTAGAGAGACAATGACAGAAGGGTGACAGTACAAACCATTAGTTATAACATAAAGGACAGATAAGGGGCAGAAATAGGGAGTCAGTAGTGGAGACAAAGAGTGAAGGAAGGGACACAGATGGGTACATTCACATCAGAGACAGGTGCCCTTCCACTCTGACTTTGTTCAGAAACCTGGGACAGTTTAGAACGTGGTTTCCAGTTATTCTCCACACCCTCTTCTCTACCAGGAGAACCTAAAGACACACCACGTATATGACCAAGTTTTGAGGCCAGGTTGGCCTTTCTCAGGCTGATTCCCCATGGGCCCTGGGTCCTCTCTTCATGTGGCACCCACAGGTGTGGTATTCCCTCCTACATGACTTCATCCCATGTAGTTGAACCACAATGTGACCCTGGATACTATGGTCCCAGGTGGAGGAGACAGTCACTAGCTCCTATATGTGGTATGTTTTATGGGTTCCCAAAGCTGTTTCTTGGGCCAATGTTCAAGGTTGCTCGAGATGCTACAGGATTACTGAGGTCAAAGCCCACAGAAAGATGCAATCAGAGAGAAAGCAGAGTCAATGTACATCAATGGCCATATAAAGTCTTTCATATAAAGAGACACAGAAATGCAATGTGTACATGTGCACACACACACACACACACACACACAGAATGGAGGGGAGACAGAGAGAGACAGACAGATTGATAGACACTGGTTCAGTGACACATAAAACAGAAGAAAGAAAAAGGGATAGAGAAGTAGACATAAAGATGGAGGGGACAGATAAAAGCCCTAAAAGAGACCTGAGCGGGAGCACAAAGATAGAGAAAGACGGTAATGTGGGGTAGATAACAGAGATCCCAAAAGAGAACCAGGGATATAGAAGCAGAGAAAGTCACCAAGATGGTGGTAATAGAGACAGACAGGTAGATAGATGATAGATAGATAGATAGATAGATAGATAATAGATAATAAACAGATGGTAGATAGATGATAGATAGATAGATAGATAATGCAGAAAGAGACAAGATGAAATAAGAGACTCATGAAAGAAAAAGACAGATCAAACCGACAGATCCCACAGAGGCAGAGAGAGTAAACCAACACAAAAAGGGGAAAGATGGAGGAAGGCAAGAACAGGAAATAGAGAGGTGGACACGAGGGGACAAAGTGGACATTAGGCTCTGGGAACAGGGAAAGAGAATTCACAGTCCAGGTGTGAAGTACACTGTGAGCAAGGAAAAGCCTCTCTAACTGAACTGCCTCCGTTTCCTCCAGGTCTACATAAGAAACTTTCTCTCTGGGCCCAGCTGGGTGCTGTGCTGAGTTCAGGAGAGAACATGACCCTGTCCCGCTGCTCAGAGAGCAACTTTGATGTGTACCATCTACCCAGGGACGGGCAGCTCCGTGGGCACCAGCTGGCTGAGGGGCAGAGGCACGATGGTGCATCCTGGGCCCACTTCCTTCTGGGTCCCGCAAAACCAGCCCTGGGTGGGACCTACATATGCCATGGCTCTTTCAACTCCTCTCCCTGTGAATGGTCAGGCCCAAGTGACCCACTGTACCTTTCTGTCACAGGTGAGGAAGCACACAACCTGCTCTGTGCCCAGTGATTCAGGATATATCTGAGGGCTATATGTGAAGGGTGTCCTACTGATAATGGGAGGATGCTTAGGAGTTCTGGAGAGAGAGAAACATAGATAAAGAAACAGGGAAGGAGAGACTGAGGACTCACCTCCAGCCTCCTCCTGTGCATCTTGCACAGAGACCCACACTGGGGGGTCTGTGTACAGAGGAAGATGGAAAGGGGTCAAGGCGGGCCCAGGAGGGGGAGAAAAGGGGCTCAGTTTGGGGATATCATAGCTTGCATTGGCCCCTCACCACTACTCATTTCCCAGGAGCCCCTCCTGACCTCCCACCCACAGAGAGATCTCCAAGGTGGTACAGGTGCCTTTGGGGAAAGATCAAGAAACCTCCTCTTGGGGCGCCTGGGTGGCGCAGTCGGTTAAGCGTCCGACTTCAGCCAGGTCACGATCTCGCGGTCCGTGAGTTCGAGCCCCGCGTCGGGCTCTGGGCTGATGACTCGGAGCCTGGAGCCTGTTTCCGATTCTGTGTCTCCCTCTCTCTCTGACCCTCCCCCGTTCATGCTCTGTCTCTCTCTGTCCCAAAAATAAATTAAAAACAAACAAACAAAAAAAAACGTTGAAGAAACCTCCTCTTAAGTAGAGGCCCCTTTCATCCCCAACCTCTTCTGTTTTCTCTCTGCATCTTGAAGTCTCAGGGATTCAGTCCCCAGGGATTGTGGGGAGGGGTCCCAAGAGCTCCCAGGAACTCAGCGTCAGATGGCAATGAGCTTCGGTGGGTAGAATATGGGCAACTCCACATCCCCACCTCTCTCCTGACTTGTCTTCTAGGAAACCTGTCAAGTAGTTGCCTTCCATACAGAGAGCCAAACTCCAAAACTGGTAAGTGAAGGATCTCTTTTATCCTTGTTTGTAGACAAAGAGAAGCCTTGGGTTTGAGTGTTGGCTCAGCCACCTTCCAGCTCTGTGATCTTGGGCCCATTACCATGCCTTTCTGATCCCCAGACTACAATGGCAGAAGGGGTTGGGGTCAGCATGAGGCCAGTGAGGACTCTTAAACTCTAATTTTCTGCAGCAGAGACCTCCTCCAAAAGAAGAGAGTGAAAATAAACCTGATCTACTTGCCAGGAATAACACCATACCTGCTCTTTCCCCATTCCTAAGTAGAGATGAGAATCTGTTGCGACCGGCACAACAAACACCGATATCAGGGTCCTGAGGGTAGAGGAATGTAAGAAAAAAAGAGAGAAGAGAAAGTTTGGGAACAGGAGGGTCCCCTGGGCTGACGGCCCAAGTGATGGCTGTATTGTTGCTATACATAATCTTTTATAATATTAGACTCTTATGGATCAGGTCATTCTAAGAATAATCAGGTTTCACATAATCGCTGCCAACCAAAACATTTAGTTCTGTGTTTCTTGTGAATTTTCTAGACTGGTCACAACAAGACCTTGTTGATAAGATTGCTAGCAAAACACAATTCCCATGTTTGTTTCTATCTGACTCAGGGTAGAAAAAGGGAGGTAGCATTACTGCCAACACCTGCAGACCACAGGCTTCAGGAATTAACTTTCTCAGCCTTGACAAGGCTTTCATATGCCCTTGAAAGTGGGGGAATGGGAGGGGGAACCACCGGGTTGGCTGAGTCAACAAGGAACCGTTGCTCGACCCGGTCTCAGCCTGGCACTGGGGCCCGGCCTCCCACATGAATGGCAGGGGGAACCACCAGGTTGGCTGAGTCGACAGGGAGCCTTTGCTCGACCCGGTCTCAGCCTGGCACTGGGGCCCGGCCCCCCACAAGATTCATGGGATCTTGGAGGAGAGAAAGGAAGAGAACAGCTGGTGGGGGTAGGTAGTGCTTAGAGAAGTTCCATTTGCCAAGAAATGAGCTCCTGTCTGTCAGAATGCAACACGGATATGCTTAGTAGAGTGAGGGAGAACTCAGAACCCAGTCTCTCACCCATACATGTGATTCCTTCATTTATTTGTTCATGCACTGTTCCAGTGCACATGTATGTCCATGTGCTGGATATGCCATAGGTAGTCATTTCCTATTGGTGCTATAACAAATTTCCACAAGCTCAGTACATTAAAACAACACAGTTTTGTTTTTTTTTAGAAAGAGAGAGAGAGGGAGAGAGAGAGAGAGTGAGAGAGTGAGTGAGCACGAACAGGGGAGGGGCAGAGAGAGGGACACAGAGGGACCAAAGCGGGCTCTGCACTGAAAGCAGAGAGACCAATGTGGGGCTTGAACTCACAAACCGTGAGATCATGACCTGAGCCCAAATCAAGAGTTGGACGCTTAACCAACTGAGCCACCCAGGCGCCCCAAAACAACACAGTTGATAAAATGATCTCATAGTTCTATAGTTCATAGTTCTGAAATGGGTCTCATGAGGCTGAAACCAAGATGGCAGCAGGCTGTGTGCCTTCTGGAGGCTCTGGGGGACAATCCATTTCCTTGCCTTTCCAGCTTTTAGAGCCTGCCCATGTTCCTCTGCTCATGGTCCCTTTCCTCCATCTTCAAAGCCAACAATGATTGGTCAAGTCTAACTCACATTGAACCACTTAGACCCCCCCCTTCCTTCATCACATCTCCTTCTCTATTAAGGACTCTTGTGATTACATTGGGGCCATCCAGATAATCTGGGATAACCTCTCAATTTTAAAGCCAGTGGATTAGCAACCTTAATTACATCTGCAACCATAGTTCCTCCTTGTCATGTAACATGACATAATTGCAAGTTATGGGAATTAGCACATGGAACTTTTGAGGGATGCATTCTTCTGCCTACTGCCAATAGTAAACAGGATGCCTTGGGAATGCATCTTGGTAAGCTGGTATTGCAGCTTAAGTGGAAGGGCAGAAAATGAGAGCATGAATGGATGAATGATCAGTTGTGAGGAAACTATACATGAAAATTTAAATAAAGTGATAGATAGTGCTTTGTGGATGGTTTAGAGTGAGTGGCAGAGACTCTCTCAATTTTGGGCAGTATTAGGTCATGACCTTAATGACAAGAAGTGTTTAATTCTTTGAAGATTGTTGGAAAGATATCCCAGAGCTATCACCCAAGAAGACACTAAGGTGAGAATAATCTTATGCTCAAGGAAGAGTCTAAATGCTGCAGGGGAGGTGGAGAGAATGACAAGATCAATGGAAGGAGACAGAGAGGAACAAGATTGTATAAAGGAGCTGAGTAGGAACAAGGAATGTGTGCTACATGTTCGGTCCCATTGCAAATCGTCTAAGCATCTACTGGGAATCCATATATGATTAATAGTAACTTATATGAAAATGGGTTGTAAGGCGTATAACTGGGAGCCAAGAGACCACAGAAAATGCAATTGCCACCCTCCTGGTGAAATGTGGTGCCAAGTTAGACACCAAATGAATGAAGTAGATAAATACAAGACATGTTCTTGAGGTAGAACCATTTGGAGGAGGTTCTGTTGGATCTGGTTTTTCCTAGTTGCTTGCTTTTGGACTCATTCATTTCTTTGTGCAATTAATTTTCACTGCAACTAAACCTATACTTGTCAGGAGAGAGGAATCATGCGGGGGGAAGTGTGTACAAATGAGGATGCTTAGTGTAACAGTATAGTATACCAGAAAGACAAAGGCACTTGGCTTCAAATAGTCATTTTTCCACTTCTGTATGATAAGCTCATTTATCTTCTATTTTATCCACAATAAAATGAGGTTAAATCTCCCCGTTTTAGGTTCTCTGTGTGGATGAGGTCAGGACAAAAACGTGAAAGCATTTCACATGCTTCTGCAACAGAGAAAGTGCTGTATACATGATTTAAATTGCCCCACTCCATTCCGCTCACCTCAAACCTCTACCTCACCCCTGCGTCCAGTCATCTGTGAACATATGATAGATCCCTTGGAGGTGAATACCAATACCCTTTTGAGTCAGTTCAAATCTTAGAGACAGGAACAAGCACTATTTAATTAAGAGTGCTTAATTAAGAGTCAACTTTCCTCTTAATTCCCAAAAGGACTGGTTTTGTTGGGACAGTGAATGGACAACAACAAAATATGTTCAGGAATAGCTGGTAGAGAGGATCAGACGAGCAGTAACCTAATATATGACTCATGAGACCACGCAAAGCAAACACATCGCACTGTGCAGCCCTTGCTCACCCATTTTGTTATCATTTCCTGCCTGTACAACATAAAATAACTCTACTTACTTTGACTTTGGTTTCAACTTTTTCTTTTGTTAAAGAATTTAGTCTTTCTTTTGTTAAAGAACGTTGTTCGATTCAGGGTTGAGGTAGAGATACTGTAGGCATTTATCCAACAATCAATAAATGGGAGGCAATCAATAAAGGAGAGCTACTGTGATTTTCTCCTTAGATTCACATCTTCCTGCAGGTAACCCCAGACACTTGCATGTTCTGGCTGGGCCCTTTAGTGGCCATCATCTTCCTCACCATCCTTCTTTTTTTCCTCACTCATCACTGGTGCCATGCCACAAAGAGTGAGTCTTGGGAAGAAGAGGCCAGTTTCCATCTAAGCAGAGCAGGGAGCTAGGATGAGAGTGCTCAGGTGTGAGTTCTCTGTTTGCAGGCTGATGTCTGGTTCAAGGCAGGAGCCACAGAGGTCAGGTTTTCTAGAGAGAACACCAGTGCCCTCCGTCCTTATCAATGGAATGGAAATAGGGAGATATTAATGGGATGGGTCTGTGAACCTTTCGAGAGGTAGAATTTCTTTTTTTTTTTTTTTAACGTTTATTGATCTTTGAGAGACAGAGAGAGATAGAGCATGAGCGGGGGAGGGGCAGAGACAGAGGGAGACATAGAATCTGAAGCAGGCTCCAGGCTCTGAGCTGTCAGCACAGAGCCCGATGCTGGGTTCAAAGTCATGAAATGTGAGACCATGACCTGAGCTGAAGTTGGACGCTCAACTGACTGAGCCACCCAGGCGCCCCTAGAGAGGTAGAATTTCTGACTCTACTTTTTGGTAGTAATTCCAGGCAATACTGCACCTCTCTGGTTCCATCCATGTTGCTGCAAATGGCATGATTTCATTCTTTCTCATTGCCAGGTAGTATTCCATTGTGTATGCTGAGTGAAATAAGTCAGTCAGAGAAGGACAGATATCATATGTTTTCACTCATATGTGGATCTTGAGAAACTTAACAGAAGTCCATGGGGGAAGGGAAGGGGAAAAAATAGTTACAAACAGAGAGAGAGGGAAGCAAACCACAAGAGACTCTTAAATACAGAGAACAAACTGAGGGTGGATGGGGGAGTGGAGGAGAGGAGAAAATGGGTGATGGGCATTGAGGACGGCACTTGTTGGGATGAACACTGGGTATTTTTTGTAAGCCAATTTGACAATAAATTATATTTTAAAAAATACTGCACCTCTGTGCATGGGTATCTGTATCTATTAAATGAGGACCCAGAAATGCCCTTCCATGTGTTTTTGATGACTTCTATTCCCTACAGATGCTGCTATAATGAACAGAGAGCCTGAGGTGGACAGAATGGTGAGTAGGGAGGTAGGTCCTCCTCAGCTCACCCTCTTCAGTACAGTCTCACTTCCTCCTACTGCCCACAAATGTGTGCACACCGTCCTTCCCATTTCCCATTATGCAGGATCCTCCAGCAGAAGACGCACAGGAGGTGACATACACAGAGTTGGGTCATTGCATTTTCACACAGCAAAAAACCACCCCCACTTCCCAGGGGCCCAAGGAACACTCGAGTGATGCCAGTGTATACATGGAATTTGTAAGGCCAATCAAGGCTTGAATCCTATGCCTGAGCACACCCAGAAAGACCCTGAGGAGGCTTTAGACCCATGGACACCATAGCTCTTTCTGAAACCTCGCTTGACAACTCCGTCCTAACAACAAATTATGTCTTCAGATTCATCTCACCCTAAGATGAGATAAAAACCTCAGGACTCCCTAGAAAACATGCGTAGGATTGTTGTCCTTGTTATTCTCATCTCTACCATCTATTCCCTAAGTTCTCTGCCCTGCTCTGTGCTATGGTTTGCTATGGTAAAGGGTAGGAGCTGATCCCTACTGATTTTGACTTTGGCTTCCTTGCTGTCTGGCTCCATTGGACCCTGTCAATAGAGACCTCCCTGTAATTATGCTGAGTCAACTTCTTACTTAGTGCTATCTTTAACTGCTACCATTTATATAACTCCACCTTAAAGTGAATTATCTACATACTGCCAAAATCAAGAATTATGATATTAAGAATTCTCCAAGACCATTTGCCTGTGACAGGACCAAATATCTTACCCATGAATTAAGACACGATGTATAGTGTGAAGTAATGTGTCCCCAGGCTAAGACTGTAAATAATTTTGTTCTTCATTGTTTACAGGGTAAACAACTGTATTGCTCTCACAGGCTAAAATGTGAAACACACTAGGGGGTCAGAGATGTTTTTTTTTTTTTTTTAATGTTGATGGTCTTTTCTCATTACAGAAAAGACATTCATTTTTTGTATAAAAGTTGGAAAATAGATACAGAAAAAAGAAAAATCACCAATAAATTTATCATCAGATAATCATTTTAAACACTTGTTGCTTTAATTTTGGCTTAAAGTACTCACGTGTGTGGTTCGACAGAATTTTACGCATTTGCACCTTTGCAACCACCACCTGTGCCAAAATGTAGAATATTCTTAACACCCCAGAAAACTTTCTTGCCCCTTTTTGTGGGTAAGTTCTGACTTCCGTTACTATGCTACTATAAACAAATAAAGCTACCATCTATCTACTATTAATCATCTTTCTTCCTAGCTATTACTGAATTTCACCTACATGGAACCATATACTATGTATTTTTGTGGCTGGCACCTTTCGTTCAACATTATATGTTTGATATTTCATCACATCTTTGCATGTGAAAAATTATTTTCCATCCTGTGTAAGAATCCATTGTGTGACTATGTCACAATTATGTATCTAGTTGTGGTGAGTGTCCCAAACTCTGATGCCTTAATTTCTCACATTCTTATGTCCTTCCAGAACCATCCAGGTAGATTTACCCAATCTTACTGGAATCTGGGAAGCCATGCTGGGGCAGGCCCAGGCATCCTCAAGTGAGAGATACTGGAAGCTCTGGTGGCCAGAGAGCACCTGGCTGGTGTCCCCAGCATGGAGTCTGGCTCTCGCCCATCACCTTTGCAGCTAACTCCTTCAGGGCACATTAGGGAGTCCCACGTACCCCATGTCTCAATTTAGTATAGACGATTGCCCCCAAGGCTCAATCAAGGAAATCCAGTAGCAGGATGTGGATCTATCAGGATAATTCTGGAAAAAACAAAACAGTGCAAGAAATTAAGACATCAGAGTTTGGGAGACTCAGCAATATTTTGGATTCAGAACTAGCATCAAAGTTAACCTTGTTAGAGAACAACAGTGAAAATGACAGGTTTCTGTGCAGCAATGACAGGAATTCACATTTTTGAGCACCTCTTCAACAAAATCTGTTTCACATATATTTCTTCAATGAATCTTTCTGTAAAATTTATCAGGGCTCCATGTTATCTGCACTTTCCTAAGTAGGGAAATTCAAAGAGATTAAGTACCTTGTCAAAGGTCACAAAACATGGCGTGTTTGTTGACCATGATGGGGCCCCAAAAAGAAGACCCCTGAACCCAACCACTGTCTGGTGAAACCACCTCCTTAAACATATATCATACCTTGGATTTAGGGGATTGGTCCAGGTATGGGCTTTAAGACACACTTGGGTTTTGGAACCAGGGGAGACTTTGGGCTTGGCTCAAAAATATTTCCAGGAAGTCAGATATTTTTGTTCAGCACATGTTGCGGGGAAACCAAAGCTATTATTGAGAAAGGAAGTCGTTCATCTTTCTCTATCATCAAAAGTTTGTAGAGGGACCTGAACAAGGATGAGAGGACCTAACAGACAGTACCCGTGCATGGGTCTGTTCTGTGGGGCTCCTGGTTTCTGCACAACAGAGGTGTACAATAGCCAAGGAAGGAAAGTAAGTGTATTAGGTCCTACTGAGATTTACAAGGGGAGGCATGGGGGAGTTACCTGGAACTCCCCAGAGACTGGGGCATGGACCCATAGCAATCACATGGACAACTGAGGTTTTCCACAACCTCAGTTTGAACACAAGGTTTCAGCTTGGATGCTAGGGTTAAGGCAAGAATTTGGAAAAGAGTTTAAGTCTCCATGTGACTTCTCTTACAGTGTTATGAATGAATATGAGAAGGCGAATCCTTCTCCCAGACCACAATGTCCTCTTTCTCAGTAGAGAAGTAAGAAGCTCCTTCCAGGGCACCTGGGAGGCAAAAAAAAAAAAAAAAAAAAAAGGTGTTTAGGGATAAGTTTGATTCTGAGAACAAGTTGGCTGTTGAGATCCCAGGGAAGAGAAGATTAAAGAAAGGTTTTGGGGATTTGTGCCTAGAAAGATGTTCTAGAGGCCTTCCCACTGGAATGATCTAGGTTCTGTGACCCTAAGTGGGGTCTACATTCTGTAGAACCTGAATTCCTCAAGGAAAGGATGCTGTGGAATGCATGAAGTTCAGTAATGTCCCAAAGCAAGTTCTGGTTCCTCAGCCCATACATGCCAGCAGACAACACAGGACACTGGTTCTCAGCTGGGGCAACGTGGCTGTGTCCACACATGGACCGTTATAATAGTGTCTGGAGACATTTTTAGTTGTCACGACTGTGGAGGGGGTTCTACTGGCATCTAGTGGACAGAAGCCAGGGATGGTTGTCAACATCCTGCAATGCCCAGGATGGTGCTCCCTGCCCCCCCCCCCCCACACACACACAGCAGAGAATCACTATCTAACCCTGTCAATAATGTTAAAGTTGAAAAAAAAAAAAAAAAAGCAAAACCTTGTCTAGGATGCAATGCTGGTCACCATTTCCAAAAACTAGCTGAAAAATGTGCCATGAACCCCTGGAAAATGTGTTATACCCTGAGATAAACTCATTTTTTACAGCAACAAAGCCATGTTTTATTAGACAGTGACTCTGTGTGTGTGTGTGTGTGTGTGTGTGTGTGTGTATAGTAACATTTCCATGTACCCTCTGATATACAATATCAAATATTTCACATATCAGAATATACTAAGAAAAGTAGGTTTTGCCATTTCTCAAAACATATCCCTCATCTCTTTTCAGTCCCGCATTTCCCTCAAGAGTAAGTTCTATTGCGGAGGGCACCTGTTGGGATGAACTCTGGGTGTTGTATGGAAACCAATTTGACAATAAATTTCATATTAAAAAATAAAATAATTTTTTTAAAAAGAGTAAGTTCTGACTTCTGTCGCTCTGTTACTACAGACAAATAAGCAAATTCACTATCTGTCTATCACTGGAATATAACGTGTTTGTCATGTTCATTTTGTCCCAGGATGAAGTGACCAAGTAACCCTAGCATCTCCCCTGAAGGGTCCAAAATATGCTTCAGAGATGGATATTTTTTGGAGGTTTAGCATTTAGATTTTGCTTTATGCTTTCTTAGGTGCAGTGTCTTTGGCAAAGTCACTTCTCTTAAAGACTCATTTTCACTATTTTTAAAATCTGTCAGTGGTGTCTTCCAAAAGATGGGAGAGGCCCAGGATACTTGGTGTATTGAAAGGCAAGAGTGATGTATTACAGTTAAAATGAAGTGTACATGGTAGAGAATTTGATTTGGAATATTTGGCTTCCCATCCTTGAAGAATTAGTGATGCCAGGAGTCTACAGCTAACTACAGCTAGTCTACATCTAACTATCTATATACCCCACAATCTGTATCTAGATATATAGATAGATGGAGATATGGATATACAGATAAGTATAGGCATAGGAGTTTCTTTCTTTACAGATGATGAATAGCTCCTGAAAAGATTCCCCTACATGCTAGCATTGAGAAAATCCCAGTGCAAGAGTATACTCTCTTGCTAGTCAAGCCCAAGTGGATAAACTCAGTCCCTGAATTCCAGAGAAGGTACATGGGTCCATAACAGGCAAGGCCACATGGCTGTTGACTAATGGTCCAATGGAGAAGAACCTCTGTCTCTATGGCACCATCTTACATTCTGCCCCAGAGCCTTCCACTTGGTTGTGGGATCTGGTTTGAATAAGGATTTGAGCCCATTAGACATTGGTCAAGGAAAACACTCACTTCTCATGGGAAACTTAAACAGGACGTTTGGTCTCCTTCAGACCCCACCCAAGAGCTATCCAGAGCTAAGTTCTTTAGGAAGGAACCATTACTTGTGAGGCAATAGATGTAGAAATTCTCTGACAAGGAACTCTTACCTCATACTTCCTGCTGATTTATCTTACTGTTTTATGAGGATCTGTCATTCTGCTAATGTGCCCCAACAAGAGACTAACTGGGCTGAGGTTCTGACAGAATCATGGCCCCCAGAGACACCATCCATCTCTGTCTCGGTGAGTCCTGTAATGCAACTGGATCAGGGGGGAAGATGTCCCAAAACTGTCCATGTCCTCTTACTATGAGGACTCAGTGACTTTAGTGGCTGCCAAGGAGATTCTGGCCTCCTTAGTAGAGAGTTGGGCCTTGTTCAGATGTCTGTAACTGTGTCTGCTCAAGTCCAAGTGGCTTGTGGGGCCTGTTCAACCCACATCATGCTGTCTAGAGATCCATGGTGGGTCCAGAGTTCCTATAGATGAGAGCCTTGTGGCCTGGAATCTAGGAGGTAAAACTAAAAGATGAACCTTAAAACTATCCTTTCTGTGGGGGGAAAAAATTGACACCCTGCATGTCATTAGTCAGCATGAATTGGAACAAGGACTACTGTTGAAACTGGAAAACTGATCTTTTGTGAATCTTTCTCTTCCAGTGCTCTGTCTGAGCCAGAAGCTTTGGGCACAGGAAGGTAAGTGTTCCCCTAAATCTTTCCCAGACACCTTCTACTTTGGAACAGAAGGGTTGAAAAGACAGTCAAAAGCCCAAATGAATTCCAATTTTATTCCCCATTTAAGCCATCTCTGCTGTGCCCCCCTCTCCAGACCCCTCAAAAGCATCATACTCAGCCCTGGGTTTAGTGATTGCTTCCATGAGGCTGTCTGTTCCATATCTAAGACATGTATTTCACTGAATGTTCACAACTGCAAGGGTGAGGAAGTTGGGAGCCATCAGTGATTGCCCAATATCTGTTCCTATGTCAGACCTACTTGTTTTCACAACCTGATTCTCTCCACTCTCTCCACTTTGCTTCACTCAGCAAGATGTTGCCTTAGTCCTTCCCTCCTGTGCAGTCTGTGTACTAGTATGAAGTAGCTCTCAATTACAACTGTATATTCAGTCACCTCTGTTACTGCCTTGGATGGAATCCCATGTCTATCCATGTCTTTTCTCTTCCAGTTCCTTCTAAAGACTGTAGTCTGAATTACTTGTGTGTTTAAAACACAAGTATGTTTACCACCTTCATAGAACCCATCAGGGGTCTAACTTCAGATAAACCTACTGACATGGCCATGGCCGTGGCTCCCTAGCTGTGCTGGGCTGCTTCTGCTCCCCCAAGCCCATTTTCCATTCTCCCACCGAGTCTCTGCTCCTCAGTCACTCTGACCTTGTTTTCATGTGTCCCATACTTATTTGTACTTTATTATCCAGGACCTTCTCCTGTTGTTCCTGTGATCCACAATGCTCCTAACCTGTCTGTCCACATCGCCTAGGCTACTCATCCTCATGTATCAGCTGAACTCTCACATCTGTTATCAGATTTCCAAGATCTGTGTCTCTGTACTGCAGACTGTATGTCATGACCTGTGATTATATACTTGCCTATTTTTTTAATGTTTATTTTTGAGAGAGAAACAGAGCACAATGGGATAGGAACAGAGAGACAGGGAGACACAGAATCAGAAGCCTCCAGGCTCTGGGCTGTCAGCACAGAGCCCGACACAGGGCTTGAACTCACAGACTGCGAGATCGTGACCTGAGCTGAAGTCGGAGGCTCAACCAACTGAACCACCCAGGTGGCCCTACACTTGTCTATTTTTAAAAAAAATTTTTTTCAACGTTTATTTATTTTTGGCACAGAGAGAGACAGAGCATGAACGGGGGAGGGGCAGAGAGAGAGGGAGACACAGAATCGGAAACAGGCTCCAGGCTCTGAGCCATCAGCCCAGAGCCCGACGCGGGGGTCGAACCCACGGACCGCGAGATCGTGACCTGGCTGAAGTCGGATGCTTAACCAACTGCGCCACCCAGGCGCCCCGAACACTTGTCTATTTTTAAAAGTAGTACCTGACACTTCCCATATTATCATTCCCCTAAAGGTCTTAACCAGGTTGTTTAGGTCAGGGTTTCCCAACCTCAGTCCTATTGACAGTTGGGAGCAGGTGTTGTTTGGAGGGAAGTCCTGTGCATTGTAAGATCCCTGGCCTTTACCCAGAAGATGCCAACAGTCCTTCTGCCCCCATGTGACAACCAAAAATGTCCCTAGGCATTACTGAATTGTCCCCTGGGAGGCAAAATTGCCTCCTGTTGAGAACCACTGGTTTAGGTCATTATATTAAATAAACATTGTATCTGCATTAATGGAGATATCCATGATCTCTTCATCTGTTTTGGAAGAACAAAAGCATGGAGGTATTGGTGAGTGAATACTATTAAATAAAAGGAAGTCCTGCAATTTTTGGTAAATACAGTCAACACCTTCCACAGCCACCTGTAGCAAGTTGGTCTTCCTTCACAGCAATCTTCATGAGAATGGCAAATCCCCTTTCTACCCTCCACCCCCCACACCTCCTCACAGAGCTGCAGTTGAGCACACCACTATCAGATCTAAAAGAGATGACACATCTTGATAAAGGAACCAGCAGGGTTGGAGTTGTTCATGAGGGTTGCCATGGCAACGGAACACCAAACAGACTTTGTGGCAGACTAGTGGTTGCTAAGGGCTGTGGGAAGGTAGAGTGGGGAGTGACCTCTTGGTGTATACAGGGTCTCCTTTGGGGTGATAACAATGCAAGAAGATGGAGGTGATGATTGGACAACATTGTGAATGCGCCAAATGCCACAGAATCATACACTTTAAAAATGGTTAATTGTATGTTATGTGAACTTCACCTCAAAAAGAAAATGAACATGTGAAAAGGAAGGGGTTCAGTTCCTCAAAAGGCTAAACAGAATTATCATGTGATCTAGCAATTCCACTCCTACATATACAACCAAAGGAATTGAAAACAGGAACTTGAACAGAGATTTGTACACCAATGGTCACAGCAGCATTATTCACAATAGCAAAAGATAGAAACAATCCAAATCTTCATTGGCATGAGTGGATAATCAAAATGTGGTCTACACATAAAAGGGAATATGACTTAGCCATCAAAAAGAAGGGTATTCTGACACGTGGTACACATGCATGAACCTCGAAGATATTATGATAAGTGCAATACACCAGACATGGAAAAACAAATACTGTATTTGATACGGGGTACCTTAAATGGGCAAATTCATAGACAGGAAGTAGATCAGATGTGGAAAGAGGAATGGGGAGTTATTGCCTAATAGTTACAGAGTTTCTGTTTGGAGTCATGAAAAAATTCTGAAAATAGAGGTCATGGTTGTGCAATATGATGAATGTAATTAATTCCATTGAACTGTACACTTAAAAAATGGTCGAGGGGCACCTGGGTGGCCCAGTGCATTGAACAGCTGACTCGATTTCAGCTCAGGTCATGATCCAAGGGTCATGGGATTGAGCCCCGGGTTGGGCTCTATGATGAGCATGAAGCCTCCTTGAGATTCTCTTTCTCTCTGCTCTGCCCCTCTGCCCCACTCGTGCTCTCACTTTCTCTAAAATAAAAAAAAATTAATTATTGAAATGGTGAATTTTATGTTATATATATTTTACTACAATTGAAATATGCCAAAAAAAAAAAAAAAAGAAAAGATTTTAAAAAGGAAGGAATCCTGGGTCTTTCAGACCTTAACTTATTTGCATTTCCCCCACAGAGAAGAAAAGCACTATAGTTTCTCCATGGCCGGCACCTAACTCTGGGCTCTATTTTCTTCCAGGGTATTTTCCCATTCCTATTATATCTGCCACACCTGGTTCTGTGATTCCCTGGAATGAGTCTGTGAAGATCCTGTGTTGGGGGACTCCTGAGTCTTACTTGTACCAACTGGAAATCCTGAGAAACTCCACATTTGAGGTGGTAGAGAAGAAATTGGGATTTCAGGAGAAGGCTGAATTCCTCATTAGCCACATGAATACCAACACTGCAGGGCATTATCAGTGCCAATATAGAAAAGAGTACAAATTATCGGAGCACAGCAAAACCCTGGAGCTGGTGGTGACAGGTGAGGACACATCCAGCGTCTCCAGCCCTTGGGTGTTGTTTCTTTCTTATTCTTTCAAAGGCTTTACTTTTAGAACAGTTTGGGTTTACAGAAAAGTTGAGAAGATAAGACAAAGGCATTCCCATAGACCTGTCACCCACTCTCCCCTGCTGTTAACATCTTCCATTAGTACGGACTTTTCTTCCTATTAATGAACCAATATGGATAACGTAGCATGCACTGAAGTCCGCAGTTTATTTAGATTTCCTTAGCTTTTATCCAGAGTCCATCTGTCCCAGGATCCTATCCCACGCTGCATAGAGTTATCAGGTCTGCTTAGGTTCCCCTTGGATGTGGAAGTTTTAAGGAGTGCCGGTCAGGTATTTTGCAGAATGTCCCAATATTGGAAGTTGTCTGGAAGTTGCTGGGGTCATTGGATCACTGTGAGGGAGACCACAGAAGCACAGTGACATTTTCACCACATCACACTGAGGGTACATACCATGCAAATGAATATGGCTGTCGATGCTGAGATTGAGCACCTGGCTGAGGTGGCATAGGCAGGTTTCTCTCCCAACCCTTTCCATATGGAAGGAAATCACTATATGCAGCCTGTACCTGAGGCAGGTGAGATAGTTATGCTCCCTATGCTCCCTGCATGAATCCAGCCCTTGGTTTTAAGCCCTCTCTCTCTTCAAGGTGGCTTGACCCTGTGCTTCTAGAAGCATCTTTTTTCTAGAAGAGTCCACCCTGAATTTCTACCTGCTGACATTCTTTTTACATAATGTCGACTCTCTCTGTCCCTGACATAGCTCCTCAAACTCTTTGGATACTATCCGCCCTTTTCCTTAACATGTGGCTTGTGATATTGTGATTTATAGTAAGAACTATATATATGGTCTTCATTCCTGTTCCTGGCACACAGCTCCTAAATCCCTTGGAATTTCCTGAGTTATATGAATGACAAAGATGTTTTGATATTCCTAACAACCCCCTTTTGACCACTCCTGAGGTTATGTCAAAGAGATAACTTTTGGACTACCTCCAAGGAGAGGAGAGGGGTTGGAGATTGAATCAATCACCAATGGCCAAAGGTTCAATCAATCATGCCTATGTAATGAAGCCTCCATAAGAACCCAAAAGGAGAGAATCCAGGTTGGGAAGCACAAGGAGGTACTGGTAGAGCAGGGCACAAGGATATGGCACCTGGGCCTTATTTATCTCTCCCATTTGGCTGTCCCTGATTTCATCCTTTAGAATAAACCAGTGATCTAGTGGGTAAACTGATTTCCTGAGTCCTATAAGCCATTCCAGCAAATTAAGCGAACCCAAGGAAGGAGTTCTGGGAACTTCTGATTTATAGCCATTCCGTCAGAAGCACAGGTGACAGCAAGGGCTTGTGATTGGCATCTGAAGTGGGGGTGGTCGCATAGGACTGAGCTCCTAACCTATGGGATCTGACATTATCTCCAGGGAGATAATGTCAGAATTAAGTTGAATTATGGGATGCCCAGTGGGTGTCTCAGAATTTCCTGTGGTGTGGGGGAAAGCCCCACAGGTTGTAATTGGGAACAGAATCATGTGGGTCTTGTGGCTTTAGAAACAAGATCTCTATCTCTTGAAAATGGTATCTCACCCAAGTCTCACAGGCTGCTTGTTTGCTCAGCCCCATCTGCAATAATTTGGGACAGAGTATATGTCCTGGGGTAGGAAAATGGGAAGTTCCCACCTCCCATTCCTTTGAATCAAGGAATATCAGCATCTTGCCTTCCCTTAGGATGGACCCAACATGAGTGTTGAGATTAAAGGGAAAAGGATGAAAAATCTTGCTAATAGCTCACTCTCTTTTCTTTAAGGCTTGTACGACAAACCCTCCCTCTCAGCAGTGCAGGGCATGGTGGTGATGCTGGGAGAGAGTATTTCCCTGCAGTGCAGCTCAACAGACATCCCATTTGATAGATTTTCACTGACCAAAGAAGGAGGAGCCACCCTGTCACAGCACCAAAATGGGGTACACCAAGGCAACTTTATTCTAGGCCCTGTGAACCACAACTTCTCAGGGAACTACAGGTGCTATGGTTGGTACAGTGGCAGCCCTTATGTGTGGTCAGCTCCCAGTGATGCCCTGGGGCTTGTGGTCACAGGTAGGTGCACCCCAGTCCAGCCCTGAATCCTCCTCTTGGGGCCTTGGCATTAGGCAGGAATATGGAAGGTACACTGAGAAAAAAACAGTGGGGTAGTAGAGGGCCATTAAGCAGAGGACTGTGAAGAGAAAAAGACTTTCATCCACACCCCATTCAACATTCACATCCTCTCCAAGAGTTCTGTAGACAGTGCCCTTTAAAAACGTGGTCTGGGGGCACTTGGGTGGCTCAGTCAGTTGAGCATCTGACTTCGGCTCAGGTCATGATCTCACAGTTCATGAGTTTGAGCTCCGAGTCTGGCTCTGTGCTGACATCTCAGAGCCTGGAGCCTGCTAAGGATTCTGTGTCTCCCTCTCTCTCTTTCTGCCCCTCTCCCGCTCATGCCCTGTCTCTCTCTCTCTCTCTCTCCCTCTCAAAAATAAATAAACATTAAAGAACAATTAAAAAAAAACATGTGGTCTGTTGAGAATGGAGAGTCCAACGTTTAGAATCATGTTAAGGGTGTGGTTGAGACATAGATCCCAGACACCACCTTAGACTGACCCACTTCTCTTTTTTAATATGCTTAGCTGCATCTGGGAACCCTTAAACTGACCTTCAGTACTAGACTCCACTCTGAGTGATTGGCTAGAGACTCTAGCATAAGCCCAATTATTATACTGTTTGCATCACTCAGCTCAGCGAGAGAAGACAAGTTCGAGCAAAAGAAAGTAACTGCTGACCACTGAGTGAGGTGACCGCTGAGTGAGCTGACCGCATTCATCTCCTGTGGCCACTTTGTCCGATCACTCCACAAGCTGAGCAGATACAGTAGTCATGGCTCTGTAAGATCATACAGGCTAGAGTGCTCTTTTCATTTAACAGTGCATGGATAGTTGGGCATCGATGGAGGAGGAGTGAATCTATTAGTCTTTTTCTTTAGAGTAGATAGTCACCTTGTCTTGTTTTAAAAACCATCTGTCCCAGTGTTGGGATGATACTATCTTGTATTATCTTCTAATCTGAAAATCCAAATCCGTTTGAAATTAATTTCTGTATTTATTAATGTCTATTTATTTTTGAGAGAGGGAGAGGGAGAGCACGAGAGGGGGAGGGGCAGAGAGAGAAGGGGCAGAGGATTTGAAGCAGACCCTGCTCTGACAGCGGGGCTTGAACTCACGAACCATGAAATCATGACCTGAGCTAAAGTCGGACTTAACCGACTGAGCCACCCAGGTGCCCCTAATTTCTGTATTTTAACCAGAGAGAGTTACTACAATTTATGAGCATTGTAATCTCACAGTACTTTATTAATTCCTGGCACATAGGCCTATGAAGCCCATATAACAAATGAAGAAATTTTTTTTAAAGTTTCAGAGAACAGCAATGTCTAGTGAACAGTCACACAAGAGTGGAGATAAATTTTACCAAAGATTATCTGAAGACTTTCTCCTAGCTACTTCCCAGATACCAACCATACCATATCCTTTGTCACGCATGGAAGAGGAACACAAATTGTTATGTGGGGTGAGGAAAGTGTAGAGAAAATGTACTATTCTGAATACATGAATGTGTTGCAAGGCTGTGGGTTTTTAAATTTAATGTATTTATTTAAATTCAAGGTAGTTAACATACATTGTAGTCTTGGCTTCAGGAGTAGAACCCAATGATTCATCACTTACATATGATACCCAATACTCATCCCAACAAGCGTTCTCCTTAATGTCTATCACCCATTTGGTTCACCACCCCACCCCACAACCTCCTCTCCAGCAACACTCAGGTTGTTCTCTGTATCTAAGAGTCTCTTATAGTTTGCCTCCTCTCTGTTTTTATCTTATTTTTCCTTTCCTTCCTATATGTTCATCTTTTGTGTTTCTTAAATTCCATATATGAATGAAATCATACGATATTTGTCTTTCTCTGATGGACTCATTCGCTTAGCATAATACACTTTGGTTGGATCTATGTTGTTGCAAATGGCAAGATTTCATTCTTTTTTATCACTGAGTAATATTCTATTGTATATATGTACCACATCTTTGTATCCATTCACCAGTCAATGGGCATTTGGGCTCTTCCATACTTTGGCTATTATTGATTGTGCTTCTATAAACATTGGGGTGCATGTAGAGGATATAGCTCAGGAGCAGAACATTTGACTGCAAGGCTTTGACTAGACTTTGAGGGAAATTACTACATGAAGAGGGATTCAAGAGCCAACACAACATCCCCATAATCACCTCCTTTCCTGTTCACAAGATGCCCCTTGGATCCAGGCTCACAGACTAAGTATGGCACTCGTGAATGCATGAGCTTATTGAGGGTGGGGGTTTAGTGGAAGCACAAACAGGGAAATGAGCTCCTTTTCAGGGCTCTGTGTTGGGATGAAATGGAACATGACCAATGATTGCTCATCTCCTTTGAATTATGTCCACAGATATAATGAACCAAGATTACACAATGGAGAATTTGATCCGAGTGGGCGTGGCAGGACTGGTCCTTGTGGCTCTCTTGGCCATAGTCATTGGAAATTGGCACAGCCATAATGTTCCAAACAAGGAAGACTGGCCAGATTTTCCTGAACTGAGCCGGAGTAAACACAAATGTCAGACTGGACCTTTGGACAAAGCCTTAAGAGACACCAGGTAGCCACCTGTCACTGAAAGAGAAATGAGTCAGCACTTGTGGAGCCCTGGGAGAACATAAGGGAGAAAGAGGCACTGACAATTTTGGATCCATTTTCAAACCAATCCAATCGTATTTTCTTATATGTATCTAATACAGTTGTACACCACTTTTCTAGATTTGGTGATAAAATCCTCGGTACAGTCTTGTCTGTGATAAAAATTATTCAAAGTATTCCTAGTTCTCAATCCTGACTTTTTTTCCAGCCTCTACAGAAGGTCTGGCTCAAGACTTTAATCTGTCTTGAATTTATCAGCCAAACCAGGTACCCTTACATCCTCCTAGGTAAGACCTTAACATTCAGAATGACATTAATTATTAATACCACCAATTAATTATTAATACTGTCCATTCAACATACCATATTTCCCATGACATGAGTGCTTCTAGTTTTCCCTACGATGACATTTGTGTATTAACACATGCTTTCCCTGTTGTTAAAAAGACTTTCCTGTTCTTATGAAACTAACATTTCAAGATGTCTCATGCCTCCAATGCAAAGTTGATAGACTTGTGAAAACAGCCCCAACAAGCATCTCCTCTGGGTTATCTCAGTCCTTTGAGCTGCCTAGTCTATCGAATCATCTCTTTGTAGTATCTATCGTGAGGTATGCAAAACATAAAATACTGGAAATATTTATTCAGATTATGAACAAATAAGTTGATGAAGGACATGTTAGATATTGGGCCAGATAAAACCACGAGGAAGTGCCACAGTTTCAGAGGAAGGCTAATCAGAGACTTTACATCAGAGCCAGGATTTGGACCTGAGAGATGCAATGAGATTTGATTCCACAGAGAGATAGGATCAACTTCACACACTTGGTTGTGTCCACACCAGGGCCTTGTGTGGAAAAGCATACTGTAAACCGGGGAATAAAAAGACCCTCCCCTCCTAGAAAAAGACTACGTTGTCTGGTAGCCATGATGACAAAAAGCCGCCGGAACCAGTTTTTCACCCATCAGCAATGACCACTCCCCTCAATGAAAAACGCCCTAGTGGTTCAACCAATCAGCTCCTTGCTTCTAAATGTCAGCCAATCAGAAACGGATTTACTTCAGTAACTGCACCTGTGAGTGACAGCCAACCCTTCAGAAGGGAAACAAAAATAATATAAAAACAGGGAGGGGGACAAAACATAAGAGACTCTTAAATACAGAGAACGAAGAGTTACTGGAGGGATTGTGGGAGCAGGGATGGGCTAAATAAGTAAGGGGCATTAAGGAATCTACTCCTGAAATCATTGTTTCACTACGTGCTAACTAATTTGGATGTAAATTTTAAAAAATAAAAAATAAAATAAAATAAAGTCCCCCTTCAATAAACATCTTTTACAGATGATGCCAATCCACAAGAGGCCCTGAGAATCCATATTTCCCAAAAACCCTGTAGGCTCTGCTCAGAGACTCAGAAGCTTCATGTCTAGCCAGCATAACTCCCTTAACAGAGTAAAAATAAATTCTGCTTTGCCTTTTTTATTCCAGGCACTGAATGGTGGGTGCATTTACCTTTGATACTTCATATATTGGGCTGATTTAGCTTAAATGGAAGGCATGGCTTGGGGAAAAGAGTGTGAGGACTTATATTCCATGACCTTCACCTCTATGTTGGGCTTTTTGTTAGTCATTTCATTTACAAAAGCTTACTACAGCCCTGTGAATTTTATTTTAATCAATCCATGTGTCACGTGAACAAACAGAGGCTTAGAAATGATATGATTTGAAGGGCGCCTGGCCGGCTCAGCAGTGGAGTGTGCGACACTTGATCTCAGGGTTGTGAGTTTGAGCCCCATATTGGGTGTAGAGATTACTTAAAAATGAAACGTACTGTACACTACCGAACTGTATACTTAGACTTGGTGAAGATGGTGAATTTCATGTTATGTATTTTTTTTTGCTACAATAAAAAAGTAGTTAAAATGGTAAAATTTGGTTATGTATATCTTACCACAATTTGCAAAAAGTTGACCCATAAATGACCAGCAATAAAATATTGCAAACTTCGTGAAGAAACAAAGAACCCTCAACATATAAGGGGAGAACTAGCACACCAAAACACTTGAGATATAGAACTGTCATTATGCATGTGTAAATTATTAAAATAGTAAGTAGAGAGGAAACCCATCAGGAAACTGAGGCTAGACCCATTCTCTAAAGTCCAGATCCCACCCCAACTAGGGCCATGCCATGGAGATGTTAGCCTGATCCTCTCTGGTGCCAGCAGGTTGACTTCAATCCCAGGGAGTTCCCGCCAACTTTGAAAATAATTTCAAAGGAACATGTTATCAGAAAACCAGCCTCTTGAAGAGAATCTAGAAATCTCTGAAGCAAGGGGTAGCAGAACTTTCACAATTCCAAGAGAACTACTTCTCTACCCCTGGTCACTTTGTCCCCAAAGGATGACCACCTCTTTCCTGACGCAGGGACCCATTCATCAGGAGCCTTACCTTCATGCTATGGATGGACTTTAGGCTGACAATGATGAGCAAATTAAGGTGTATCGTGGAAGAGAGGTGAGACAAGATGCCCTCTTGGCCTAGAGACATCTTTGTCATCTACAGATGAGCCTGCCTCATTGTCTCCTGTGGGCTAGCAACCACTGCCCTCCCTCTCCCATGCTTTGGTATCTAAACGTTTCCACAAGCCAAGAGTGACGTAAAAACAAAAAACCCATAGCACATAGCCAGGTTTCTCACATGCATAGGCTGTGTCCTCTCTCTAGAAATGTGGTCAATGTAAACATTCCGGTAGGTGGCCCTTGGTCCCCACCCACTGCTTCTTCTGCACTCATTCTTCCTGTAAGTCTATCGAGGCTAAGTTCCCTAAATGATGCAACACAGGAAGTCAGCTGGAAGAAGCCCCCAACTGTGTCCTTGGTGAATCCTCTATGGGAAGACAAGACAGTGGCAATCCAGTACATGACCTTTTCACAGGGAGAGGAGAGCTACCGATTGTAGGTCAGAATCTGCCCAAGAATGGATGTGGGAGCTACCATCTCAATCAACAGTGATCATCTCGCTTGATCTTTTCTTTACCCAAGATAAAGATGTTATAGGCACATGAGGACAGTGCCTTTCCTCCAAACGTTATAAGGATATTTTGGTGGAGACCATCTAGACAGGGGAGCATGGGTGAACGTTGGCTGGCTAGAGAAGAGGGGTCCTGGAATTTGGAGCTGAGGACTGGAGGCCACAGAAAAGAATGGAATAGAAATCCTGTCATTTGCAACCACAGGAATGAACCCAGAGGACAGCATGCTAAGTGAGATAAGTCAGACACACAAGGACAAACACTACTGACACCACTTATATGAGGGTGAAACTGTCCTACATTTTGACTTAGGTGTCGGTTACATGACCATATACATTTATCACAACTCATACAGAACTGAACAGGAAAAGAGTGGATTTTGCTATATATAAATAAGAAAGTGAATGGAATATGTTCAACCACAAAATCAAGAAATAAGAACAAAAGATACCATATTGAGAGAGATCTCCTCATAGAATGTAAGGCATGACATAAATTGGCATAACATTTCATTTTCGAACATCGTTTAGACCTTTGGAGGGAAAAATATGAACACATTTTGAATTTCAAAATATGTTAAAATGTTAAATATTTTAATATTTAATTTCTGCTTTATAACAGACTAAAGGAATATACTTATGTAAAAAACAGGACATTTTCATTTAAAAAACAGCATTTTGTTGAAACATTGTAATGAAACTTTGGAGAAGATAGTGTTATCATTCCATTCTGATGACACCAATGAACTTTCCCAAGCACATGCACAACAAACAGAGGGGAGCCAAGGCTAAGCACATATTTAAAAAAACTTTCTTTTAATGTTGATTTATTTTTGAGAGAGAGAGAGACAGACAGACAGACAGACAGAGCATGAGCGGGGGCAGAGCAGAGAGAGAGGGAGACACAGAATCTGAAGCAGGCTCCAGGCTCTGAGCTGTCAGCACAGAGCCCGACGTGGGTCTAGAACCCACGGACTGTGACATCATGACCTGAGCCAAAGTTGGACACTCAACTGACTGAGCCACCCAGGTGCCCCTAAACACATATTTTTTAAATGATTCTAAGGTTTCTTCTCTGTACATTGTCTTCTGCCTTCCCTGGGTGTAATGTCCACATTTCAGATTTTAGAAGTGGGCCCTGAAATGAATGAGTTTCAGGTGGGGCACACAACTGTCAGAGGATCTGGTTAGACCACAGATATGATCAGATGTGTCTTTATACCTCATGGTCAGAGGTAGAGGGAAAACCGTGAACCTTCTCTTGTTAAAAAAAAAAAAAGGCACAAAAACAGACACATAGACCAATGGAATAGAATAGAAACCCCAGAACTAGACCCACAAACATATGGCCAACTCATCTTTGACAAAGCAGGAAAGAACATCCAATGGAAAAAAGACAGTCTCTTTAACAAATGGTGCTGGGAGAACTGGACAGCAACATGCAGAAGGTTGAAACTAGACCACTTTCTCACACCATTCACAAAAATAAACTCAAAATGGATAAAGGACCTGAATGTGAGACAGGAAACCATCAAAACCTTAGAGGAGAAAGCAGGAAAAGACCTCTCTGACCCCAGCCGTAGCAATCTCTTACTCGACACATCCCCGAAGGCAAGGGAATTAAAAGCAAAAGTGAATTACTGGGACCTTATGAAGATAAAAAGCTTCTGCACAGCAAAGGAAACAACCAACAAAACTAAAAGGCAACCAACGGAATGGAAAAAGATATTTGCGAATGACATATCGGACAAAGGGCTAGTATCCAAAATCTATAAAGAGCTCACCAAACTCCACACCCGAAAAACAAATAACCCAGTGAAGAAATGGGTGGAAAACATGAATAGACACTTCTCTAAAGAAGACATCCGGATGGCCAACAGGCACATGAAAAGATGCTCAACGTCACTCCTTATCAGGGAAATACAAATCAAAACCACACTCAGGTATCACCTCACGCCAGTCAGAGTGGCCAAAATGAACAAATCAGGAGACTATAGATGCTGGAGAGGATGTGGAGAAACGGGAACCCTCTTGCACTGTTGGTGGGAATGCAAACTGGTGCAGCTGCTCTGGAAAAGTGTGGAGGTTCCTCAGAAAATTAAAAATAGACCTACCCTATGACCCAGCAATAGCACTGCTAGGAATTTATCCAAGGGATACAGGAGTACTGATGCATAGGGGCACTTGTACCCCAATGTTCATAGCAGCACTCTCAACAATAGCCAAATTATGGAAAGAGCCTAAATGTCCATCAAATGATGAATGGATAAAGAAATTGTGGTTTATATACACAATGGAGTACTACGTGGCAATGAGAAAAAATGAAATATGGCCTTTTGTAGCAACGTGGATGGAACTGGAGAGTGTGATGCTAAGTGAAATAAGCCATACAGAGAAAGACAGATACCATATGGTTTCACTCTTATGTGGATCCTGAGAAACTTAACAGGAACCCATGGGGGAGGGGAAGGAAAAAAAAAAAAGAGGTTAGAGTGGGAGACAGCCAAAGCATAAGAGACTGTTAAAAACAGAACAAACTGGCCTGGGTGGCGCAGTCGGTTAAGCATCCAACTTCAGCCAGGTCACGATCTCGCGGTCTGGGAGTTCGAGCCCCGCGTCAGGCTCTGGGCGGATGGCTCGGAGCCTGGAGCCTGTTTCCGATTCTGTGTCTCCCTCTCTCTCTGCCCCTCCCCCGTTCATGCTCTGTCTCTCTCTGTCCCAAAAATAAATAAACGTTAAAAAAAAAAAAATTAAAAAAAAAAAAAAAAAAACAGAACAAACTGAGGGTTGATGGGGGGTGGGAGGGAAGAGAGGGTGGGTGATGGGTATTGAGGAGGGCACCTTTTGGGATGAGCACTGGGTGTTGTATGGAAACCAATTTGACAATAAATTTCATATATAAAAAAAATAAAATAAAAATAAAGAAAGTTACGTAAGCTTAAAAAAAAAAAAACAAAAAAAACAACTTTTGTGCCTGGCTTTCAAATACCAGCAAAGCATAGTAATAAAATGACTTGTGCCAAAAAAAAAAAAAAAAAAAAAAAAAAAAAAAAAAGTCAGGTGAAAGCCCCATGGCAATTAGTGCTAGGCTTTACCCACCACATCCTGTAGCATCTTCCTGGCCTGCTGGCCTGCTGTCCTCCATCTCCACATTCGCCTGGAAGAATCTAGGCTATGACCTCCACATTCACTGCCTTGCTCTGCCTTGGTGAGTTCTCTCCTGAGAGGGAGACACAATCCTGGGGTCTGGACATGGGTGGGGTGGCATGGCTCACTGTTCCTGTCTTCCAGGGCTGTATCTGAGCCAGACCATCGGCGCCCAGACACGTGAGTCCCTCCGTCAGAGCCCCAGGGTCTCTTTTCTGGGCTCAGGCTAAGTATCCACCTACAAGCAACCGGAAGAGGGTACAGGGGCTCTGGTTTGCTAGGAAGGCTTGAGGCCAGCAACCGGGTGGAAATGTGGGTGGGAAGGGGCTTTATGTAGAACTCCTGCCTCTGATTCTCTTACAGAGATTCTCTCAAAACCCATCATCTGGGCCAAGCCCAATTTCATGATTCCAAAGGGAAGGCCAGCAAAGATCTTATGCCGGGGGTTTCCTGAGGCCACTGAGTACCAGCTGTATTTCGAGGGACGCCTCTCTGCCCGGCAGAGCCCAAGACAGCCTGGAATAAGGAACATAGTCTCATTCCCCATCTCAGCCATGACCCTGCTCACTGCAGGGCAATACAGGTGCATTTACCGAAGCGGGGAGCTCTGGTCAAATCCTAGTGACCCTCTGGACCTGGTGGTAACAGGTAAATGTCCCATCCTCTATCTATGGTCATCCCCCAAGCCTGAATCCCGGGGAGGGTCATCATTTATTAATCTCCTTTAGTGTCATCCAAACCTCACTCCTTGGTTATCTGTGGTCTAGGAGCGGATTTGTCATAGGTCAGCCTCTCCAGGTAAGATGTTCTGAGATGGATGTTTGCATGTATCTGGGGAGTATCCTCAAAAGTGACCCCTGTGATGAAAAGTGAGGGAAACAGGCTGGACAGGAGGCGAAGGTGGACCCTGGGGTGGTTTCACCCGACATCTCAGCCAAACCAGTGTGGAACTCCGGACCTGGGATGGCCCTTCCTAGCAGTCTCGAACTGAGGCTAGGGGCTCTGTACCCACCAGGGTCAACCAGGGAGTGGACGAGAACCCCTCCTATGGGGGTTCCATGCAAACATCTGCTTTTGTGGCACTTGATTTCTAGCGGGAGAAGACAGACCATGAGTCAAGTTTAGGGTAAATCTATCAATCATAAGCACATGAGGAGGAAATAACGGTATGGAAAAAGACCAGATAGAACGGAGTTGGGAGGGAAGGCTGTCTCAGTTAAGGAAGCTGAGGGATGCCATTCTCCCACTTAAGCAGGTATCAGAATCACTTGGAGGGTTCGTGACAACACAGACGGCTTTAGTGCACCCATGTGCACCAAAGCCCTATTCACAGTGGCCAAAAGGTAGCAACAACCCCAGTGTCTATTGACCAAGAAACAGATAAACAAAATGTGGTCTATACACACAACGGAATATTGTTTGGCCTTAAAAAGGAAGGAAATTCTGACACCTGCTACAATATGGATGAACCTTGAGGATATTACACTCGGTGAGATAAGACAGTCACACACAGACAAATACTGTCTGGTTCCACTTCCGTATAGGACCCAGGATGGTCAAATACATAGAGACAGAAAGCAGAATGGTGGCTGTCAGGGGCTGGGGGGCGGGGATGGGGAGATGGTATTTAATAACGGGGACAGAGTTTCAGATTTCCAAGATGAAAAGATTTCTGAAGACCGATGGTGAGGATGCCTACACAAAGCAATGTGAATGTGCTTAGTGCCACTGAACTGTACCCTTAAAAATGGTTAAGATGTGGGAGGGGCGCCTAGGTGGCTCAATCGGTCAAGTGTCCGACTTCGACTCAGGTCATGATCTCATGGTTCGTGGGTTCTAAGCCCTGCACGGAGCTCTGTGCTGACAGCTCAGAGCCTGGAGCCTGTTTCGGATTCTGTGTCTCTCTTGCTCTCTGTCCCTCCTCTGCTTGCACTCTGCCACTTTGTCTCTCAAAAATAAATAAGTATCAAAGAAAAATTTTTTAATGGTTAAGGTGGTAAATGCTATGTTATGTGTATTTTATAACAATTGAAAACAATAATAGTTTTTAAAAACAAAGATGGCTGCCCTACCCCTGAGTTTCTGATGCAGCGGGTCTGGGGTGGAGCCTGGTAATCTGCATTTCCAAAAAAAAAAAAAAAAAGCTTCCAGGCGATGCTGATGTCACTGGACCCAAGGATCTCTAACTCAGAACCACTGATGTGGGGCAATTTCCAGAGAGAGATTCATATTAATGCTCCTGAAAGCTGGAGGAGGGAGTCTCTCAGTCTTGAAGGGAGACATCGGGGAGGGTGTGTCCATGACCAAAACAGAAGAGAGAGAGATTGCAGCGAGTGATGTCCCAGTCTTAAGGCGAAGGGGGGATGGGAGATATGGGAAGCGGGATAATGACTTTTAACCTACCTGTCTCCTTCTCCCACAGAAATGTATGACACACCCACCCTCTCTGTTCATCCCAGGCCTGAGGTGAGCTCAGGAGATAATGTGACCTTCTATTGCCGTCTAGAGACTGCAACAAACATGTTCTTTCTGCTCAAGGAGGGAAGATCCAGCCGCCCACAGCCCAGATACGGGAACACCCAGGTGGGGTTCCCCGTGGGCCCTGTGAGCACAGCCCACAGAGGGACATACAGATGCTTTGGCTCTTATAACAACCACGCCTGGTCTTTCCCCAGTGAGCCTGTGAAGCTCCTGGTCACAGGTGAGGAAGCTTTCAAATTTCCCCCACGTGCTCTTTGGAACCCCAAGTGAACCCCAACCAGAGACGAGGAAGGCAGCTAAGGGACAGGTGGGAAGATTGAGTGTCCTCCCACCAATGCCCTCATCCACATGCATTTTCCGGAGCCTCTGTCGATTGTTCCTGAGGAAGAAGGCCAGAGGGATGGGGGGAGGGTACAGAGACCAGGTGGGAAGGCCAGAGGAAACCCCAAACCCTTACTTGCTTTCTTCATTTCCGTTACCAGAAGATGCTGGGGACACCAGCCTTGCACCCACAGAACACACCTCTTTTTCTGGTAAGTAACAAGTACTTGTAAACTTGGAGGAGGGGGGCGCCTGAGTGGCTCAGTCGGTTGAGCGTCTGACTTCGGCTCAGGTCATGATCTCACGGTCCGTGAGTTGGAGCCCCGAGTTGGGCTCTGTGCTGACAGCTCGGAGTCTGGAGCCTGCTTCAGATTCTGTGTCTCCCTCTCTCTGCCCCTTTCCCATTCATGCTCTGTCTCTCTCTGTCTCTCAAAAAATGAATGAACGTTAAAAAAAAAATGTAAACTTGGAGGAGGGATCAAAGCCTCCCATTGACAGCACAAACATGGCGTTCACCCAAAATATCCATTGACTGCATAGCACTTGCCGTGACCTGCAGCACCAGCGGTCGAGCAGACGAGCATCCTTGCTTTCATCCCAGTGGGAGACAGACCATAAGTCAAAGTCAGATAAAGAAGCCAATCACATAGCACATGAGGAGCAAACAGTGGTGTGGACGACAAAGAACAAATGGGGTTATAGTGACTTGGGGGGGGGGGGCGTGGGCAGATGGCAATATTGAATAGAGTTGTCTGAATCAGACTCACAGAGCAAATATCTGAGAGAGCTGAGGGCATTGGTCCTGTGGCTATGCAGAGAAAGAACATTCCAGAGAGAGGGATCAGCCACTGTGTTTACCCCAAGACAGTGAGATGGCCAGTGGGATGAGGAACGAGAAGCCACGTTGATCGACTTAATGAGGGAACTGAGGCTCAGACATAAGACATGCCTCGCTCAAAGTCCGGGGGCTGAATTCCCCCCTCAGGGTTCACCTGCCCCTTGGCTCTTCCTCTCTACCTGCCAGATGAATCCACGAGGACCAGAAGCATGGGGTGGGGACCTAGAAAGGCTGCAGAGGGCCATGGGGTCCTTCTGAGGGCAGGAGAGGCTGGGACTGAAGGGGTCAGTACCATCTCTATCTTGCCCCCCTTCTTCACTCTCCTTGTCATCCGCAGACTCTTGGGACCCCCACCTGCTAACCACGAACACAGCAGTCCAGCAAGGTAGGCAAGCAGAGGGGGGCTGCAGGCTGTGAAAGAGTGTGATCTGGAAAGGACATGAGGGACAGAGATGAGGTGAGGCGGTGTTTGACAGTGTCCACTCTGTTTTTCTGCCCCCAGACCCTGCCCTCTGGAATCACACTGCCCAGAATCTCCTTCGGATGGGTCTGGCTTTCCTGGTCCTGGTGGTTATTGGGTACCTCCTGACTGAAGGCTGGCTTTGCAGGAAGAGAATACAACAGGAACTTCAAGGAACAGGGCTTCAAGTCAGGAACACAGGAGAAGGTTCAGAACACAGTGACTGCTGGGCAAATGACCAAGGGATGGGCTGGCCACAGGTAGAGCTGAAAGCTGACCTTGACCTTGGGCTGTGTGAGCTCTGTGTTATGCCCGGGGAGGGGGGTTCACCGCAAGACAGCTGTGTTGGGTTCGGAGAAACTTCCTGGGAGAGGCGGGAGGCAGATGTCAAATTTCTCCCGCAGACAGATTGCACTGTCTCTTCTGGGCTCTAAGCATTTTTGTGCCTGCCTAATGCAAAGCAAAGTTTTAACCTCGCTGGCCTTCCCCAAAAATATCTCCTTCATTAACAGCATGGCCACGGAGTATTTCTTTCCTACTTTGGTCTTTATCCATATTTCTTCTTTCCTTTGCTGCAACATGTCATTGAAGACATTTAACAACCAGTACAGAATAAGCATTTATGAGCTGGACCAGGAGCCAGAGAGGCAACCGCTGGCCGACAAAGATGTGGGCTGTGAACAAATGGTCCAGCCATCTGAGTGTGTATCCTGGCTGGGTTTCAGCCTTGCCCCAACTCCTCTGCCCCTATGCCACCACAAGGTTCTGTCTTCTTCACTTCTTTATCCATACTTTGCCTTGTTCCTCAGGTTTCCTCCAGAAAAGTCCCCCAAACCCTCCAGTTTGACTTAAGATATCTCTCCCATGCCCCAAAGCACCTATTTTTATCTAGAACAGCACTGAGACTGTCACACTGCATACATATCCATTTTCCTGTCTCTACACTCAACATGCATGAATTAAGTCCGTGTCAGGTTTGACGGCTGTGCTCACAGCTCCCGCACAAAGAGAGTTCTCAGGAAATACACGTCAGATCAATGGATATATAAGTGAGGCTATGGCACAAGCTCAGAACTTGAGATTCCTGATTACGGTCCTTGAAATGCTGTCCAGACCCTTTGTTCCTTGAGAATTTCTACTTGACCAACCCATTAATATAAACATTTTATGGGTCCCTGTCCCCCCTCAAGATTCTGACACCTCACATGGGTCAAATCAATTCTCTAAATCTTGAGTTTTCTGTTATATATCAGAGAACTTTATTTCCAACCTCAAAAGGGTAACATGCATATTTAATGAGATAAAGAATATCAAGAAACCCAGCATAGGCTCTGAAATATGTAAGTTAACTCAACATGTGGTAACCCTTATCATTCCCAACTACAGGAGTTGAAAATAGCACCAACTGCTATCTCACTACCAGTGGACAAATATTGAACGTTCTTTATTTTTGTTGTTGTTCCTCATCTGCTGGGTGTGAAGGTCCAAGAATTTCTGTTGATGCTGAATCATAGACTTCATCCCAAGACGTGATGGAGTTGAGTGGAGTATGTTTGTGATAGTCCAAATATTTCATATTCTGATGGCAGGAAACCTACAATTTCAGGGGGGGGGGGTGTCATGTGTCAGGTGGAAGAATTTTGGGTCTCCAGATATAAATGCAGGGGCTTGAGAGCCTCCTTAGAGGAATGGAGGGCTTTCTTCCACACAAGGCTGTTCTCCCCACTGCTCCAAGGCGAAATCTTCCAAAACTGGTGAACAGCACAAAGCCAAATGGCTAAGTAGAGCATTACTCTTTTTGAAATGTTAAACCTGGTTTGTGCTCCAGACAGAAAAACGAAGCACAAGGAGGAAGGGACAGAGGGAAAGGGGATGTAGTACTGGTGAATTGTGTGTTATGAGGTTTATTGGAAACACTCAAAAACATTTCCATTTATTTCTCAATGGTTAGAGCCTAATAGCTTGCATCCACTTGGGTGCAAGGGAGGTTGGGAAAGATAACCTTTATTCCAGGTGTCTCTGTGACAAGATGAATGCTGCTATTTCTGTGGAGTGAGGAGGCATGTGACAGAGCTGTGACAGGCACCTACAGTCTCTACTGTAGACCCTACTGTGTGCCAGGCACCAATGAAGGGACCACACATCAAAGCAAACATCCTTGTGAGAAGAGAATTGATTGTCCACAGGTGCTAGATCTTTTTTTTTTTTAATTTTTTTTTCAACGTTTATTTATTTTTGGGACAGAGAGAGACAGAGCATGAACGGGGTAGGGGCACAAAGAGAGGGAGACACAGAATCGGAAGCAGGCTCCAGGCTCCGAGCCATCAGCCCAGAGCCTGACGCGGGGCTCGAACTCACGGACCGCGAGATCGTGACCTGAGCTGAAGTCGGACGCTTAACCGACTGCGCCACCCAGGCACCCCCACAGGTGCTAGATCTTAAAGAAAGTGAGTAAATGCAGTGAAAGGGGATATGAAGAAATACGGGATGCCAATGGTGCCTCTTTCTGTGCAGAATTCCAAGACCTAGAGGGGTCCCTGGGTGGCTCAGATGGTTAAGCATCTGACTTCAGCTCAGGTCATGATCTCACGGTTCATGGATTCAAGCCCCATATCAGGCTCCATGCTGGCAGTGTAGAGCCTGCTTGGGATTCTCTCTCTCTCTCTCTCTCTCTCTCTCTCCCCCTTTGTTTCTGGCCCTCAGCCAGTCACACTTTCAATCAATCAATCCATCAATCAATAAGTAAATAAATTCAATGACATAGAGACATTGAACAAGGTGTATAGATGAGGAAAGGATTATGCAGGAGAAAACAAAACCACGGAGAAACAGACAACAGAAAAGTTGAGAATATCACCTCTTTCTGGGCTTGACAACCAGGAAGATGACTAAAACAAATCCTGGTAACCCAGAGGGAGGCCCAGCGATGGGTGATGGGTACTGGTCCTAAGATGGTTAATATTCAGCACTTGTGGTATTTCTTGGGATGGCCTAGGTTATTCTGGGCCCTTTAGGTTCCAATATTAACTTTAGGATGCCAGCTTTCACAAAAGACCAGCCCGGGGTTGTGCATGAGATTGTACTAAAGCTACAGATCAATTTTGGGAGAATTATCATCTCTTCAGTCTTCCAATCCGGGCAAGCCCGAGCCCTAAATGTGTTATATTTTGCCCTGTACTTACAGGTTCCCTGATTTCTCTGAATAATATCGTGTAGTCCTCTAGGTACAGAATGCGCACATCTTCTGTTAGATATCCACCAGATTATGTCCTTGGCTATATCACCCCCAGATCCCCTGGTTACATGACTTTTATTTTGTAAGCGGTATAATTCTTTTTTTTTTTAACGTTAATTTATTTTTGAGACAGAGAGAGATAGAGCATGAACGGGGGAGGGTCAGAGAGAGAGGGAGACACAGAATCTGAAACAGGCTCCAGGCTCTGAGCCATCAGCCCAGAGCCTGACGCGGGGCTCGAACTCACGGACCGCGAGATCGTGACCTGGCTGAAGTCGGACGCTTAACCGACTGAGCCACCCAGGCGCCCCTGTAAGCGGTATAATTCTTTAAATAATCTTGCCAACATTGCTGCTGGTACTATAATATTTCATGAAAACACAGGTGTTTCTTCCTTTTTCTTGTCTTTCATATGTATCATATTTTACTATAGAATGTTTTAGTGTTGCTATCTTTAATATCTGGAAGAAAACATATTTAAAGGATGATATGATGAGTAAACGTGTTAAAAGCTTAAATAAATAAATAAATAGCAATAGCACTGCTAGGAATTTACCCAAGGAATACAGGAGTGCTGATGCATAGGGGCACTTGTACCCCAATGTTTACAGCAGCACTTTGAACAATAGCCAAATTATGGAAAGAGCCTAAATGTCCATCAACTGATGAATGGATAAAGATGTGGTTTATATATACAATGGGATACTACTTGGCAATGAGAAGAATGAAATATGGCCATTTGCAGCAATGTGGATGGAACTGGAGAGTGTGATACTAAGTGAAATAAGTCATACAGAGAAATACAGATACCATATGTTTTCTCTCTTTTGTGGATCCTGAGAAACTTAACAGAAGACCATGGGGGAGGGGAAGGAGGGAAGAAACAGTTACAGAGAGGGAAGGAGGCAAACCATAAGAGACCCTTAAATACTGAGAACGAGATGAGGGTTGATGGAGGGCGGGGGAGAGGGGAAAGTGGGTGATGGGCATTGAGGAGGGCACCTGTTGGCATGAGCACTGGGTGTTGTATGGAAACCAATATGACAACAAATTACATTTTAAAAGATGGGGAATGATGAAAAAAAATTAATACACTTGATCTTAGCCAAAAGGCCGAGAAGCGATGAAAAAAAAATTAATAAAGCCTGTGTTCCTAAGCCAAGCTATGTCCTCTCTGTTTCCACCTTCCATTTGCCAAAAGGAAAAACAGTATCTCCTTGTTAGCAATGTCATCAGGACGTGGTGCCACCCCAGGGATATGTCAGTCCCCCCAGGGCCCAACTATTCCAACCCTGAGTTAGGAATGAGAGCTCAAGCTTCAGAGCACAGACGGTTATGTGGGGAAGCGTCCACCCCCTCCACTCTTACTGGCCCGTGGCTCTAAAGACCAGCGCTCTGCTTAGCCTCTCGCACTCAGGTGTCAACCCTCTGAGATCTGGTTTCTCCACCGCCACGCTTCCGCTGAAGCTGTTGTTGTGAAGAAAAAACCAAAAACGCTCTTGGGCCTGCTGGAACTTGGGGTGGATGCCTCTCAGCTCACCTTTGCTCCTCTGCCAGTTGTACGACCACTTCCTCCTTGAAACAGTCACTTCACTGACCTCTTCTGCTCATTTTTCTGACCGTCCGACACCATCGTGTTTACAGGATCTCCACCCCCAGGGCTTGTGGGTTCCACGGTAGACCCGCCTTTCTCTGGACACAAGTATGGGTGAATCTCACTTAAGGCCACGGTTTCAGTTTGTCTAAGACAGATGCCCAAATCGAACCCGTCTCTCTGAACCCCACTTTTTTTTTGCGCGGTGGGGGGGGGGGACTTTGGGTTATTTTATCGGCATCTTCTAACCAACCTGGACTCATCATTTTCCTACCACCAAAGTTGTTCTAATTTGGAAAAATCCCAGCTCTGTTCACAGTAGCTTTTCTTTCTTTTTTTTTTTTAATTTTTATTTATTTTGATAAAGAGAGCACGAGCGGGGGAGCAGCAGAGAGAGAGGGAGACATAGAATCGGAAGCAGGCTGGAGGCTCTGAGCTGTCAGCACAGAGCCCGACGCGGGGCTCAAACCCGCGGACCGCGAGCTCATGACCTGAGCTGAAGTCAGACGCTCAACCGACTGAGCCACCCAGGTGTCCCAGTTCACAGTCGCTTTTCTATACCTATGCTTGTGCCCTGCTCGCTGCCGAAAGAAGTGCTACACAAATCAGCAGGTAATGATACATTTATGATTCATGAGTTTATTGGTGGAGATATATAGACTTTTATTATTTCTCCTAACAACTGTCCTTTCTGACAGTCAGTTTGCCTTTTGGAATTCTGATCAGGTAAAGAGCTCTTACCCATAAATTAAAAAAAAAATTTTTTTTTCAACGTTTATTTATTTTTGGGCACCTCTCAACCTCTGCACCCCTCTAATCCGGGGCCAGATGATCCTGTACTGTGGGGGGATTCCCTAAATCAGCTCAGCTGCCATAACAAAATACCACAGATTGGGTGGCTTAAGAACAGAAACTTATTTCCTTGTAGTCCTGAGACTGGGAAGTCCCAGATTGAGGTGCTGGCCAACATAAGGGCCTCTTCCTGCTGGGGAGATGGCCTTTTCTTGGTGTGGGCACAGGGAGACAGAGATCTCTCCCTTCCCGTTCTGATAAGACCGGCACTCCTGTCAGATTAGAAGCCCATCATTATGGTCTCATTTCACCTTCATGATCTCCTAAAAACCCTAGCCCCAAATGCAGTCCCATGGGGATTAGGGCTTCAACTTATACCTCTGGGGGAGAGGGGGCACAGTTCAGTCCATAGCAGTGACTGTCCTGAGCATTATGTTTAGCTGGATCCATGGCCTCTATCCACTAGATGCCAGGGGCAGCCCCCTACCCATGACTCTGGATAATGCCAATGTCCCTTTGGGGACAAAACTATCCCTAGTTAAGAAACTCAAGCCCAGAAGGATATAAACAGGGTGGTGGGAGGACCTGGGGGGGGGGGAGCTGCATGAGCTCCGGCCAGGGGACAGCTGGTAACCGCCCCCCCCCACCTCCAGGCAGAGGGAACAGTGCATGTGGAATGAAGGAAGCATGCTTGGGAAAATAGTGGGCGCCCAGCGTGGCTGCAGGAAGTGAGCTTGGGGAAGGGGGTGATGAAGTCAGCAGGGCCAGATAGAGGACTTTTAAACTTCCTTCTTTGTAAAAATCTCAATCTATGCATCGTTTCCAGCTTTGATTTATCTCTTCTCATTGACATGAGACCTATGGCTAGTCTTCTACAATACAGAGATGTCTGACTCAGCTGAGTCTGGAGAATTGCCTTGGAGTGCAACCCTGCATCTGTTCCAGATTGAATGGTCCAAGGTGGTTCTTACTTTCTGGCAGAGAATCATCTAAGCCAGTGTTTCTCAACCTCAACACTACTGATATTTGGGGCCAGATCATTCTTTGTTATGGGGTAGGGAGTACTGACCCTGTGCATGACAGAATGTTTAACAGCATCTTAGCCTCTACTCGCCAGACACCAGTAGAACCCTCTTCCCCAAGGGTGACAGCCAGAAAGTGTCTCTGGACATTGATGGGGTGGGAGAAGAATCACCCCAAGGTGAGAACCACGGGGGCTAGAGAGAGATCCGGGAGGTTAGCCTGGGCGTCAGAGCAGGACTTTGGCAAGCTCTGAGAGAGTCTGAGTGAGAACCCCAGTGGGCAGAGATGTAGGGAGGGATATTGGGTAGTGGATCTGATGGAGAGAGCCCAGCCCAGCTCTGTCCCAGTGAGTTCCACTCACCCATCACCATAGCTGTCTGCTCCTGGGGTCCTGAGCTATGTACAGGGGCCTCTGCCTCTTCAGGAAGAAGGGCATTTCCCTAGTCTGTCTGCATCCATCCTGAAGGGGTGCATTGTACCTGTGCTCTGCATACTGCGGGTTTCTCCCTACCCAAGTGTGAGGGCTACAACTTTCGTTTAGGTTGCAGTGTCCCACCTCTGGCTCCTCCCTGGGTCTGTGATGGAATGCTCCAACTCTGGCTCCCCCTTGGGTCTATGATGGAATGATCTACTTCTGACTCACCCCCTTGGCCCATGGTGGAATGTTCCACCTCTGGCTCCCTCCTGGGTCTGTGATGGAACGTTCCACTTTTGGTTTCCTCCCTTCATCTATGATGGGATGATCCACTTCTGGCTCCTCGCCTTATTCGAACGTTCTACTTCTGGCTCCCCGCCCTGGTCTGTTGTGGAACATTCCACTTCTGGCTCCCCCCGCCTTGTCTGTCGTAGAACATTCCACTTCTGGCTTCCCCCCTTGTCCGTTGTGGAACATTCCGCTACTGGCTCCTCCCCCCCCCCCCCCCGTCTGTTGTGGAATGTTCCACTTCTGGCTCCCCCCCCTGTATGTCGTGGAACATTCCATTTCTGGCTTTCCCCCCCTTGTCCTAAGATAGACTGTTGCACTTCTGGCTCTCCCTCCCCATTCTGTTTATGGTGGAAGGTTCCATTTCTGCCTCCTTCCTCTGTCCATGATGGAATGTTCCACTTCTAGCTCCCCACTTAACCTATGGTGGAATGTTCCACTTCTGGCCCCCCCCTTGGTCTATGATGGAATGTTCCACCTCTAGCTGCCCCTAGGTCTGTGATGGAATGTTCCACTTTTAGCTCCTCCCCTTGGCCCATGATGGAATGTTCCACTGGCTCTTCCCTTGTCCAAAGATAGACTGTTCCACTTCGGGCTGTCCCTCCCCACCCTGTCTATGGTGGAATGTGCCACCTCTGGCTCCCCCCTGGGTCTGTGATGGAATGATCCACTTCTGGCTCCCCCCCTTAGCTAGTGATGGAATGTTCCACTTTGGGTCTCTCTCTCTCTCTCTCTCTCCCCCCTCCCACCCCCCAGTCTATGATGGATTGTTCCACTTCTGTCTCCCCCTGCCCAGGTCTATGATGGGTTGTTCCACTTTTGGCTCCACCCTGGTCTGTCATAGAACATTCTACTTCTGGTTATCCCCCTTGTCTGTTGTGTAACATTCCACTTCTGGCTCCACCAGCACCCCCTCCCCATCTATCATGGAATGTTCCACTGGCTGTCCTAAGATAGACTGTTCCACTTCTGGCTCTCCCTCCCCACACTGTCTATGGTGGAATGTTCCATTTCTAGCTCCCCCATGGGTATGTGATGGAATAATCCACTTCTGGCTACCCCCCCAGGTCTGTGATGGAATGTTCCACTTCTGACAACCCCTCCCCAGGTCTGTGATGGAATGTCCCACTTTTAGCTCCTCCCCTTGGCCCATAATGGAATGTTCCACTAGCTCTTCCCTTGTCCAAAGACAGACTGTTCCACTTCTGAATGTCTCTCCCTACCCTGTCTATGGTGGAATGTTCCATTTCTAGCTCCCCCCTGGGTCTGTGATGGAATGATCCACTTCTGGCTCACCCCCTTTGCCCATGGTGGAATGTTCCACCTCTGGCTCCCTCCTGGGTTTGTGATGGAATATTCCACTTCGGGTTCTCCCCTACCCCTTGTGTCTATGATGGATTGTTCCACTTCTGGATTCCCCCCCCCTTAGCTCATGATGGAATGTTCCACTTCTGGCTACCCTCCCCCCGAGTCTGTGATGGATTGTCCCACTTTTAGCTCCTCCCCTTGGCCCATTATGGAATGTTCCACTTCTGGCTCCCCCCCTTAGCTCATGAAGGAATGTTCCACTTCTTGCTCCCCTGGGTCTATGATGGAATGTTCCAGCTCTAGCTGCCCGTGGGTGTATGGTTGAATGTTCCACCTCTTGCTGTCCCCTGGGTCTGCGATGGAATGTTCCACCTCTTGCTGTCCCCTGGCTGGGTCTGTGATGGAATGTTCCACTTCTGCCCCCCCCTTGATGCATGATGGAATGTTCCACCTCTGCCCCCTCCCAGGGTCTATCATGGATTGACCCAGACACGTGGCATTCTCAGACAACCTGTTTGCAATCATGAAATTGGGATGAGCTGAAAGAGAAGGTCTAGCAAGTGTCTGGGAAGGAGGATCAAACCCTGAATCTTCCTGAGGATTCAGCTTTCCACGCCAAATTCTGCACTGAGTCTTTTTATAGGAGAAGTGAGCTTCTAACCCACATCTGTCTTTCCCAGCCACTCCGTGCTAAGCAAGAAGAGGGTCAACAAAGCGTGCAGTTGGGGACGGGACTGACCCTCCGACGCCGGGATCCTCCGCTGGGACTCAGCGCTGGAAGAGAAGCCCAGGTGAGATCACCCCACACCTGCAGGGTGTCTGTCCTTTCCCGGGCACAGGATGGTCCTGCACTTTCTGTCTGGATTCCCCAGGCTCTGCAGGCTTGGAGGGTAGGAGGTGCAAGGCTCAGCCCAGAGGCCCGCTGGCGCCTGCAGAGCTGAGCTAGTGAGGGGTTGAGGCTGGGGGCGGGGGTCTGCTGGAGGCACAGGTGTGGGCAGTGCCCCCCCCCCCCCCACCTGCTGTCTGGAAGATAGAGAAGGAAGAGTAGAGTCCTCCTCCTTGGTGTTTTTACGCAGCGTGGTGCAGTGCCCTGAGGACCTCGGATCAGCCAGGAGGCCTGGCGGGCTGTCCTCTGCTGCGGGGGTTTGAACCTCAGAAAGATGGAGTGAGTTTTTCTATCGTTATTATTGAAGAATCATTGACGACGTTTGATTAGCTTCAGGTGTGCAACACTGGGCTTCAATTCTATGCGCTTCGATGCCCACTGCGAGTGTAGCTACCATCTGTCAATTTCTATTACTGCAATATTGTTGATCATATTCCCTCTGCTGGACTTTTCATCCCTGTGACTTATTTTGTGACTCTAAGTTTGTACCTCTTAAACCCCTTCACCTATGCTGATCATCCCCCCTCCCCCACCTCTCCTCTGGCAACCACCTGTTTATTCTCTGTGTTTATGGGTGTTTCTGGTTTTTTGGGGTTTTTTTGGTTTTGTTTTGGGGGGCTCTCGTGTGTGTCGTAGGATGGTTAGCAGAACTCCAACTGCTGCTAAATTGTACACTTTTGGTTTTTTTGTTTTTTTAATGTTTATTTTTGAGAGAGAGCACGAGGAGAGAGAGAGAAGGAGAAGGAGACACAGAATCCAAAGCAGACTCCAGGCTCTGAGCTGCACAGAGCCCGATGTGGGGCTCGATCCCATGAACTCTGAGACCATGACCTGAGCCGAAGTTGGACGCATAAGCTGAGCCACCCAGGTGCCCCTAAATTGCACACTTTTAAGCGATGACAGTGGTAAATTTGATATGTGTATTTTATCACCAAAAGTCTACAGACATTGCGAAGTATCCCTTGGTTGAGGACACTTAGTCTGTAGTAATGAATGCAGAGCCTGTAGAAGGTCTCAATTTTAGCACAACTGAAATTTTGAGCGGCTCATTCTTTGTTGCAGGGGCTGTCCCGTGCCTTGTAAATGTCCAGCAGCATCCCCAGGCTCTGCCCACTAGATGCCAGGAGCACCCTCTAGTTGTGACAATAAAAATATCTGCAAACGTTGCCCAATGACCCATGGGTGGCAAAGTCACTCCTGAGAACCACTAAAATTTTATGCTGTTTGACCCCCAAATCCTTAAGACTTTTAAATTTCTGCACAAAGGAAGCTAAACTTTACAATGTAGCGAACATTGGTTTCAAGTCTGTCCGCTTCTTAGATGCTATGTCATGGTGGACCGTTGAATCCACCGTGTTTATTTACAAATAGGTAAGATAATAGGACCTTTTGGGGGGCGTTTGGAGGGCTGCAGCAACGTCTCAGCAAAAATGTATTTTAAATACCCAATATCCAACACAGGGTCTGAGCCAGACCTGTTCAGTCGGGCCAGCCGCCACAATGTATCTTTTTTTTTTTTTTTTAAGGCCCTGTATCCACGTGGAAACTTGGGTTCTGACTCAGCACTGCCTCCAATAACTTGATCACTTCTCCTGAGCCCAACGCAAATCCTCCACGGCCTCTTTCCCTGAAATCCTTGTCTCTCCACACCCCAGTAAACACAGTTATGCAGAAGCCTTGTAAACTGGTATCTGCTGGGTGGAACACCCAATACTACGCAACCTTGAGCACTGGAGCAGATTTATCTTGATAAGATGGTCATGCCAAATAGTTAAAACAACAAAAACAAAAAAACCCAGGTCCTTCCTGGTACCACTGACTTGCTAAATTAAGCCACACTGTTTCCACCCTTGAGATAGTAAGAAGAATCCTGTGTTAATTTGTGGACTTTAACTTCTGGCTGACTAGTTCTCTTTCAACGAACTGCTGTGATGCTTAACCCACAACACAGCCCAGAGAAAAATGCACAAGAGAGGTTAAAAGATGAAACGAGGAGACGACCTAGAACTTGGAAGGGGGACAATACACAAAGAGATCAAGGGGCTGAGCTGAGGTTTTTTTCCCCCCCAAAGTCTGAATCCCTACAGCATAAAACAAATAAAAAGTAGGAAATGAAATCCCTATCAAAAACATCAGTGTGCATGGGGCGCCTGGGAGACTCCGTCGGTGAAGCGTCTGACTTCAGCTCGGGTCATGATCTCACAGCTTGTGGGTGCAAACCCTGCGTCGGACTCTGTGCTGTCATCACGGAGCCTGCTTGGTATTCTCTCTCTCTCTCTCTCTCTCTCTCTCTCTCTCTCTCTCTCCCTCCCTCCCTCCCTCCCTCCCTCCCTCCCTCTCTTTCTTCCCCTTCCTGCTTGTGCTTTGTCTCAAGAATAAATAAATATTTTTTAAAGTTTTTAAAAAGAAATCAGTGTGCAGACAGGAGATCATCTCGACAACAGCCAGGATGAGAGGAATAATCACCTACAAAGTAGCGGCAATTAGCAGAAATCCCAACACCCACAATAAAGGACAAAGCATTGAATGGTACCTCCAAAATGCTGAGCGACAACACCTGTCAGCTTTCAATTATATGGCAGGCAATCATTCTTCAAGAATGAGGCTTTAGAAAGACCTTTTTGTCTCCCCTAAAAATTTGGGATTTTTTAATAGATCCATCACGTGAAAATGTCAGGGAAGAAAACTTCACCAAAATGTTATCCTAAATCTAAAGGAAGCAGTTCTGTGTTATTTAAGCTCTCCGCTTAAGTCACCAACTGTAGGTCACTGTTTTTGTAACATCCCCATATCAGTGTTGTCATTCCTCAGAGATACGTGATTGGACTACTTTAAGTTTGGTAGAAAAATCAAATGAGGATATAGATCACCCACTTTTGTCAGTGCCTGGGGATTAGTGCTAAATGGTGATTCTGCATTTTTTTTTTTTCAAGAAAGTTCGAAAGTGGCCTTTGCACCCTCTCTGTGAGTTATCAGCAATAGGGATGTGGTAACAGGGAAAGCTGTGGTTTCTAATGCAATGGAGCACACACAGACACACACAATCACTGAAAGGTTAAAAACAATGATGCGGTCAGATCTGTACTTCATTAGTATAGATTAGAACAGGGGTTGGCAAACTATGGCCCATAGGCCAAATCTGGCCCCTTGCCTATTTTTATAAATAAAGTTTTATTGGAACACAGCCATGCCCATTTATTTATGAATTGTCTATGGCTGTTTTCACCCTACAATAGCAAAGTGGAATCATTGTGAGAGTGACCTAACATTTTAGCTACCTGGCTTTTTACAGAAAAAGTTCTGGCTTAGAATATCCTAAAACTGACTAAGGAGGGTACACACCACACCGATCATGTAGACCCATCAGGCACCTATTAAATTTGGCCAAGAGCGGAGCCTGGGTGGCTCAGTTCGTTAAGCATCTGACTCTAATAAAAATATTCTTCCAATTAAAAAAAAAAAAAGCATCTGACTCTTGGTTTCAGGTCAGGTCATGATCTCGCGGTTCATGAGTTCCAGCCCTGCATCAGTCTGTGTGCTGGCACAGAGCCTGCTTGGGATTCTCTCTCTCCCTCCCTCCCTCCCTCCCTCCCTCTCTCTGCCCCTCCCCTGCTCGTGCTCTCTCTCTCTCTCTCTCAAGATAAACATTAAAAATTTTTTAATTTGGCCAAGAAATACCTGAGCGAGGGCAGAAAAATGAAAGAAACCAACATAACCATCGGTGAACTAAGTAATATTTCTTCCTAGACAAAGTATACCAAGTATAAAGCTAAGTCTAAGTTAGGTCTCAGGCGTACAAGCACAACCTCAAAGTTCTTTGCCTTTTATTATGCTTGTGTCCTTGTGAGACAGACATTGTGACATAAAGTCGGTATGTGACTTGTGCAGAATTTACTGTGAAACCGGAGAGGGAAAGCCAGCACTAAATGGCATCTATTTGACCTGGTGATTAACATTTGACCCTCTGGTCTTCATTCATGGTGGGTCTTAGAGCTCTCAGATCACCCCCTTTAAGACACGTAGTCATAGGGGCACCTGGGTGGCGCAGTCGGTTAAGTGTCCGACTTCAGCCAGGTCACAATCTTGCGGTCCGGGAGTTCGAGCCCCGCGTCAGGCTCTGGGCTGATGGCTCAGAGCCTGGAGCCTGTTTCCGTTTCTGTGTCTCCCTCTCTCTCTGCCCCTCGCCCGTTCATGCTCTGTCTCTCTCTGTCCCAAAAATAAATAAACGTTGAAAAAAAAATTAAAATAAAAAAAAGACACGTAGTCATTAAGAAGGATCTCAGGGTATTAAAGACAAAGTCACACCATGGAGATCGGGCGGTTCTGGCATCGCTTCTTTCGATTGTCAGATTTGGATTGCTGTCTTTTACATCCTTCAGTAGCTTCTGGACTTCCATGCTAGATTCCTCCGTCTCCAACCTGAGTATCTTCCAGGGGCCGTTACTCTGTTTTAAAGCCTCAAAGAGCATCATTATTCCGCTCTGCCCCAAGGTATTCCAGCTCAGGTCCAGAGTTTCCAGCCTCTGGGCGCTGACTACCACCAGTGCAAGACCCTGACAACAGGAGGGGGTGATGGAGCAGCCACAGAGCCTGTGGGGAGAAAGCACAGAGACCCAGTCAGTACTCACCCAGAACCTACCGTGTTGCACTTGGTTTTGCTGGCTGGGGACCTAGTAGTGAAGGTAGGAAAGGAAAAAATTATTTTCTTCACGGAGCTTATTTTAGTGACATCAGACTTCCCTCAGAACGTGGAAGACAGTGGACGGCGGTAGAGAAGCCACGTTAGCAGGATGAGGGTCAACTAGGCCAGAGAAGCATTCGGTAGCTTTATGGTGGTTGGTGAATCCCTCATTGGGAAGATGATAGGAGAAAAAAAGGTAAAGGAGGAGACGGGGCCATTATGGTAAGTGGGGGACCTAAGCCACCGATACAGCTTCACTGTAGCTGAAATGCCAAGCTGGGGGAGGGTCTTGTAGACTCCTGGAAAAACCTTCAGATTTGACCTGCAGTGGCACAGGGAAGGAGCTTTTGGGCCTTTTGAAACAGCTGCCCGTGGCCTGGCTTGAAGCTTGACAGGTACTTCAGGGAGATGGGTTGAGAACAAACTTCAGGAAATCAAGGACCATCTCAGGGATCATGCCACACTTCACGGGAGAGTTGGTGGCCTCAATGCGAACGTTAAGCAGTGGAGGCGTCAGTGGTCATCTGCTAGGTGTCTGGAAGGAGGGGTCTCAAAATGAACGTGAGGTGCAAAAGGAAAGCAGATGAAGAAGAGGACAGAAGCCTTCTAGTTGGTGAAGAGATGGACTGTTTTCTCCTAGACTTTCCAGTGAGTCAGTTATACTCAGTAAGGCATGGTATGTGAACATCGCCTCCGTTCCTCGCCTCCTTGTTCTAGAGCTCTTCCTAGACTACAAGATGCGTTTGCCAGTGGGAAACAGAGGGTGGGACCCTTTATGGTTGATATGGTTCATGCTAGCTTATAAAGAGCCCAGTGGGCTGACTCAAGCCAGACTGCCCCCTCAGCCGCGTACCCTTGAGCTCTGTACCCTCTGCACGTCTATGCCCCACACCGCCAACCATCCTTTGCTGCCCCAGGTGCTGTAACAGGCACTGCAGATACAAGAAATAAATTGCATCCCCCTCGGAAATAAAACTCACAATGGATAAATGGATTAACACATTGTGGTTGATCCCTACAGTGGGATATTGTTCCGCCATATAAAGGAATGAAGGATTTATACCTGCTCCAGTGTAGATCAATCTTGAAAATATCATACTCACTGAAAGAAGCCCAACACGAAAAGCTGCTTACTGTATGCAGGACTCTGTTTACACGGAATATGCCGAATTGTATATGGATAGCAAGATAGGTATAGAATGGAGACAGAAAATAGATGTGTGGTCACCAGGGGCCAAGAGGTCTGGAGTCCCCATTTGGGGTGATAAAACAGATAATAAGTGTAGCAAAAGCCACCAAGTTATGCACTTTTAAATGGCGGATTTTATATTGTGTGAATTTTCAATTTAACAAATTAAAAAAATTTTTTTTTTCAACATTTATTTATTTTTTTGGGACAGAGAGAGACAGAGCATGAACGGGCGAGGGTCAGAGAGAGAGGGAGACACAGAATCGGAAACAGGCTCCAGGCTCTGAGCTATCAGCCCAGAGCCCGACGCGGGGCTCGAACTCACGGACCGCGAGATCGTGACCTGGCTGATGTCGGACACTTAACTGACTGCGCCACCCAGGCGCCCCTCAATTTAACAAATTATAAGGGCAGCTGGGTGGCTCAGTCAGTTAAGCATCCAATTCTTGATTTTGGCTCAGGCCACCATCTCACAGTTCATGAGTTCAAGCCCCATGTCAGGCTCTGAGCTAACGGCGCAAAGCCTGCTTGGGATTCTCTCTCTGCCCCTCCCCTGCTCACACATATGCACAAACTCCATGCCTGACAAAAATACACATTTTTTAAGAGACTTATAGACCCAGTGACTGGGTAGGAAAATGCCACAATTTATAGAGAACAGAGTGTACCATGGTGGGATAATCGGGAGATCTGGAATGATCGAAACTAGTTTGTTGCCCCCTATGACAGCCGAGCGAAGAAGTGAAATGTTAGCAGATATCTCTGCAAATTGAAGGGTCTGAGTGCACGACCCAGAACGAAGGAAACCAAAGAGTCAGAACAAAGACTTTGCACAGTGGGAAGGAGCTGGGTGCGTTCTGGGAACCGAAAAGTCAGTTGAAGATGCGCCCCGAGCTGGGGAGAAAAGCCTGAGGCGAAGGTAGACACAAAGAGCCTTGGTCACAGGGAACACCCTGAGATTCTGTAATAAATACGGATTCACGCGCCTGCTGCGTGAAACTTTATCGCGAGGTTGATGAGCCCACAAAGTAACTCCATAAATGCGTTAGGTGTGAAATCGTGAGGAGGAATCCTATAGAATCATGCATTCCATAAAGGGGAAATTGGAACATCGGACGTCACTGCCAATGAGTATCAGATGGCATCTGAACCCCAGTTTGAGGTCAGAGCCCCTGTTCAATACCTCGGCTAGGTTGCCAGGTCCTCGTTCCATGACCAAAAAAAAAGGTCAACCCTAACCTGTGGACACTGGATTTGCTTGTGCAGCGTCTTCCCCAACGTCTAATTCAAGGGAGCTCAAACTCCGTGGAAACTGGAATCGTCTGGAATACCTCTGAAGACTTGGATGCCGGGTTCCACTTGCCCTAAATTTCATCAGTTTTGGGAGGCAGCCTGACCATCAGGAATTTTAAGAGTTCTCCAGTACAGCCAAGACGTTAAACAGAATCACCCTGTGTTCTAGTGTACTTTCTCATCTCCGCAAGGGCAGGGAAGCTGTTACATGACCCAGATTCTCTTTCCAATAGGGTTCTAGTTGCAAAGTACTTTGCATCAGTGAGATGCAATTGACCAAGACGTGGGAGGGAGAAGGTGGTGTGGAGCCTACCGTCCCGTCGATGGAGTCACCGCCTTTCCTGGGGGCAGTATCCATCCATGGTCCCCTGGTCACTGAGTCGAGGCAGGCCCACTGTGTCCTGCTCACTGGATCCTGCTCACACAGAAGCTGTGTGCCCCTGAAGCCCACTCTACTGGGGGCTGTCCACACCTCTAGCCTACTCCTCCAGGCCCTCTGAATGACTGTCAATACAGGTAAACCGGGTGCTTAGGATTTCTGCAGGGATTTGCCTCCTAAATTGGAGGAGAGAGACTATTGCAGTCTGCATTCTCAAACACCTCAGGAAGATTACGCATCTCCACAGCACCTTAAAAAACGAGCCAGGGGCGCCTGGGTGGCGCAGTCGGTTAAGCGTCCAACTTCAGCCAGGTCACGATCTCGCGGTCCGGGAGTTCGAGCCCCGCATCGGGCTCTGGGCTGATGGCTCGGAGCCTGGAGCCTGTTTCAGATTCTGTGTCTCCCTCTCTCTCTGCCCCTCCCCCGTTCATGCTCTGTCTCTCTCTGTCCCAAAAATAAATAAACGTTGAAAAAAAAATAAAAAAAAAAAAAAACAAAACGAGCCAAAGTACCTACCCGCGACATCTTGGGTTACAATTTGGCTTCTTCAAGGCCTCGCAGAGATACCACGATCCCGTAGCTATGGGGTTGAACCCCAGATCCAAGTTTGTTAAGCTGGAGTCTTCCTGGAGCAGCTTTGAGAGGTGTGTACAGCCACGTCTGGTTATGTTGCAACGTGATAACCTGCAAAGACTGTTGGATTCTTCTGACTTACGCCCTGCAGAGTGGTTGCTCCTTCCAATAGCACACACCTTCCACTGTGAGCTACAGACTTTCAGGCAGACCTGTACGTGAAAACGTGCACGTGAAATCATTACATCATGCCCACCCTGCCTGAGTGTTAGAGGGTTCAACTGACCTTTGTCTGCCACCTTTTATTATGCAGACACAGACCTACGCTTAAGATACAGATGTTCCTAGAACAGCAGCATGTCCTATAGGTCGAGAGCTTGGGCTCTAGGGTCAGAGAGACCCAAGACTGAATCTGAGGTCCCATTCATTTTTTGCGTGGTTAGGCCACCAGGGTTCTACTCTTGCTGTAGAGAGACAGAGAGATTTTATTTCATGGCTTGTGTTGAAATCATCCCAACGGGACTGTGGCATACCAAAAGCTCAAGTTTCCGGAAAGCTAGTGACTGGGTTTGTCGTTTAAACTCTGTAGACTTTCCTACAAGCTTAGGCTTCTACAAAGCCCTCTGACTAGGAGGCCAGACCACACAGAAGGATGGCCACCTGGTACATTTAGACAGGTGGGTCTGTAATCAACCGTCCCAGCCCTGTGCCCCAACCATGGCATAATTGCAACCGCGGCCACAGACCCTGAAGTTCAGGGATGATAACTAGACCAACAGACCCCATGCTTTGTAGTATGCGAAATCCTAAAGTCATCGGTGAACCCGAGAAGTTTAGGCAGGGGAACTCAAACAAAATATAAGAGTGAGTTTTGTAGGCTAAGTGGAGGCTTGGTCCAACATCAACTCTACGTATTTAAAGCAATGATCTTTGCCATTTCAGTTTCTAGGGGGGGCTTTTTACCTACCACATAGATGTGACCACAGGCAAGCTAAGTGGCTAAGTGTTGGTTTTCCAATTAGTAAATCTGAAATAAAGGTAACTATCTCATGGGTTGTAATAATTTTTTTAAAATCTTTGTAAAATTTAGTAGTCCCTCGCACACAGTGGGTGTTTAACGAGCACTGGACATTTTTTATTTAAACTTTGGCATTTATTTATTTTTGAGAGACAGAGCACAAGCAGGAGAGGGGCAGAGAAGGAGACACAGACACACACACAGAATCCAAAGCAGGCTCCGGGCTCTGAGCTGTCAGCACAGAGCCCGACACGGGGCTCAAACTCACGAACCGCGAGATCATGACCTGAGCCAAAGTAGGATGCTTAACTGACTGTACCACCCAGGCGCCCCTGGACATTTTTTGTTTAGATGCCTAAGCCAACTCTAAAGACATGATGTCCGGGGCACCTGGGTGGCTCGGTCGGTTGAGTGTCCGACTTCAGCTCGGGTCATGATCTCACAGTCCGTGAGTTCGAGCCTCGCGTCAGGCTCTGTGCCTGGAGCCTGCTTCGGATTCTGTGTCTCCCTCTCTCTCTCTGCCCCTCCCCTGCTCGTGCTCTCTCTGTCTCTCAAAAATAAAGATTAAAAAAAATTTTTTTAAGTTAAAAAAAATAAAGACATGATGTCACTACACAGACAGCCTTGTAGAATTTTCTGTGCTTCCTATGTGCTACCTAAACAGTATTCATTAGATCTTTTCATTTTCTTTATATGCCACTATAAGCCGAAAACTTGTTTTCTCTTTTTAGTCTTAAATGACTGGAGCACATCTGGATTAAAGGAGAGCCTAGATTAATCCAGCTAGAAGCCATAAGGCTAATGGGCAGACAGAAGTGCCCCCAGGAAAATAAGCAGCTCAGGGAAATCAAAGCCAAGAAAAAAAAATCTGAACAGAAATAAGCCTCTAACTCTGCCCAGTCTGTTGAATGTTACCCTAACTATGCTTCTAATGGGAACAGGTATCCCATGCTGGGATTATTCCCATATAACAAGGGTCAGCAAATTACAGCCCATGGGTCCAATCCAGCCCACCACCTGTTTCTGGTGAATAAGGTTTTAGTGTGACACAACCACACTTCATTTCCTTACGTGTTCAACTCGGCAATGGCACAGTTGAATACTTGCAAGAGAGACCCTATGGCCCATAAAGTCTAAAATCTTTACCATCTAGCCATTTGCAGGAAATAAAGAAAGTATTGAACCCTACCACATAACTCAACCCCTTCACAGTTGTAGGAACACGTAGGTCATGTGGACTTTAAAAACATACACAGAACATCAGACCCGAGAACCAACTGTCTATCCCAAATTTCTGACATAGGAAGAGGTCAGAAGGTAAGCCCTGCTCTGAAAGGCATGTGAATATTCCTATCTGTTTCTACCTGTCCTTTCCCTAATGTGTACCAGGGTCTCGCCAATTTCATTCACGTAGCATCATCAAGTGCTCTCCTATCTGTCCTACCTGAATGCAGGTGCGCGCACACACAGACTTAAACCAGGTTCTGTAGTTGACAGGGTGACTCAGACCCCCACGTAAAAGTTTCACCCCACCATCCCCAAGGTTGTTGTTGGCCAAGCACAGGCGCGTCAGCGCCTGGTTGACGATCGAAGCAGAAGAGAGCTCCTCGCAACAGGCTTCTGTAAGATGACAGTTTTCTAACCTGCGAAAGCACCGCACACGTAGCAAGACCGTGAGAACATTTCCAAAGCCCAGCCTTCTTGGCTGACATCCCTTCTTGTTAATTCAGCACCCCCTATAACATGTGCTCATGATCAAAGCCCGAAGGACCAGGAATGGGAGAAGGGCAAGAAAGATGCTTGAATTATCCACCTGGAACCAAAACTGGGAGCTAGGGGGTCTATGTCAGGGGGAAGTCCCATATGGGTCGCCCAGGAAATCCAGGTGTTACCAGTGCTGTTCCCTATGTGGCCCCAGACCTAGTGTGGAGATGCTCCACGGGAACAGAGGCAGCACTTACGACAGCTTCTGCAGGAAGCACTTGGGGTGTCTCAGAGTCTTGCACAGCAACCTGGCACTCTCATCCAGGAGCTCATTTGCTGTGAGGTTCAGGCATGTGAGGGACTGGTTGACTTCAAGGGCTGAGAAGAAATAAGCCCACTGCTGAGTGGTGTCAGAACAGGATCCCAGCCTGTGGGATAAATGGGGGAAAGCCATTCTTCTGGGAGGACAGAGAGGTCACATCAGCTTACAGTGCTTCCCTGAAGACTATACTGGATTTCCATTTCATTCTTCTCCAATATGTGCCCAACCCTGACCTGAATTAGTACTGAGAATTGATCTCCTTTGCTTCTTCAAATGTCCCCATTGCAATTTGATCAACATCCAACCTCATGTAAGAGAAAAAAATCTACAATACAATTAGGCATGAAGTTTCACTAACGTGGCCTGTTACTGCTCAAACTCTGCCTTTTTTTTTTAAATATGAAATTTATTGTCAAATTGGTTTCCATGCAACACCCAGTGCTCATCCCAGAAGGTGAAACTGCCTTTAAAAAAAAAAAAATTTAACGTTTATTTTTGAGAGACAGAGCATGAGCGGGGGAGGGGCAGAGAGAGATGAGACACAGAATCGGAAGCAGGCTCCACTCTCCGAGCTGTCAGCACAGGGCCCGAGGCGGGGCTCCAACTCACAAACCGCAAGATCATGACCTGAGCCAAGGTCAGACGCTTAACCAACTGAGCCACCCAGGCGCCCCATTGGGAGTTCTTAAAATTAGTACCTTTCTGGCCTCAGAGATTAGCCTATAACGAAGAGGTTATAAATTTGCTTAAGTCATTGGAATACAGACAGGGTGGAATGTGAAGGGTCTCAAATCCTGTGAGCCTAAGTGGGAGATTCTGATTCAGACATTTGCCGAGGTTTAGTGTACCCACTTAGAAACATCACTTATCAAAACTTTAGAGTAACATTTTTTTTCTAATTAAATGAGGAACAACATCAAAAATCATCCATAGGCAAAGAGCTACCCTTTGTGTCTGCCCCCTGTGCAAAGCAGGTCATAGTCCTGCTTCATTCAATGCTCAAGAACCCGCTTTATGGATGAGGAAACAGCTCAGAATCCTAGAGGTAAAAAATGGTATTTGAGGGGCGCCTGGGTGGCGCAGTCGGTTAAGCGTCCGACTTCAGCCAGGTCACGATCTCGCGGTCCGTGAGTTCGAGCCCCGCGTCGGGCTCTGGGCTGATGGCTCAGAGCCTGGAGCCTGTTTCCAATTCTGTGTCTCCCTCTCTCTCTGCCCCTCCCCCGTTCATGCTCTGTCTCTCTCTGTCCCAAAAATAAATAAAAAACGTTGAAAAAAAAATGGTATTTGGAAGTGAGCTCAAATCTAAAAACAAAACAAACCTGTACTGATAACCTGTACCTCAGGCTGCCACCCAACTAAACCAAAGGAAGGAAACATGGTTCCCTAGGTGGGTGATGATCATCAGAGTGCTCATGGGGGGGGAGGGCGGTCTCTGAGGAATTGCTCAAATCAGTGAAATACCAGCGGCCAGGATACTTGATGCTTCTGTGGTATTGCTGAGTGGTCAGTTAGGGATGATGGTTGCTCTGAATCCTACCATGTAGGCAACCTGGAGTCTAAGATACCATGTCCCTGAGCCAGAGGACAGTGCAGAGTTCTGGGTGTTTCTTTGCCCTCGGGGCTCGTTATTCAATGCACAAGACGAGCTAGCTGGAGAAAAAAGAATGTGGATGGGGTTTCTGCCTCTGTCCAAGACTACGTCCCCTGTTTAACGTGGCATCCGATCCGAGTAGGTCTGTCTCCTTTCCAGTTCACCCAGAGGCACGGGGCAGCTAGCGCACGGCATCAGATGACTGCTGAGAAAAGCAAGGACCGGGAGATCTACCTCAGATACTGCAGGTTACATCTGGAGTGTTTCAGTGGCTCACACAACAGCAGCAGCAGCTTGTCACTGTGGCCACCACCTTCCAGGACCAGGTAGGTCAGAGTCCTCTTACCGATGACAGCTAGACACAAGTTCCGATAAGCATCGGCAGGGGAGACCTTTTTGATCCTAGGGAAAAACAAAAAGGGGTTCCGTCTTGAGTGCTGTGGATACAGAGAGGTGAGCAGTCTCGGGGTCAAGGTGGACGGGGGAAGATGGTCAGGAAAGCGGATGAGGAGAGCGAGTCAATAGAGTGATGGCTGGAAAGAAGAAAAGCCAGGACGGCTGAAGGGGTCAGTCACCGTTGTCTTAGTTCATGCTGATGAAATGCGCTCTCCTTGTGTTTTTGTGTCCTGCCATGTGTCTCCTTCAGCTCACAGCCTTCTTCCCCTCACCCTCAATGTCTACTGACCTTCCCTAGCCAGAATAAAGGATTTCTGACTGCCACTCCCGGTAGCTGTTTCCATTTCCACAAAGCTGTTTCCACCAAGGCTACAGCACGTTATGGTTTATGAGTTAGAAAACAAACCAGACGCCCTGAGGGTATGGGCCATGAAGAGTCACCCGATGCTTGCCACATCGGCTAAAGTTAACAAGTCGGGAGACAGCAGACATTGGCAAGGATGCCGAGAAAGGGGAACCCTCGTGCACTGCTGGTGGGAATGCAAACCGATGCAGCCACTCTGGAGAACAGTATGGAGGTTCCTCAAGAAGTTAAAAATAGAACCACCCTACGACCCAGCAATTGAACTATTAGTACTTATCCAAAGGATACAAACACGCGGATTCCAAGGGGCACCTGCACCCCCGTGTTTATAGCAGCGCTATCAACAATAGCCAAATCATGGATTGTGGAATGTTAAATAGCATTACAAGAAATCTTAAAGGGAGGAGAACATGAATTTCCTCTAAACCAACTGTGGACTTCAAGAAACAATTCAGCACTAAAAAAAAAAAAATGATAAGATTTTTTGTTTCTGGCATCTGGACTCTATGCCACCTTCTTCAGAGTAAGACTTAATCAACTTGGTGTTATGCATCATGAAATCTAGCTCCTAAGTTATCCTGTGTGCACAGCAGGAAATAACTGGGGGAAATTTTTCTTTCAGGACCTCTTTCTGAGGCATGATTAATGAATCCTAATTTGGCATGGACTCAACACCCGCCACGACTGCGTCTTCTACCCTATAATTGCAGATCTTCATGTACACTTATATTTTTAGAGGTTCTTCTCCCGTTTTTGTACCTCCAGACCTGGCACTCCATCCCCCTGCTGTAAAACACTCCCTAAACCCACAACTGGTCTAATAACGCATGACCCTTCATGTTTAGATAACGAACATTCCCATCGGTTTATCCGAAAGAGGCTTCAAAATGAAATTTTCAGCACCGAGTGCCAGAGTAAGGCGGATGCCGGCTGTTCAGGACCTCTGCTCACATTGTCCAAAACTCTTAGTGGAACAGGTTATGGGTGCCATCGAATTCTGGTTTTCTCATGTAAAGCCTTATAAAACCAGACCCATGTAAACTTTCAAGGCCATACAGAAGAAACTAACATCTTTCCAGGCACCAACCTATGTCAGATCACTTTGAACACACAAGTCCCGTGGCATTCTGAGAAAAGCAAGCTACCGATCTCCTGACATCGGCAGGTACGGTCAACTGATGTTTGCCAGAGCTGTTCCTTCCAAGTATATAGCACATTTCGGGTGGCTTAAGTAAACTTTCTAAGGCATGTTGGTTTGGAGAAGGGGATGGTAGGGAGTTTCAGCAGTGTAGCGGTCTGTAATTTTGAACACAACTTCTAAAGTTTATCGCTTGCACATGTATTGGTTTTAAAGGATACCCTAACAGTCACCTGCCCAGGCGGCCCCATCATGATTTACTTGTGCCCCAACCTACCTCACTACCTGGACTCCTTTCTCAATCCCATCCCATATACCAGTTATAAATTCACCATTGCCCTATCAACGCTTCCTTATTCACATTATTTAAAACCGTTTCTCCCAAGAGGGAGGGAGCCAAACCGTAAGAGACTCTTAAAAACTGAGAACAAACTGAGGGTTGATGGGGGGTGGGAGGGAGGGGAGGGGAGGGGAGGTGACAGGTATTGAGGAGGGCACCTGTTGGGATGAGCACTGAGTGTTGTATGGAAACCAATTTGACAATAAATTTCATATTAAAAAAAACAACAACAACTGTTTCCCCCAATTTCCACCCGGGTCTCCTTCTGACATGCATGTACCTATATTTCCTATAGGAGAGTTTCAACTATGCCCATAGCAGATGTATGGAAACCTCCAAACACTTGGCCAAGTTTCATGAAAATAACTCAAGGTAACATACAATTCTTTCACTAGGAGCCATGTCAATATGTTGTATTCTGGGCACCTGGTTAGTCAGAGCCTGGTCAGGCATCCAGACTGCTGCCACATTAAAAATGCCTGGGCGGGGCGCCTGGGTGGCGCAGTCGGTTAAGCGTCCGACTTCAGCCAGGTCACGATCTCGCGGTCCATGAGTTCGAGCCCCGCGTCAGGCTCTGGGCTGACGGCTCAGAGCCTGGAGCCTGTTTCCGATTCTGTGTCTCCCTCTCTCTCTGCCCCTCGCCCGTTCATGCTCTGTCTCTCTCTGTCCCCCAAAAAATAAACGTTGAAAAAAAAATTTTTTTTAAATGCCTGGGGATTAGTTTCCACTCACACCACTTTCTGGAGATGACAGGTGACACGGGTTATTCGCTCACAAAGAATCCTCACGGAGGAGGAACTCAAGAAGCTTTGGCTCACATCCAAGAAGCAGAGGCTCTTGTTTGAACTGAACACCAAGCAGAGATCCGCCCAGAGCTGGAGAGAGAGGTGGTCATACTGTCACCTAGAAGGAAGGGACAGACAAGAGCGTCTGTTGAAAACCACGTATGGCAGCACTTTCAACGATAGCCAAATTATGGAAAGAGCCCACATTGTCCGTCAACCGACAAATGGATACAGAAGATGTGGTTTATATATACAATGGAATACTACTTGGCAATGAGAAAGAATGAAATATGGCCATTTGTAGCAACGTGGATGGAACTGGAGAGTGTGATGCTAAGTGAAATAAGCCATACAGAGAAAGACAGATACCATATGGTTTCACTCTTATGTGGATCCTGAAAAACGTAAGACCATGGGGGAAGGGAAGGGGAAAACAGTTACAAACAGAGAGGGAGGGAGACAAACTGTAAGAGACTTAAATACAGAGAACAAACTGAGGGTTGATGGGAGTGGGGGAGAGGGGAAAGTGGGTGATGGGCATTGAGGAGGGCACTTGTTGGGATGAGCACTGGGTGTCGTATGGAAGCCGATCTGACAATAAATTATATTTAAAAGAAAAAACAAAGAAAAGCATTTATGGGAAGAGTAGGAACTGGCAGGCTGTACCACAAAGGAAACCACCGACAAAATGAAAAGGCAGCCTATGGAATGGGAGGAAATATTGGCAAATCATATCATCTGATAAGGGGTTGATATCCAAAACATGTAAAGAACACCTACAAGTCAAAAAAAAAAAAAGACTTAAAAATGGGTAGAGGAGGGGCGCCTGGGTGGCTCAGTCGGTTAAGCGTCCGACTTCGGCTCAGGTCATGATCTCGCGCTCCGTGAGTTCGAGCCCTGCGTCGGGCTCTGTGCTGACAGCTCAGAGCCTGGAGCCTGTTTCAGATTCTGTGTCTCCCTCTCTGACCCTCCCCTGTTCATGCTCTGTCTCTCCCTATCTCAAAAATAAATAAAACGTTAAAAAAAATTATTAAAAAAAATGAGTAGAGGATCTGAAAAGACATTTTTCCAAAGAAGACATTCAGACGCCCAACAGGCACATGAAATGATGCTCAACATCACTCATCATCATGGAAACGCACCTCGCATCTGTCAGAATGGCTGGACTCAAAAGACAAGAAAAAAAAAGTGTTGGCGAGGATATGGAGAAAAGGGAATCCTCTCGCCCTGTTGGTGGGAACGTAAATTGGCACAGCCACCATGGAAAATGTCTGGAGGTTCCTCCAAACCCTAAAAATAGAACTACACTATGATCCAGGAATCCTATTTCTGGCTCTTTTGCCGGAGAGAATGAAATCACTCTCTGGAAAAGATATCTGCCCTCCCATGTTCATGGCACCATCATTTACAATACACAAAATAGGGAAGCAACCTAAGTGTCCACTGATGGATGAATGGATAAAGAAAATGTGTGTGTATGCGACAGAATATTATGCAGCCACAAAAAAAAAAAAAAAAAGGAAATTTTGCCATTTTGCCATTTGTGACTACATGGATGGATCTCGGGAGCATTACGCTAAGTGAATTAAGCCGGGGAAGGAAGAAAGACAAATACTGAATGGTCTCCCTTATACATGGAACCGAAAAGAAACAAGCACGAACTCATAGAACAGAATGGTGGTTGCCAGAGGCAGGATGTGGATAAAATGGGTCAAAGTGGTCAAAAAGTACAAACTTCCAGACAGAAGTCCTGAGGGTGTGATGTATGGTATGATGGCTCTAGTTTGAGAAAAAGAGAATCGTTGGGGCGCCTGGGTGGCTCAGTTGGGTGAGCATCCGACTTGGGCTCAGGTCATGACCTCCCAGTTCCTGGGTTGAGACCCATGTGGGGCTCTGCGTTGGCAGCTCAGAGCCTGGAGCCTGCTTCGGATTGTGTGTGTGTCTCTCTCTCTGCCCCCCTCCCCACTCACAGTCTCTCACGGTCTCAAAAATAACCATTGAAAATTTTAATTAAAAAAATTTTTTAAAACCAATTGTTAGGGGCGCCTGGGTGGCGCAGTCGGTTAAGCGTCTGACTTCAGCCAGGTCACGATCTCCTGGTCCGGGAGTTGGAGCCCCGCGTCGGGCTCTGGGCTGATGGCTCAGAGCCTGGAGCCTGTTTCCGATTCTGTGTCTCCCTCTCTCTCTGCCCCTCCCCTGTTCACGCTCTGTCTCTCTCTGTCCCCAAAATAAATAAACGTTGAAAAAAAAAATTAAAAAAAAAAAAAACAATTGTTAAGGAAAATACCTGAAATATCCAGATGGTCTAGGGATACCCTGAACCTGGTCCCATTAACACTAAGGTTCCATTCCTAACCTGAACATCACGACCTGCACCTTGAGTGGCAAGCTGGCAGGAGAAATTGTGGCCAGAAGCCCGTTCTGACCCTCAGCCACAGGGAGCGGAAGTCGGCCCCGTTCCGGGTGCCGCAGGGTGGGAGGCTGAGGGCGGGGGCAATTGACAAAGTGAACCGTGAGGCTCCTTACCCGGCAGCCTGGGCCTCGGACCCCGACGCGGTGTCGTCGTCCAGGAACACGCCCTTTTCCACCCGCAGACGCAGTTTCTGCAGCCGTTCGCAATGCTTGAGGCAGAAGGACGCGTGCGCGAGGTCCGTGGGGTCTTTCAAGTGCAGGGACACTTCGGTGACCTGGGCCACGGCTTCCTTCACCAGCGGTTCGTCCTGCGATTCGTAGAGACGGCACAAGGTCTCCCTCGTGTCCGTCACCGAGGAGAAGGGGCCGTTCTCGGGGGACCTCACGGTGCACGCCAGCAGCTCGTGCTTGAGCTCCGTGGACACCGGGCAGCCGAAGGCGGCCCCCAGCTCCCTGACCCGGTCTTCGTTGGCGAGGCCGAACAAGAAGCGCCCCACGTGGGCCAGGTGGGGGTTCCGGCGCCCTTCCTCCTTGGAGAGCAGCGTCCGCACCCCGCGAGCGCCCCAGCCGGGGCCGCCCTCGCCGCCGCCCAGGACGTAGAGCGCGGCCGCCAGGAGGTGCTGCAGGCTCAGGTGCAGGAAGCGGTAGCAGCCCGCGCACTCGCCGCTCTCCAGCAGGAGGCTCCGGTCCACGAAGGGGCGCAGGTCGGCCTCGCGCACGCCCAGTCTGCGCAGGTCCCGGGGCTCAAACAGCGAGGTCTGCGCCCACACGCCCTCGGCCGCCAGCAGGCACAGGGCGCGCAGCGGGGCCCGGGGGCGCGGGCGCGGGCAGCTGCCCGGCGCGGGCGCGACCCGGCTGCACAGGAAGCGCAGCAGCAGCGACGTGGCGGTGCGGCACGTGCGGCCCGGGTCGTCGCCCTCGTCCGCGGGCAGCCGCAGGCAGGCGCCCAGCATCCAGCACACGGCGGGCGCCGAGCCCAGGCGGAGCAGCGCCGCGTTGCTTCGCATGAGCTGCCAAGCGCGCCGCGCCTGAGCCTCGCCTCCCAGCTGTCGCCGCAGATACGCCCTGCGCTCCGGCTCTGAGAGCCCCTCGACCTCCACCAGGAGCGGCTGCTCCACCACCAGCCGCAGCTCCCCCAGGGCCTCGGGCCGCGTGGTCACCAGGAGCGTGGCCGCGGGGAGCAGCTTCCTCTTGAGCAGGCCCCCCAGGAGCACGGGCGCCGGCCGCCGCGCGCCCCAGTCGCCGCCCAGGTGGCGCGCCAGCGCCGCGGCGGGCACGCGCAGCTCCTCGAAAGCGTCGATGACCAGCAGGAGCGTCCGCGCCCGCGCGAGCAGCCGTGGAAGGGCCCGGCGCGGGCCCGGGGCGCTGTCGGCCAGCAGCTCCGCCAGGGTGCACGGCCCCCTGCGGCTGAGCGCCTTGCAGCTGAGGTAGAGGGCGGCGGGGCGGGCGCGGGCCGGGCCGGCCTGCGTCCAGTCCAGCATGCACTTCTTGGCCAGCGTGGTCTTCCCGACGCCCGCGGCACCGTGCAGCACCACCGTCTGTGGCATTAGCTCTGTGGACGTCCTGGCGTTCAAGAGGGATAGGAACCGTTGGCTTCTCTGGGTCACATGGTCGTGAACGTCGTCGTCATCTCCTGGCCAAGGAGTGTCCTTCTGGATGGAGGATTTCTCCATCGCGTTCCTGTCTCGCTTCTCTGCATCCGTAAGGCTACGCGAGGAGACAACGTTGGGGTGCCAGGGATTCAACTCAACTTGAAAACACACTTTGTAAAGGACCAGAAATGAGGACTATCAAGAATAGGCACGTTACCTTCCGCTACCAGACAGTATTGACCTTCTGGCTCCTGTAACCTGCCAGTACCCCCCATCCCTTTTTTTATGTTTTTTTTTTTTTGAATGTTTATTTACTTTTGAGAGAGAGAGTGCACGCAAGTGAGCAGGAAAGGGGCAGAGAGCAAGGGAGACACAGAATCCGAAGCAGTCTCCAGGCTCGGAGCTGTCAGCACAGAGCCTGATGTGGGGCTCGAACACATGAACCGTGAGATCATGACCTGAGCCACTTCGGTGCCCCTAGAAGAATTTTTTAAATGTTTTTGTTTATTTTTGAGAGAGAGAGAGACAGAGCATGAGCAGGGGAGAGGCAGAGAGAGAGGGAGACATAGAATCCGAAGCAGGCTCCACGCTCTGAGCTGTCAGCACAAAGCCCGACATGGGGCTTGAACCCATGAACCGTGAGATCATGACCTGAGCTGAGCTGAAGTCAGACGCTTAACCAACTGGGCCACCCAAGCGCCCCATCCCAGGGCCCAATTTAAGGTGTCATTCACTTGATTCACCCTTGTGCTGACCCTGGCAAAGACTTACTACCAACTAGAGCAGATGATAGGAAACTGGTAGAAGGTAAACAAAGGACCCAGGAGACAGAACCACGAGCTCACTGGTGACTCACGAGGTCAACGTCTTCCAGTGCAAACCAGTAGGGACAAACCAGCTTTCCATAAATGGTGCTGCATCAATTAGATAGCCACATAAAAAGTAAACTCGGATCCCTACATCACAGCACACAACTAATTTGAGATCAATTATAATCTCAATTTGTGAGCAGCAAGTCCATAAAGCTCATAAGAAGAAAAATAAAAACTGTCCCCACTGGGGAGAAGATATTTGCAAATGACATCTCAGATCAAGGGTTAGTATCCAAAATCTCTAGAGAACTTCTCAAACTCAACACCCAAAAAACAAATAATCCAGTGAAGAAATGGGCAAAAGACACGAATAGACACTTTTCCAAAGAAGACATCCAGATGGCCAACAGGCACATGAAAAGATGCTCAACGTCACTCCTCATCAGGGAAACACAAATCAAAACCACACTGAGGTATCACCTCATGCCGGTCAGAGTGGCTAAAATGAACAAATCAGGAAACTGTAGATGCTGGAGAAGATGTGGAGAAACGGGAACCCTCTTGCACTGTTGGTGGGAATGCAAACTGGTGCAGCCACTCTGGAGAACAGTGTGGAGGTTCCTCAAAAAATTAAAAATACATCTACCCTATGATCCAGAAATAGCACTGCTAGGAATTTACCCAAGGAATATAGAGTGCTGATGCATAGGGGCACTTGTACCCCAGTGTTTATAGCAGCACTTTCAACTGTAGCCAAATTATGGAAAGAGCCTAAATGTCCATCAACTGATGAATGGATAAAGAGTTTTGGTTTATATATACAATGGAATACTACTTGGCAGTGAGAAAGAATGAAATCTTGCCATTTGCAACAGCATGGATGGAACTGGAGGATATAATGCTAAGTGAAGTAAGTCATACAGAGAAAGACAGATACCATATGTTTTCACTCTTATGTGGATCCTGAGAAACTTAACAGAAGACCATGGGGAAGGGGAAAAAAGTTACAGAGAGGGAGGGAGGCAAACCATAAGAGACTCTTAAAATCTGAAAATAAACTGAGGGTTAATGGAGAGGTGGGAAGGAGGGGAAAGTGGGTGATGGGCATTGAGGAGATAACCTGTTGGGATGAGCACTGGGTGTTGTACGGAAACCAATTTGACAATAAATTTCATATTTTAAAAAAAAGACATCCAGATGGCTAACAGACATGAAAAAATGCTCAACATCATCATCAGGGAAATACAAATCAAAACCAC